>NW_017731505.1:896192-1012360 GCF_001890085.2 Hipposideros armiger
GACAGCAACTTGTCTGTTCCCCTTCCCCCATTCCCCAGCTCTGTTCCCATCCCTCAATTCCCCAATAAAAATCTTTCAAAAAAAAGTTAGGAGAACGAGGAAAAGGAAAAGATTCATGATTGTCAATAACTGAAGAAGACTATTATCAGTAGGGATTCTTCTCCTTTTTGGAATCAAGAACAGAATTGATAATCATTTGAGACTTAGGAACTCTCTTCCCAGAAAATGACCAACATTACAAATAGACAAATTTTTGCAAACATTTGATGGATTCACAGACTCACCCACTCCAACCCACGATGCCCATCCATCACACTGAAGCAATGATTTTCAAATGGTGTTCTGAAGATTTGGCTTAAGTGGGGAAGTATTGGAAAAGAAAATTGAGCTATGTGATATATATATATATAATATATATTATATATATATACAATATGTATAATACATATATTATATATAAAACATATATTATATATATAAAATATAGATGTGACTATAGAATGTCTACACTCCTTGCTTATAGACAATTTCAGTTTCTTGTTATTATGATTCCCTAAATGAACTTTTGATTCTGCAGTTATTACTTGTATGCTGTGAAGTTAGTACATGGAATTGATTTTTGGTTTACGCTTTCAAATATCCAACATGAAAAGTGGCAAAAAAAAAAAAGCTAATCTAAAATATTATACTTTTTAGTATATTACTCTGTAAAATAAAATTTAAAAATACATGGAATGTACACTCCTAGTTTTATGAATTCCAGATTAAAATGTCCTGTACTACATTGTAGATATTTAAAGAAATATTGCATGATTGGAAATAATTTATATTTTAATTCAAGATACACTGGACTGATTCACACAAGTGCTGGAACAAAATACTTCAGCAACTACACCAATTTAAAAAGTGAAAAGTCGGTCCGGCCAAGTGGCTTGTTGGTTAAGAGTTGGCTTGGGAGCGTGAGCTCTAAACAGTTCGGATCCCACATGGGTCAGTGTCACTGCGCCCTCTACAGCTAAGATGGTGAACAACAGCTCGACCTGGAGCTGGGCTGCTGTGAGTCGCTAGTGAAGGTGTAGGCTGCAGCCCCTGCTGCATTGGGCTGCCATAAGCTACTGTGAATGGCTGGAATCCGGCGTGAACTGCCGTGAGCCGCTGTCTAATGGCCAGTGAACAATCTGCCTCAGCTGGGAAGAGCGCAATGATCACAATACCAACATGGGCCAGTGAAGCAATGTCCTCCACAACTAGACTGAAGAACAAAAGGACAGCAACTTGTCTGTTCCCCTTCCCCGATTCCCCAATGCTGTTCCCTCCACCAATTCCCCAATAAAATCTTTAAAAAAAGAAAAAAGTTAAAAGTCCATTAGAGGTTAATTATGTTAGCTTTTGTGATTCTTACTCTCAAGAATAGTTTTTACATTCAATAATTAAAATCTAAAAATTAAACAGCTTATTGAAGGCCAACTTATTTCAGTTACCTGATTCTAAATAGACACAACCATGGTACTGTGATTCAAAATCATTATTGTAGTTTCTTCCAGTTATTTCATAATTTATCCAAAGGTTTCCCAGAGTTTTACTCTTTACATCTTAAATATAGATAATAAATGCAAGAGACCATTTTATTTAATTGGGTAGAATGGCTTTATAGAGATAATTTGTTCCACTGTATTCAAAACTTACTTAGACACACTAATTTAATTTACCATAATCTTATTATAATATGGTAAGGTATAATCTGTTGATTTTTATATGATTTAAAGGAGGAAAAGCAAATTGATGGATTTAAAGAAATTTATCTATTAAAATTACTAATAATCAGCTATGCAAAAAAACAATTATATTTGGCATAAAGGAATTGAAAAGGATACCAAAATGAACAGGATATCAAGGATATAATTTGACTTTTTCTGTTCTAGGATTTTTTTTTGAAGAGTGTCCTTCGCTCTCCTGAAATTTTTCATCTTTGTCTCATTACAGCCAACTTTTCCTACAAATCTTTAAACACATTACAGTAATTATTTTGAAATCCTTGTCTGCTAATTCCAACATCTGGGTGACATGAGGTTCTTCAGCTATTGGCTATTTCCTTTCTTGATTATTTCACTGCCTCTTACATGTCTAGCAATTTGTAATTATATACTGGACATTACTGATGATATGTTGTATACAATCTAGATTCTGTTATCCTCCTCTTAAAAGTGTTGATTTTTGTTGTAGCAAGCAATTTTATTACTAGAGGATCACGTAAATTCTGTGGAGACATGGTTTTTAGATCTTCTTAGACTGGGTCATTTTCAGTTGTGTCCTTATTTCAAGGGCATAGTCCTCCTTCCTGGGACACTGTCATCACTACTGCTGAAACATGGCTATTCTGAGGCACCAATGAAAATCTTGATGTGTTTACCAAACTCCTATCACTTGGCAGGATTGGCGCTCCAATCTGTTTTCCCATCACCAGACAGCTGGTAAAATTTCCTCTCTTTACCTTCCCAACTACTGCTTTCTGCTGTGTTCCTTGGAGCCACACCCTCATAGACCCAGTTTAGGAGTCATCCAGGGATTTGTATGTAGATTTGGGGGTTCCCCATTTCCAGAATGCCTCCTCAATTTCCAGGCATTTTGGCAACCCTGAACTTGAACCTCTGAGTCTCCTCCGAATGATTAGAATGCCACCAGCTGCTTGAGCTCTGTCCCCTTGTGTCACCCTCCCTGGAACAGCCAGGGGAATGTGGATCTCACCTAATGTTCTCCTTTTTTCCCAATGGTCCTATCTCCTGTGGATTCTGCTTGCTTTTGCTATTTTCCAAACAGCTTTCAAACAATTGTTTTAACAGTTTATAATTCTGAGTTTATAATTGTTATCATCAAGATGTTTACTTCAATGATATTTAATACAATACAAGATACACTGCCAATGCTGGAACAGGAGCCTGGGAGATGTGTTTTTGCTTGCTTGATTGTTGTTGTTTGTTTGTTTTTTTTAATTAAAGAGGTACTCCCTTTTTCTATTTCTCAGCCTTGGTTAAAATATTGTTAAGTTTCTATCTCTACTAAAGAGGTGTGAGGCTTAATAGTCAAGTTTTAAAATAGAATGTTAATGAAGTAGAGTGAGGCATTGTTTTTATGCCAAAAACAGAAAGTCAGAATTGTTTTCTCTCTGCATATGGCATTATAGGTTTTGGCAATTCTACAAGGTATATCTCCCTGTCATGTAGATCTAGCATGAAAAGAATGGAGACTCTGAAACACTGTTATTTTTCTAATAAGAAATGGCATACAACAATAAAGGAAGATGTAGAAAGGTTTAAAAACAAAAGATGCAAACTAATTGAAAAGGGACCATTATAAGGGTCTATTTAATGTAGCAGTGAACTGTCACTCCTTTTTTAATAGCATATGAGACATCACTGTAGCATAATCATACACACTCATAATATTTATAACAATATTTTTATCAGTCAAAAGTTCAAATTTGAGCAACAGAAAGAGAATGTGGATAATACAGGCTCAAAAGGAATTAATTACAGGAAATGTGGTTATTCATGAAGGCTGCTCATGTTCAAGGTCATGTAAAAAAAAAATAAACAGAGCCACTGCAAAATGGAGCCAGAGCTGCCATACCAGAGGAATTGTCTTGCAAGTCTTACACCTCAAAATTTAGGAATATTAAAAAAGAGGCAAAATAACCTTTGGACTGGGCCTATGCAACCTTGTGCCCCAAAGAACTGTTTGCAAAGATAACAAGAAGCAGATATTATGACTATCAGACTGATGACTACTGGACTGCAAATTAAAAAGTGTTTAGAATTAACATCATTATGTCCTGTTATCTGCACCCACAAAAATGGCTTCCTTCTGGACGTAATTGTTCATCTTCCCTTTCTCATAAACACCAACTGCCTTTGCCTCCTCATCAGAACACTATTTGGGCTTCTTCTACCTGAATCAGTGCTTCCTGAATGGCTATTATTTGATCTCAAATAAATGCTTGTTGCCTCTCACTTTGAAAGGCCTTTCATTTTTAGGTTAACAGTCATGAGGACCAGGGTTGGAGGCAATGTCCCCAGGGGCAACATGAAAAGTCACATCACAGATCAAGACACTAAAGATACCCCTGCTGCTGCCACTGAGGACAGACACCGAAATTGGCACCAGTGTGGACTTGAGCTACCTGTACAAGAAATGCAGCAAACACCTCTAACAACCAGGTCCGATGGCAACTGTCAATGTGACTTGTTATCAGAATGGATTTTGTTTGGCCCCTACTTCGCCAAACCATGAGCTGCTAATGCAAAAACAGATGTTGGTGTGTCTGACTGGCCACATTCCCTGCTGCTGGCTGCAAGGAAAGGCGGGTCTGTGTCATCGTCAGATTCTATGGTAGGGTTGGCTCGGCCTCATGACTTAGAAGAGTCCCCACATGCAGGAAAGTAATTGTGATACTGGGAGGAGATTCCCCTCACAAAGAAAGAATAAAAGTCCCTTCTATTATCCTTGAATCATCAGAGAGAGAATGACAGAAATACCTTCTCTTAAGTACCTACCCAAGAATGGGACCGTTGCTTAGCTTTTTTTTTCTTTTTTCTATTTTGCTGAGTCATCCTGCCACCTGTTGGCAGCTCAATGACAGCTCAGCTCGAGCCAGGAATCGAACCAGCAACCCTGTTGCTCAGAGCTCAGAGCTCGCACTCTTGAGCGAGCTCTTAACCAACTGAGCCACTCGGCTGGCCTGCTTAGCATTTTTAAAGCATATTATCTCATTTAATTTAATTTGATTTAATTATCACAATGATCTTTAAAGCAGATATGAATTCTTTCCATTTGCTAGGGTAGATTTTGAGGCTAAGAACTTGTACACAATGCACAGACCAGATGTGTCACTCAGTTTATCTTGGTTCCAAGTCATGTGTTCTTGAAGAATGCAAACAAGTGTACTTATTAGAAAGTCATGCACCAAATGTTTCCCACTGTATCTTACATATACTGCTATAGTGGCACTCACAGGCCTTTCCCCAGCAGCTTTATTTACATGTGAAATCCCCTGCCCCCCACTATAGCCCCCTTGCAGGTCAAGACAGCATCTTCTTCTCTGAATCTATAATTAGCCCACATGGTGCCTGAGCACACAAGAGAAGCTCAATCCTTGTTTGCTGAATAAATTGCACAAATCCTGAAAATTCATTTCTGCAATGAAAGAGGTAATGCTGAGGTAGACAGAACAGCCCTGTGAAGTTGCATAATTTAACAGCTGCCCTGTAGGAAGTTATGAAGGAAACAATACAATGCACCACTTGAATACAGGAGAAATGATGCTTTTAAAGAAATAAACACCCCAATATGAGTCATCTTAAAAGAGCTCTCAGCATTCTACGTAAGCTGTGTGGTAACACGCTGAGAGTGTACAGGGAGAATTAAACCATTGCTCTTACCTCATACATTCTAACAGCTTTTCAAGGTACTCATTTATCCTGAACCCCAATCCTCTTGCCAGAAGACCTAGCTTAGCAATTTTGTGTGATAAAAATAAAAATCCTCTTAACTCGAAGGGAAATGGTAGTATATAAATTTCTTATATATAAAGAAAATCCTAACTCATATTTCAAAATGTACTATTATATATTTTCACAGAATGTTGATTCCATAAGAGGGAGATTTAGGTTAGATAGCAGAAAGTATTTCATAACTGGGTAGTTAATAGGTGGAATCGGTTGTGAAATTTTCCTCTCTGGCAATCTTTGAAAATTGGATAGGTCCTCATTTATCTTTGGTGATTTAGTCCGCCTGAATGCATGGGAAACAGGCTTTGTGGGTTTCCACAGTCCTTTCCAGCCTGACTTATCATCACCTTCGTCATCAAAAAGCCTTTCTTTAGCATCTAATTAGCTCTGAGTTTGTGTCCAGGTTTGTGGAAGAGCACTACAGGGCCCTGGTTTTTGCTCTCCAGGAACTTACAGTCTTTCTTAACCCAGAGAAGTGACTCCTCCGGCATAAGCAAATGAACAAGTAAATACAATTAGCTTAATTAACAAATGGGGTGATGCACTCTGTGCCAATTCAGGATAAGTGCCCTGGGCATGCGGAGCAAGTGAGCGGAGGGAAATGGTGGGGTTTGAGGAAAAGAGCAGATTTCTATGCCATCAGCTTTTCTACTGCTGAAGCACAGAAGATGAGAACATTTAAAATGTTAAGACAGACCATTTGGCGAAGGGCAGGGGCAAAGAGGAGAGTGACAAAGAGAACAGGCCTTCTACGCATGTGATGAGAACCAGAGACCTTGCAGAAAACTGGAGGCAAAAAAAAAGATGGGCTGTTTGCAGACTGTGGGAGAAAAAGGCTTTCAAAGAGAGGGGATCTCAGAATGGAACAAAACCAAAGAGTGGTTAAGATGGAGGAGATGCATCGCCAACACCCTGGTTCTGAATTGGGCAGCCAGGGCGAGAATGTTAGCCACATCTTCTGGCAAAGGATGTCAGAGGACAGTGAAAGGGCTAACACAGTGGACAGTCGAATAACATGGGTGGCAACAGCATTAAAGATTACCTGAGGTTAGAAAGGGTCACGATAACAAAGATCTACATCACGTTTTCCTTCAACCACATACAGAGCAGGATTCCCTCAACTGTGGCACTATTGATGCACGATTGATATTTGAGGCTGGATGGTTCTTTGTTGTGGGGGACTGCTCTGTACACTCTACAATATTTAGCTGCAACTTTTACCTCAACCCACTTGATGCCAGTAGCATCCAACCATTCCAGTTATGAAAACAAACAATGTCTCTAGACATTGCACAATGTCCCCTGAGGAGATGATGGAAAAGAGGGGTAGGGGTAAAACTGTCCCATTAAAAAACCACTATTAATAGACAACTGAAAATAATTTAAGCAGAATGAATTTGACTCACAATTATGTATTTGTAATAAAAACAAAAGAAGATCAACAAAACCAAATGTGATTGCATGCACAAAGAGAAAGCCAAACTGGATTAAAATCCTCTAGATCAGCGGTTCTCAACCTGTGGGTCACAACCCCTTTGGGGGTCGAACGACCCTTTCACAGGGGTCGCCTAAGACCATCGGAAAACAAAAAGATATTTACATTGCGATTCATAACAGTAGCAAAATTACAGTTATAGAGTAGCAATAAAAATAATTTTATGGTTGGGGGTCACCACAACATGAGGAACTGTATTAAGGGGTCGCGGCATTAGGAAGGTTGAGACCCACTGCTCTAGAGCAAAGATTTCCACCTAAAGTTTCTTTGTACCTCTGAGGACCCATCAGAAAACACAGCTGTGAGTCCCCATTTCAACTAAGTGTCCAATAAATAGATTCACTTCTTTGAATTACATCTCTGATCATTTGAAATTACACATAATCCTGGAGGAAAAACATTTTAAGGTATTATTGGTCCTTCATACCTTGGTGTAAATGAATAGATCATCAGAATCTTTCAGAGTAGCAAGTACTTTTGTTCTTGTTTTGAGGAAAAGGAATTAAGACAAGTAAGCAGGATATCATCTCCTGTATTTAGTTCTGCTCTTGCCCTTCAACAGTATCTCCAGTGTCACTAGGATTGAAAGCCTGGAGACTACATTTCCCAGCATCCTTTAGCAAGGCTTTCATTTACATTCTGCCAGTGAAAGTCATTCACAGAGATGTGGTAGGGGAAGAGAGAGAAGACATTATTCACTGGCAGCAGCAGGAGTCAGATGTGTGGGTGTCAACAGATGACATACAGAGTCTTGTTGGGATCTTCCAAGCACCTTCCTGAGAATCACTCCATTCAGTGCTGAAGGCTTCTAAGAGATCAGATGCTGGTTTCTTGCCTTCCCTACGCTTCCTGAGTTCTTGATATGAGCAAGGTTTCCTTGACTTTTGCTACCTAATTCTTCTAACAGTGTGAGAGCAGATAATTCTCTACATTCAATCCCTTCCTGCTCACTACACCTTGAGTGGTTTCTCCTTACTTTATTCAACCTTGACTAATACGTGGATGAAGCCTTGAGATAAGGGCACGGGATACCAGGGGAGTTAGAGACACTAAACGAGAGCATCACCATGAAATAGAGGACACTGTAATAGTTTCCTAAGGTTGGCACAACTAAAGAACAAAAAGTGGGTGGCTAAAAACAACAGAAATGTACTCTCTCACCTTGTGGAAGCTAGAATTCTGAAATCAAGGATTCAGCAGGACCTGCTCCCACTGAAGGCTCTAGGGGAGAATCTAGATGAATAATCTTCTCTTGCCTCCTCCTAGCTTCGGGTGCTTGCCAGCAACCCTTGGTATTCCTTGGTTTGTAGCTGCATTACTCCAATCTCTAGTTCCATTATTACATGGCCATCTTCCCTATGCGTCTCTATCTCCATGTATCCTTCCTAAACCAGTCATCTTGGACCACAACCCACACTAATCCAGTATGACCTCATCGGCAAAGGCCATACGTCTAAACAACGTCACGTTCACATGAAGTTTAGGGGGACACTATTCCACCCCGTGCAGGCATTGAAGACCACATGTGCCTCTTGCTTCCTCTCTCCCAAGGCGAGTCCTGCCATAAGGGCTCATGCGCTGAGCATCATGGGAAGTATGCCCAGCATTTGGCAGACATAGTGTTCCTAGAACTAAACCTCCAAATCAAATATGTGAATAGGGGCTGGCTCCCCCCAAATGTTCCCTACAGGTGAAGTTATTCCTTCTGAGGGCAGGATGCTTACATAGCCACACATGGCACTACTCCATAACGGTGATACCTAGGATGATATAAATAAACATTGCTGAGTTTATTCATTCAACAAAAACATTTTGTCAGCAACATGCATTTAGCTCTGAGCTAAACCAAAGAAGAGCAAGAGACTGTTGTTTAATTGTTGCAATCTCAATCATTTTCATACAACTGGAGATGAATATAACCTTCTTGGGTTATTTAAAATGTTGCATGTATACTGTCAATAAGATACATAATGTATGTACGGGCCAACTTCTCTGCAAATCTCTCATCAGTCAGGAGGATTATAAGAAAAACCTGGCACCCAAAAGAAGCTGCAGTTTAGCAGGCTGTAAGGAAATGAGGATTATAGCCAGAAACAATGGCATGACAGGGGGAAAACAAAGAAAAAGAAAAAACACTGAGATCAGAGAAAGACAACAATCTCTAGGCAATAATCAATACCTAGACGAACGCTTATGGAATAATATAAGCCATGAGCATGTTCATTATCTCTTCACAACTGTAAAACTGCGGAGAGAAAAAGCTCTGTTTAATTTTCAAATCAGCTCTATAAATAAGCACATTAGCCCGAGGGGGGTTGCATGAACTTGGAAACATCTATTCGTTAATAACTGTCATCACACACAGTACCAGGAAGCACCACTGTCCTTCTCTCCTCTCCCACTCAATTTTCCTGACTCTACTGAAAAAGGCACAGAAAACATTAGCAACTTCTAGGTACTTTATTTATTTAGTGTCAAAGTTAAAAGCACCGCTGATATGCAAGGCACCTTGGTTTCATCACCATCTCTTCTAAGTGGGAATATTTCGGACCTAAAAACAAAGCCGTCAATTGGAGGACCAACCAGAAATAGCAGGTTAGCAAGGGGACTGCCAACCACCCCACATTCTCTGGCGCCCACCCTCATCCTATTGTCTTAATCACAGTATCTGAAAGACAGCAGATAGGTGTAGCATGGTCACTGCTTTTGTTGCAGGTTTTGAAGGATTTACTGAAAACATGAGAGGAGGGGTTGTGATTGTTTTTCAATATAGAAGTCGGGGTTTTTTTCTGATTATTAAAAAAATTACATGCTCTTTTTAGAAATGCTGTAAAAAATACAGAAAAATAGAAAAAGCTGCAAAAAAAACATACACTCCTATTATCCATAGATAGATAATCATTTTCCTGTTCTCATTCCAGATTTTAATATATTCATACATTAGAGAAAATGTGTGTTTTAAGGGAAAATTATGCATTGCTAAGGCTCTGTGCTGTAGAACACTCCTTTCCAAGTTACCTGATTCTAAGAGTGTGGTAGCTATACAACTTTCATTGCCTTTGAACTATGTTGCAACTCTGTAAGTTGCAGATAACTGATAGCAATGCAAAACAAGTCTCATCTACAGATGGTAAATAAATAAATTCAGTAAGGTGGAGGCGCAATAAACTCCGTCTCCTACTGTTGAAGAGTCCACTTTTGCAACCATTTGCAAATCCATTCCAATTTTCCCAAGTCCATACACGTGCCAGTTTTTGGATCTCTTTTGAACCATTGGAACATTTTACCAGTTCCCTCATTAATAATGAGTTATATAACATCTTTAACATGTACTCATTGTATATCGGTATGACACTCCTGATTTTACTTTGTCTTGAAAATTATACTTTAACACACTTGTTCTTTATGTAATCCCACGATAAAAATTTCCTGGTAGCCTGATTTGCTCTTTTAACAATACATCATAGATCTTTCCCATGATGACTAATGTAGATTTGTAATGAATATATATTTTTCCAACTGCATGATTATTCCATACTAATGGAAACTTAGGCAGTTTCTAATATTTCGCTCTGGTGAACAATACCACAATGAACATCCTTGAACGAAATTGCACACCTGTCCAATGAGTTCTTTGTGCAGGTTTCTAGAAGTGGAATTGCTAAGTAACAATGCCTGCAAATCTAAATACGGAAACCTGTTGCTGGCAGGCTGTACACGAGTATACTCCTATGAACATTATGTGCAAGGACCCATTTCTAACAGGGAAGCCAACTTAACTGCCAACAAGGCCAGGAGGGTAACACAGAGGTGTTACTCAGGCCTTGGGGAGGACCATAGAGTGATAACTTATGATGGGAACTGAAGAGTGCTCGCTGCTCACTGCCTGCTCCAAGAGGCATCCAAAAATGAACACACCCACGCACGCACATGTACACACACGTTTTCCTAAAATTGACATTGTCTACTTTATTGAGTCAAGAAATATTAGAAAGAAATCTGGCCTGGCATTGACTTGTTTAAATAAAATGCTCACTCTATGAGATGCATTGCTTCTCATATAATTGACAGAAAAAAAGCCATCCAGCAGGCTGTATTCCCTTCTAATCAAATAAGGACACTCACTCTAGGAGGGGAGAGCAGGAGCAGCCATCATGGAAAAACAGAACAAAAGCCAACAAACCTGCATCGATAGTCATATCTTCAATCAATACAAAGTATCTAGAAACAATCTAAAAACATCATCCAGATACAGGAAACAACTTTTTAAAATGCTGTAACTTATGGGAGGGTGGTTGGGGTGAGTGAAAAGGGGGAAGGGATTAAGAAGTACAAATTAGTTGTTACACAGTAGTCATGGGATGTAGGGTATAGCATAAGGAATACAGCCAACAATACTGTAATAACTGTATGGTGTCAGATGGATACTGTATTTATTGGGGTGATAAGATGGGAGGGGGTTGGGGACAGGGTAAAAGGGCTGAAGGGATTAAGAAGTACAAATTGGCAGTTACAAAATAGTCATGGGGATGTAAAATAAAGCATAGGGAATACTATAGTCAATGATATGGTAATAACTATGTACAGTGCCAGGTGGGTACTAGTCAGGGGGATCACTTTGTAAATTATTTCAACGTGTAACCACTATGCTGTACACCTGAAATTAATAGAAAATAATATTAAATGTTAAAATAGTGTTTAAAAACTCAAAAAAGTAACTAAATAAATAAAAAACAAACAAACAAAATGAATAAAATGCTGTAACTTATAGTTACAAAACTCAAAGGGGTTCAATTTATCCATCTGGCAATCTTATCCCATTCCTTCCCTCCACCACATGAAATACTTCTATCCATTTATTTCAAAACAATCATTTTTCCCCTCTAAATGAGTCAGAGTAATTTGAATCTTCAAGGATTCTTTTAATTTTATGACCACAAAGCTTGGAGAAATCTTCAGTATAATGGGGATGACATTTGAATATCGCAGGAGAGTCCAAGAAATGCTAAGCCAATCAAACTGTGAAAGAAGTTAGATATCTCCTCAGGGGAAGAAGTCATCTACCAGTAAATGGAAGAATTATGCAAAATACCCCTTGAATCAAAGGCCTCACTAGTCAACTGTGGTCAGTGTACCAGCAGGTAGGCATCACCTGGGACCCCAAGAGAAAGGCGGGCCCCACCCAAACCTCCTGAATCAAAATCTTCATTTCAAGGAGACCCCAAGTAATTTGTGTGTACATTAGAGACTGGGAACCACTGGTCCAGAAATAGGGATAATAACAGTGATTGGTATTTCTCATCAGCGTCACAAGTATAAGTCAAGACCACTGCTGTGCAGCCTGGCTGAATTAAACACTGGGGCAATTGAGATGGGAACTTCAACTTGCCTTGGTGAGAATAATGTTTTTCCTTATTGGATATCTTTTAACTCCAGAAAGGTTTAGAATCAAGTGTAGAAATGATAGAATACATCAATCCCACAGTATTAGAGTTAATCTGTATATACTCGATATAATAAGTACTTTATATTACTACTTAACAGACTTTCATATATGGAATGTCTGATAGGTTAGGCTTGGAATTCTAATTTAAAATGTGTACTTCAGTAACTGGTTTAGAACTTGGTTTAGACATTAAAAGACAGTTTGGAAATGGGGCTTCAACATTTAAGAGAACAAAACACTTGTATCTCTAAGTTTAAAACATTAGCTTTATAAGAGTAATTTCAATACTTGGAAGGATTTGTTAGACAATTGACGGACTTTAAAATAAATATAGAAATGTCATTTTAAATGTTTGAAGAGATTTAAA
Organism: Hipposideros armiger; assembly: GCF_001890085.2. NCBI lineage: Eukaryota > Metazoa > Chordata > Mammalia > Chiroptera > Hipposideridae > Hipposideros > Hipposideros armiger. Next base: position 909,005 of record NW_017731505.1, read on the forward strand.
TATGTCCTTATAAAAGTGACTTTGAACTTCGCAAGATTTAAAAACAATTTTAAATAAGAAACAGGGTTTTGAGTATGTAACTTCAATATATTGGATATCACATTAGTTAAAAAACTTGCCCTTAAATAATCTTTTCTGTGTATGAAAGTCACCCTCAACACACATGCAAGAAAATCACATTTACGGCCAGATCTTGGGGAAAAGAGGAAAGGCGGCATTGGGAACTTCTGTTTCATGCCCGCATTGTTTTCAATAATTAAATACAGGGCTTGCTATCAGCATGTTGCACTAGGAATACAAACCTGTGCGAAGAAACAGTATTCCCTCCGAAAAAGCCATCCGGCTGTTTCAGCACGCCTCTGCTCTCAATAGCTTTTATGCCTCAGAAAAGCTAAATCTTGGGACTTCAGATGGAATTCAAAAACATTGTAATTATTTTTATAATATTTTCTTACATACTAACCTAAGTCATACACAAAATTTCCAAATTTTATATAACAGTGCTTCGGTGAACACTAACAGTCCCCACACTTCTTTCTTTACCCCCAACACACCTGTAACATGTACATTTGATAATAGGGCAGCTATCCCAAATTCTCTTTTTAATCTTTTTTCTTAATTGGGCAACAGTGTGTTTTCCCAGGACTCATCAGCTCCAAGTCAAGTCGTTGTCTTCAATCTAGTTGTGGAGGGTGCAGCTCCTTAGCCCATGAGGGAATTGAAGTGGCAACCTTGGTACTATGAGCCTGCACTCAAACCACCTGAGCTAACCGGCCGCCCCCCAAATTTTTTAAGTGCCTCTCTGATTAACCTGTAGAGCTTTATATCTCACCTCTGCTGGCTTCTTTTTATAACTGAAACAAATCAGTGATATGGATATGGTTACATAAGTTAATTTTAACCCATATCCTAAAGACAATTAGGTCACATTTAAAGGCCCCTAATGAGGAATCCACATTTCAGAGGCAGCCAAGGCAAGCACTTCAAATGTGTTATCTAAATCTGCACCAGAGGGTTTGCTAATTAGCAGAAGGGGTGTTGGAAATCATTTTTCATTGAAGAAATGAGTGGTGTTCCAGAATTGTGGTCACTAGGAAGGCTATACAGACCCTATTGCATGAGAAAAGAAGAATTGGGGAAAACCAGCATCTGCATACCCAAGAGTAATACTCTGAATTCTGCTATTCGATTTGGTCTTGAGCCAAAGCCCTCACCCTCACCCTCACCCTCACCAACCATCCACTTGACAGGGACTCAGTGCCTGGTCCAGCTAAACACCTCACAACATGTCTGCTTTCACAAGAATTCTTGGGGCAGGTACCGCACAGGGGCTTCCCTAACTTCCCAAAAGATAGTGGATCTGTTCTTTTTCAGCTCTCATTTTCATTCTTTCTTTTTGCCAGATCACTAATTAATATCTATACAAATGCTGATCTGAGACTTGCTTTCATTATAACATTGTGACATACCACTCACTAGCCAGGTCATGGAAAAAAGAGACATAGATGCATAGATGTCCCCCACCTCCATTTGTCAGACTTTTGCCAAACAAACAGACAATTTTTAAATTATCCAATTAGCATAAATCCTCTTGCAAGGACTCTTTCACCAGTTATTTCACACTGACCTGGGGCCCTATTTTCTCCAAAAGGTATATATGTCTGTTTCAATAATCAAAGTACAGCACCTAGATATTTCTGACATTAAAGGAACGTTTGATAATATTTTGGAGGAAAAATAGGAGTTAGTTACCAACAATTCCGGAAGACCATCAAGCCATATTTAATAAATGACAAAGCTTTCAAAGTCAATAGATTTATTTTAGAAGCTTATTATGGGCTGCATATAAGCCAGGCATTTAGCACAATTGAGAAAACCGTCCAGCAATCCTGAGGTGGACAAACAGGTATACAAACATAAGAACGGATTTGAAACCAGGCAGAGTAGTTCCCATTTTTCATATTTGACATTGCTCTTCACCTCCTGCTGACTTTGTTCTCATTTCATACTATGTTTGCCAATGCCTTAAAAGGAAATTGCATATGCTGGATTTTTAATCAGAACCACTCATTATATTTTCTATCAAGAGAAAATGTTCTGAGCTATCTATCCATTTAAAAAAAAAAGTCAGATAAACAGATGCGCTCATTTGTGATGCCTTAAGACCATCCACTAAGTTCTCCCTCTGTTGTGTAGAACCTTTCTTCTAGAACAGAGGTTCTGAAAGTGTGGTCCCTAGACCTACAGCATCAGCATCATGTGGAAACGGGTTAAAAATGCAAATTCTAAGTCTCAACCACAGACCTAATGAATCCAAGGCTCTGGAGGTAGGGCCTAGTAATCTGATTATAACAAGGCCTTTCGGTAATTCTCGTGGACACTAACGTTTGGGAATTCCTATTCAATATCTGGCACATACCTAGTTAAACTTGGAAATACTGACTACAGAGTACGCAAGCTGTCATCTTTAGAGGGAGGGGAAGCAGATGGCAAGGAGGTTCATCCTTCTGTCATGCTTGACTGGCAAGGTGAAAGAGAAGGGATCATGCAAATTCACAATATCTTTCCTAACATGGCATTCCACCTCACTCCAGTGTCAGTGTGGCTGCCATCTTTGCACATGTTCACCAGTTATCAGCCAACATTCCACAGGGCAAAGTTTCAAAACACCTGTTGATGACTAAAGAATACTGCCTCTCTATATCACTACAGAAATAACAAAGGCAGGTTAATTGAATCATCACGGATGTCCATGTCACATGGTAGGCAGTGGCATCGGTCACAGCTGTGCCACTACAAGGCACTGAGCCCCAGTTTGAGGAATGCGCACAGAAATCTTGGTTGTGTTTCAAAATGTGATCAAATTGATTCGACCAGCAGAGAAGAGACAGCTCATTCAAACCAAACCCAAAGCGGACAAATGCCTTGAGGGGAAAGCTCTCTAGTATAGAACGAGTTGATTCATAAGCAATTTTTAGTTTAATTAATTTTTTAGTAGACTTGATTTTTAGAGCAGTGTTCAGTTCACAGCAAAATTGGATGGAAGTACAAAGTGTTCCCACATGAATGGTGTTGGTTTTTGTTAAATGCTTTTCCTGCTTCTATTGATATGATGTGATTTTTCTTTTTTAGCCTGTTGATGTGATAGATTACATTAATTGATTTTCAAATGTTGAACCAGCCTTGCACAGTTGGGATAAATCCCACTAGGTCATTGTGTAGAATTCTTTTTATACATTGTTGTATTCAATCTGCTAATATTTTGCTGAGGATTTTTGGATCTATGTTCATGAGAGGTGTGGGTCTGTAACTTTCTTGTGATGTCTTTGTCTAATTTGGGTATTAGGGGAATGCTGACCTCAAAGACTGAATTAGAAAGTATCGCGTCTGCTTCTAACTTCCGGAAGAGATTGCAGAGAAATGGTGCAATTTCTTCCTTAAATGTTTGGTAGAATTCACCAGTGAACCCATCTCGGCCTGGTGCTTCCTGTATGGGAAGATTATTAATTATTGATTCAATGTCTGATACTTCTAGGCCTATTCAGATTTTTATTTCTTCTTGTGTCGGATTTGGCAGACTGTGTCTGTCAAGGAATTGGTCCGTATCATTCATGTTAGCAATTCAAGGAACTGTATGCAAACAATAAAAGACAGGAAAGCACAGACTGCGCGCCTGTAAATTATTTATGATGTGAGGCCCTGTAATTGTACCTATGGATTTCTTTAGTAATCACTTAATCATCTTTCATATGTGAAATAACGGGCAGCCAAAAACATCATCTCCAAGGCTGCAGATCATCTGTCGTTCTCTTTAATCAGACTGGACTTGACAGCCGTGATTTCTTATTAGAGGGACTTTTATGACCCTGGGTAATGGGACTTAAACACTACCAAAATGTAATGATTTCTGGTGAATATGCTATAAAGTTATAGTGATATTTGATGAATGGAGCCTGTGGGAATAAATTGAGTTCCTTAAACTATCAGCACCATTAGTACTCCATTATTTCTCTTTGTTACTTCTGTGAGGCCCGAACTGCTTACGTTTGCACTGACATTTTCAAAATGACTCAGTGAAGTTTTCCCCTTTGAGGTGTTTTCCAGGAGTTGTGAGAATGAATAAGCCGAGGGGGAAAAAGGAAGAGGCGGGCAGGATGGGTGATTAGGGTTGGACTATTGGAAGGGTCAGCTCTGGCATGAGGTCTACTAGTGGAAGACAAGGTCTTGGTTTCATCGGGCTCCCATAATTCTTAATGAGATTCACTTGTGGGACATTAACTTTGTACCCAATACCAGAACTCCAGCCCCAAATTTTGATTTAGTGGGTGTGGGATGGGACCTGGGCACCGCTACTCTATCAAATGTCCTCATGAGTTCTGGACTCACCCATGATCAATAACCGCTTCAATGCGGAATACGCAACCCTTCATCTAAGACAGGAATTCATCCTTTTATGGTAGAGCTCAGGATTTCCGGGTTGCCTCACCTGGTAGGCCCTGAAATATTCTTATACAATGTGGACCTCAGTTTGGCCATGAGCACACGGGGTGAATGCACAATGGTGATGCACTCTCTGGGGCCTGGAAAGAAAATGCATTGGCAGAACTCTCATTGTTGTGTTTATAGCTCTGGGTGGTGACTTTCATTGCAGTCTGCGTCAAGGCTGAGCATGTTGTGGGGGTATTGATCCCTTTCCGTATGTGCATGGACACTGGAGACAAGGACTTGAACTTTGAAATGAAGCTCAGCGGTTGTCGAACACACAAGGTAGGCATGTCCAGGAATTCACATTAAGCTTAGTGCCATCTCTGCATAGCTAGGCAGACAAATGTCTCTCAAAGGCCCCCTCCACATGTGCATTTGTTTGGTGTTCAGGATTTTTATTCCTGTAACCTAAAGCTGTGGCTAAGTTTTCAATCAGGGTAGATTCTGTTAGCAGTGGTGGGAAAGTACCTCAGGATTTTCAAAAATCCAACTGTGCTGCTGACTTCTTTGGTAAGTGAATAGAAACATAAATATCTCTTCTTTCTTTCTCTCTTTTTTTTCATCTATTTCTTTTATCTGCCCAGGTGACATGCTCCATTTTCAATATGCAGTCCTAGTAAAGAATAACTTTAAATTATCAGAAAATTTCACCTTTCTAATTTTCAGAGAATTCAAAGAGAACATTTTCTTGATTTGTCCCAGGAGATCTGCCATTTCAGAGAAAACGCTGTAAGACTTAATGAGCCAAAGACAGGCACCTCGGCCCAACTTTAATTTGTAACTTAGTTCAGGGAAGTCAATTTAGAAAGCTCCAAGAGTATTTCCAATGCTTCTATTTATATTCTGAAAAACACCAGACTGGGGTATATGTCTAAAAGCCATGGACCATGAGTGCCTATCACAGGGAAAACATGTTCGTTACTTCCATGGAAGATAGCAGGGGGGGATCAAACCTTTACACTCTACAATTTTTATTTAAAGTATTCCAGGCCAATCAAAGCTAAGCACAAACCTGTGAACTGGAAAAATCCAGATATTTGCAGAGAAAACACTCTGATGTAATTAATAGACCAGATTTCAATGTTTACGTGAAAGATCAGAACATTAAGTCTTCCTTAAAATAGCTCTTGTTTTCCTAAAAGCTTTAGGACACTTTATTCTAGTGAGGACCTTTGTTCGAGATAGGAAAAGAGGCAAAAAAACAAAACAAAAAAAACCCCAAAAAAGCCAAAAACAAAAGAAACACACAGGGGCAGAGCTGTCATTCAAGAGCAGAGCAGGCCCCAGAGCTGTGCTTTTAACCAGAATTTAATGCGGCTGCTTCCACTACTTCTTCTACTTAAGACCCTGAAAATGGAGCTTTCTTCCCCCAAATGAAGGTGGATCACTCTAAAATATCCTCCTTCTCTGCCAAGTCCTCCTGTGATCAGTAGCCCGTTTTTCTTCCTCTCTTTGAGGTTGGGGCCTGGCCAGATGGGCTGTGTAGGTGGGTGGGAGGCAGGAGAGGGGTGTCCTGGCAGACAAATGGAGTCAGGCGACGCAGCTACACAAAGTGGCCAGGGGCAGCCAAGAGCTGGAGCCGGCTTCTAACCGCTCACAAAAGCCAAGTGTTAAAGAAAAGAAAACAGAGGCAAAAGACTATCATCTTGGAATTTCAATTAATGTGAATTTTGACCTCATGGATTTGTGGAGGACAAGCCATGCTAGTTAAGGACAGGTGTGCAGTGGTTGGTGACAGGTGTCAACCAAGGTTAATGTATGCCAGTGTATGTTTACCCAAGCATAATAATTGATAACTTGTTTATACTAACAGGAAGTCAAGGCATTCCCATCTCATTTTCTTCTTCTAACACCCTGGTTGAACGACCCAGAAAAATGCACCCTGTGAATCTCAGCAGGTGTGCTGGACCTAGAGAAGCAAGTCCTTTTATTGTTTCCATGGTGTGGGCTTACACATAGATAGCAGCAATGACATTTCTACAGATGAGAAAAAGGAAGTTCAGAGACGTAAATTGGCCCAAGGAAACAGCTCATGAGTATCAGGACCAGGTGTCAAATCCCAGAAGTCTCTTTGCAGAGATCCGGTGTTGAACTTCTGCCTCAGTACAACTGACGTCAGAGAAGGGTTGTCTACGAGCTGCATGAAACTATCTTTGGCAGGGCTAGACTGTAATTAATTCCTCCTGCCTCCATGATAAACTGATTCAAATAACATTGTTAGTTAATTCAAAAACCCAAAAGTGTCAAACTTGACAGGAAAATACAGTAATCCCCTGGTTTGTGAGCATAATCCATTCCGCAAACAAACTACTCATATTGTAAGATATTGCTCTTTTACCACGTTAAAATATTAGAAATCTTTGCTTGTCTTGCGGAACACTCACAAACCACGTGACTCGCAGTCTAAGGTTTTATTGTGAGATCTCGCTGGATTAGAATTAATATCATGTTTAGACTAATCTGCATGAATGCCGAATCCATTTACAGCTGCAATTCTCCATGGTCCTGGCGCTACCTGGTTCTATTCTCCCTTCTAGGCATTTGGCTCATGATTGCACCAAAAAAAGTCAAGTTTTGAGCAGAGCTTATTAAACAACGTGCTGACTTACATAAATACATATATTTCCCCTCCTAAGAAACTGAACAGAGTTTAAGATGAAAGGTGGGCCTGAGAAATATAATCAGGTTCCAGGGAACAATCATCATTGCACAAAAATAATTGAGGCAGGACAGTTCAGTATTGGATCTCAGAATCTTAAGAGGTTTTAAGCAGCTCATGGTAAGAATACAAATGTTATACTGAATATACATGAGACAGGAAAAAAATAGTACTTGCATACCTGAGAAGAGAGAATTTAAAAATTTAGCAAAATCTATAATGAAAGGTATCTGTCAAGAACTCTGGATTAAGAATTTTTCTTACTTTGACTCACGTCTTCATTATCTGTAATAATTGCTCTGTGATAAACAGAGTAGACATTTATCACTGGACCACCTTGTATCCATTCCCACAATTCTTCAGGTAACTCCAGCATGTTTTTCACTTTGTAACTACCCCGTTCTCTCTTGGTCCTTATGTTTTGAGTATAGAGTTGACTCTACTCTCAGACCCTGGGGTAGACAAGTTACCCAGCCCTAGCGAAAGCGAGTGCCACTGTATACAGAGGGTGTCAAAAAATGTATATGTAGCTTTTAAGAAAGGAAAAAACTGTATTAAAATCACAATACTCAATATATGCTGATAACAACAGATGAATACAAGCATGTGTATACATTTTTTTGGCACCCCCAGTATTTGGATTCAGAGATGAGAACAGTTTATTAGAAATTATCTGGTATCATTTGCTGGTGTCACCAAGGGTAAGGAACATTCTTTTGCAGCTATAAAAATATAAGCCTTGAGCTGCCAATGACAAAAGGCCATCTAAAAATGAAACTCACCTAGAGATAAATAGACCTGAGTCTGAGGTAGACAATAACCTGAAGACAGGGCTGGCTTCCAGGCATGCAACCTGTGAAGTTTCATAGCGCCCTGCACCTGGAAGAGCTCCAGCCTTGGTTCAATGCTCTGCTGTTGCCATTTTTAAATTCTTAATAATTTTTGACCAAGGGACCCTGCATTTTCATTTTGCACTACGGCTCACAAGTTATGTAGCCAGGCTTTGGTTAACACCTCTGGATCCAGCCATGTCTGAAGTCAGCCTATCCTGAAACCATTCAGTTATGTGGGCCAACAGATTCTATTTTTTTTTAAATTTAAGCTACTTTGGGTTGAGATTTCTCTATGGGCAACTTAGATCTAATATGATAGTCTAACTACAACTTAGACGATTATTTTTCCAAACTTTTACCCAATTCTAGAACATATTTTTCAACCAATTTATGGATAATTATCCCTCCTTTTTCCAAAACCCTTCATTTGTGGAAAACTATCTACTTTGTAAGGTAGCTCATTTTGAAACCACTCTAATATTCTTAAAGTTCTCCTTCTATAAAATTTGTACCTATTAGTTCAAATTCTAACCTCTAAAATTATTCAGATAAATCATACCTCCTGCCAAATGCCAAGACCTCAAATACTTAAAGACAGATATACACACATCCCCCAATAATTCACCATTAATAAGTTAGACCCCGGTGCTTTCCATTCTTCTTTTATTCAGTTTCTGAATTCTTGAACCTTCTATGCAATATCCAGATTGTCAATATCCAGATTGAACGCAAACTCCTACTGTGACCTACAATGCAATTCTACCATCCCTGACTTTGGATGGAGTTATGTCCATCAACACAGACTTAAATGGCATTACATAAGGCGCCTGGCTGAAGCCAAGTCCCCAGCCAACTAAAGACCCCCTAGGACAGTATAGGTCAACAGTCATCAGGCCAAGCTTCCGCATTTTGCACTTGAGCAACTGACCAAGTACAGGGGTGGACAAACTACAGATGGAAAACGAAATCTAGCCTACCACTGTTTCTTCTCAAATAAAGTTTTATTGGAACACAGTCAAACACAATTTTTTAGATACTGTTTATGACAACGTTCATGCTACAATGTCAAAGTTGAGTAATTATAACAGAAGCTGGCTGGCATGTGACATCAAAAATATTTATTAACTGAACCCTTGATTTAAACCAACAAGATAAGCATTTATATTTATACCTGTCAGATTTTGTTATGTGCATCTGGGCCCTTCATACCAGCTTGGTGAGATTTTCTTTAATTCCATCACTATGTAATCTATATCTGAACTCTGTTAATTCAAAAATGGTCTCAAACATAATTGTATTGTATTCCCTATATGTACTGTCCTCCTAAAATCTATTTTAATTGCAATGGGTGTTTTAGATCACATAGGAAAAGACCCTTCAGCCTTGATTTTAATCTACAACATGGGAATCTAACACTGGCATTACCAGTTTTATTGTTAATTGGACAAGAAATGTCAGAGCAGTGGTTGGCTAGAACTCGCCATGTGGATGAAAACATTCTACATCTGAACTATCCAAGATGGTAGCCACTGGCCATGTGAACGACTAAGCACTTGAAATATGATCAGTTCAACTGAGGAACTCCACTTTTAATTTTATGTAATTCAATGACTTTAAAATTAATACAAATGTGATAGAAAAAGACAGTCCGAGGAATACAATCAATAATGTTGTAAGCATTTCTTAGGGGGCCAGATGGACCCATGTCCTTTTGGGGAGTCCACTTCATAGTTGATGTAGAGGCCTGACCACCGCATTGTATTTCTGAAACTGATGTTGAATAATACTGTATGTCAACTATAATTATATATACATATAACCTCGGGACATGGAGTAGAGTGCGGGAACAGATTCAATGGAATTGTAATAGATAAGCATGATATCGGGGGTGGGAGGGTAGTGGATGGGGGGAGGGGGATTGTTACTTTGTGAGGGTGAAAAGTGTAACTATTGCATTGTTCTGTACACCTGAAACTAACAATTAAAAAAAAATTAATACAAATGTGCACACATGGCTAGTGGCTACTGTGTTGGAAAGGACAGCATTCGAGAATTAAGAACACTAAGAAACAGTAAAGGTCGATGCTCTCCAAGCAACATTTTCTTTTCCAAGGCTTTCCCAAGGCTCTGCTATAACTGCCTCAAGAGAATTCCCTCATTTGTCTGGTTTCAATACCAATAGGTTATAGGCAGGCTGAAGCCATCTTGTCCGTGATAGTTAATGGCAAAGGAGGACTTAAAACCCAGCTGATGTGTGAAAGAATTCTGGTAAATAAACAAATATACAATTAACCAAGAAGGCTAGGTTGGCAAGATAACATGCAAATGGGAACACTGCAGAAGCTCTAAAGGAATTCATTAAATATTAATTTTATTACAAATTCTTTATTGAACACAGTAAGTCCCTGTGTGGACACTAAACTCTGTGGTTAGGAATGGAGATGAAAGTCAATTTGTTGACCGAGTATCCATGGAATCAGTGCAGGAAGTGAGGTTGGGTCTTCACTCTTTGGTGTCCAGTAAGTCTCATTTCTCTATGAAGCCCTGATTTGTCCCCTACCCCCAATATTTTAGGACATCTCTTTCTTGCAGAAAAACAGTCATTATTGTTTGTGGAGCATATAGAAAATTGCACCTGTTCCTCAGGGGGAACTGGCATGCAGCCAGGAATAATAGCCTCTAATCTATACAGCGGTAACTTCCAAATTCCTCTAACTTCCATCCAAACTACTCTCTTGAAATTCAAAAGCATCTACGCAACTGTGGTAGATAAAAAATATGGCCACGGCTTCTTACCATATTGTGCAAGGTGACTTGGTTTCTCCTCCTTTTAAGAGCAGGAGTCTATTTCCCAATCGCTCAGGCCTGGGTTGGTCTTGTAAATTGCTTGGTCAAAAGACTGTAGCTGAAATGACATGTGTCTTCCCAAGCTGTGTCTAAAGAGGCCTTGCTGCTTCTGCTTCTGCAGCCTTGGAACGCTGCCCAGAGACCATAAAAGGAAGGAAGCCAATCTAGTGTCCTGCAGGATCAGAGCCCCCCACGGAGGAGAACTGAGGTGCCCCAGCCAATAGCCGACAGCCATCGCCAAACATGCGTGTGAGGCTGTCTCGGACCTTCCAGGCTAGCTGCCGTCCTGGATGAATGCAGCCATATGAGTGAGCTCAAACAAAACCAGTGGTAGAACTCTCCAGAAAACTCACTGAACTGTGAGAAATAACACATTGTGGTTCTTTTAAACCAATAAGTTTTAGGGTGCTTTGTTATGCAACAATAGACAACAGAAATTCCAATTGTCTGCAGGATGTCTCCACTTGCGAGTCTCAGAAGCACATGGAACTTTACAAGCCCATACTTACAAGCAACTTCATCCCCTTCCAGATTCCATGCCCGTCCTTGATCCCCCATGCCCAGCTCGCGGAGACGCCCTTACGAATGCTTCAACATGTAGCACAGGGTCTTACAAACACTTGTACCTTCTCCTAGCTCTCAGGCATGCACTGTATATATGTTTTATACTATGTATCCTCAGCTCCTAGAGTAGTGTTTGGCACATAGTAGGTGCTTACTAAGTACCATATTTCCCCATGTATAAGATGCACCCTTTTTTGAAAAATTTGGGGTTTAAAAAAACTGAGTGTGTCTTATACAGTAGTTGCATGAGCGCAAAAACAACATTGAAAAAAAAAACAACCACTGTATAAGACGCACCCAGTTTTTAGAACCCAAATTTTTCGAAAAAGGGTGCGTCTTATACATGGGGAAATACGGTATGCCTTAAATGCCAAGTGAATGAATCCTACATCTAGAGATCTCAGCTATCTAGTAACACAGAAACACAAAAATAACTGGGGGAGGGGAGAGAGACAGCAAGGCATGAGCCACCCAACCACGACTCAGAAATTCACTGAAAAGCCTAGTTTGTCTCATTTAATACACATTTCTAACAAATCTAGTGATCATATCATGCAGATTACAATAGCAATGGCCTGAATGCTGTGCAAGAAAGCCTAACTCAATTGTTTTTTTGTTTTTTAATCACTCATGGTAGGTAAACTGAGAGGTTACAGAAGTGACAACTCAGAAAGAGAAAGGAGATGAATGAAATTAACTACAAAGAACAGACAGGAGAGCTGGAATAAGTATAGGGCTCTGAGCTATTTGGTGCCTCTTCTGGAAATCCTCACCTAAGCCACCCAAAACATCTCAAAAGCTAATAGAATGTAAGTGCCAGAAGGACAGAGATTCTTTTCTTTGTCCACTGCTACAACCCCAGTTTCCTAGCTTATTACCAACAGCAATAAATGTTTGTTGATTGAATGAACAACCTTCAAGACAATCACCATAGAAACCATAGAACAGACTGATGTCTAAAGTGAGAATGGGGGCCGCCCAAGTGGCTCAGTTGGTTAAGAGCTTGCTTAAGTGTGCGAGCTCTGAGCAACAGGGTCACCAGTTCGATTCCCACATAGGCCAGTGAGCTGCACTTGAGCTGAACTGCCGCTGAGCTGACAACAGGTGGCAGGATGGCTCAGCTGGTGAGAGCACGTGCTCCTAACAACACGGTTGCCTGTTCAAGATGGTGGGCGTAGCCCACCTGCAACTAAAGACTACACTCAGCATCTTGAGCTGAGCTGCCACCCAGATGGCTCAGGGGATAGAGTGCGCTCTTAACAACATGGCTGCCGGTTCAACTCCCGCATGGGATGGTGGCTACGCCCACCAGCAACTAATTGAACACAGCACCTTGAGCTGAGCGGCACGACTGGACTTGGAGCTGAGCTTGCTGTGCCCTCCACAGCTAAGATTGAAGGACAACAACTTCGCTGTTCCCCTTCTCCAATTCCCCACCACTGTTTGCCTCCCCCAATTCCCCAACAACAACAACAACAACAAAATCTTAAATAAATAAAGTGAGAATGGACCTCAAGAAAAGGTTAAAATATATTCATTATACCAAGTTTAAGAACACAGGACAGGAGGCAACATTTATGGAAAAATTCAACTAAAATTGTTTTTAAAGTTTGGACACGTAATGGGTAAGCTTCATTCGTCTGAAAAATGTATGAATATGGACTGCCAGATAAGTGAGTTAGAACATGTCTTTATTTTTCCTTGCATCTTAAGAGCTAGAACTATCTCTTGCATTTTTTCTGTATTTTCCACTCTGCTTAGCACACCAGGTATCAACAATGAAACTGTAATGAATATTTTAAACCTTTCATTATGGAAAATTTCAAACATGAATTAGAAAATAATTTAATGAGTCTCCATGTGACTGTCACTCTGCGTCAATAATCATCCACTCTTGGTCAACTTTAATTCATGAAAACCACTTCTACTTCCCCCCTCCTCCAATTCTATAGGAATATTTGGGAACAAATGATTGGATTAAGACCTAGTTAATAACTATCACCTATAATCCAGTAGGTGAAACTTTCAGATGTATTTGTATTTAATGGACATTCATTAATAGCATCTTTCCATTACTGATGATTTCATCTGAGTATATAAAGAATAACTCACTTATAATGGCTTCTTATTTTTATTCAACCACAGAAGACCAAATGTGACACTAGAATGATTCATTTTGTTAAATCAATTTTATATTTGTTGCTCTTATTAAGCCATTTTTCTTCCTGAGGATCGGAGAAATACATTTTTCAAACATGACTATGGCAAGCCATATAAAAGAAAATCACTTATGGTTTGCCTTTCTCACTAGTACCAGATTTTTCAAAATGCCACATGTCTTTATATTTTCTGTGCCTTTTAGTCAAGCTGTATATCCCAACTGTAGTTTGTTCTAATTTTCAAAATACAAAACACTGCTATATTCCTTAAGTTTAGATATTATATTAACATTAAATGTTTAGAATATTTGAAACCAACTTTAAAGCAGATATAACATCAAACACTGTCTTGAAATACAGTTATATAGTAAAGAAAAATCATTATGTCTCAAATATACTATTTTATGATTTAAAAATTTCATTTGAATTGTTAAATGTAAACTAAATTTGAGTGAAACTGTATAGTAGTCCCCAGTACCCAACGGGGATATGTTCCAAGACCCCCAGTCGATGTATGAAACCACAAACAGTACCGAATCCTATACATATTATATTTTTTCCTATACATACATGCCTATGACAAAGCTTGATTTATAAATGAGGTATAGTAAGACAATAACAAAATAATACTGAAATAGAACAATTAGACTATACTATAATAAAAGTTATGTGAATGTATACCTCCCGGCCCTTCCCCCTTTCCCCCTCCCCTCCCCCTCCTCTTCTTCTTCCTCTTCCTCTCTCTCTCTCTCTCTCTCTCTCTCTCACACACACACACACACACACACACTCTCCCCCCACCCCCCTCCCCTCCACCTCTCCCTTTCTAATTTCTGGACAAAGGAATGATTCACATCTCAGGAGCGAAATTTCACCAGGCTACTCAGAAGGGCATGCAATTTAAAATATATGATTCATTTGCTTCTTCAATTTTCCATTTAATATTTTTGGACTATGGCTGACTGTGGGTTTCTGGGACAATGGGAAACTGAAACTGCGGAAAGTGAAACCGTGGGTAAGGGGCGATTGCTGTACAGATTTTTTACACAAACATTCTTTGAGAAGAAAATTTGGGGAAACAAATAAAATTCTTAAACAACTTTTTTTCTTGGTTTCAAAATCAGTGACTTCTCTAAAAGAACCTATTTTATCATAGTATAGAAGGGACAGAATCAAATAAGCAGGAAGTATTTTGCCCATGGCTGGGTGAGAGATATACTCACTAACAAATTTATTTCACTAGGACTCTACTGCTGTTGATCTGATACTTTGCTTCACACTAGAATCAGCTGGAACATTTCTCAAACATTCTGATGCCCAGGTCACAACCTGGACTCATTAGGCTGGATCTCTGGGGATGGGACCAGTTTGTACTGAAACCAGCTTGGCTCCTAGCAGTTCCCAAGAGCCAATAATGCACATGTCTTCCCAACTCCGTGTCCAGTGACATTAACATTAATAGCTTGAAACTAGCAGTGATGGGAGTATTTACACCAGAGAAATAGGCAGGTGCTATATACATCATGGCTCCTTATCTTCCAAGGAGACAATTGTTAAACATTTACAAGCACGAACCAGCACATCACTGGGGTGGGGACGGGGACACAGGCATTATATTTTTTAAAGCTCCCCTGTTGGTTGCAATGTGCAGCCAAGTTTCAGAACCAGTGGTCTAGACATAGTAAACCTTAAACCTGAGGGTTCATCAGAATCATTTGGAGGATTTGTTAAAACACTGAGTTCCTGACTCAGGGGATCTGGGGCAGGGCTCCAGAGGTAGCATTTCTAATGGGTGAGACTCATGAAACTGGTCCAGGGACCACGTTTGGAGAACCACTGGTTCAGGGCATTGTGTGAACTAACAAGTGCAGCGCTTCATCCTAAAGATGCAGAAAAGGCAAAGTAAGCCCAGAGAGATCACTGCTAACAACAACGCTAGGAAATAAGACTGGAAATTACTAGAAATCTCACCATGCCTCTCATGTCCTGCCCATTCCTTATCACTTGCCACCCATTCTCTGGGTGTGTTCATTCATTCGTTCCTACCAGCATCGTCTATTGAGTCTCTATTTTATGTCTGGTATGATAGAAGGTGAGAAATAAAAGATCAAAGAAGACAAGGCCCAGGCTACACGCTTACATCCTGGCTGGAAAGACAAGCAACATTCAAAGTAAGGTCTGGAAATTGTGTCCTCATAAAGGATATGCAGCTTGCTTTAAGAGCTCAAAATAAGATAGGGATCAGGGAGTCTGCCCAGAAGCACTACCAGTTGACTTATGTTTTTACAAGATAAGAGTCAGGTTAAGTGGACCAGAGGAAGGAAGCAGATAAACCATCTGAGGCAAAGCAACTGCAGGTTTAAGTGCAGAATGGCACATTATAAACAATATATTGATGCCTGTGTGTCTCAGAATTGGGTGGCCATTGAAACCACTTGGGGAATGTGGTAAAAATACAATGGCCATTCTTATATACACCACCAACGTTGCAAGCCCACTCACGAAGAGAATCATGACGAGAGGTGATGGGCTAGAGTAGTACCAAGGGTCCCTGATGGAAGAAAAGGCTCCATTTGGGAGGAGGCCAGGGCTGGCCGGCAAAGAGTGATTTGACATTATGTTAAAAAAAAAAGTACCGAGGGCTACTTTTCAGCCGGGACCACCATCTTCCAGTCACTCACCAATAATGCTACACAAAGGGAAAGAAGAAAGCCACCACTGTATGTGCTCTGGGCCGCTTAGGAACTATGGAGCGGTTCCTGGCTGCAAACATGAGAATCTACAGGAAAGATGATACTGTGGACATCAAGGGACTGGGCACTGTTCAAAAAGGAATGCCCCACCAATGTCACCATGGCAAAATTGGAAGGGTCTTCAGTGTTACCCACCATGTGGTTGGCATTACTGTACATAAACAAAGGGTAAGATTCTTGCCAAGAGAATTAATGTTCGTATTGAGCATGTTAAGCACTCTTAACAGCTGAGACAGCTTCCTGAAATGGGTGAAAGAAAATGATCAGAAAAAGAAGGAAGCCAAAGAGAAAGGTACCTGGCTTCAACTGAAGTGCCAGCCTGCTCTATCCAGAGAAGCACACTTTGTGGGAACCACTAGACAGGAGCCTGGGATGCTGGGACCCATTCCCTATGGATTCATGGCATAAATGTAAAAAAAATAAAAGACCTCTGTATTGTTAAAAATATTTCTCTTAATTGAGTAGAAGTGTGGTGTCCTCTCTGCCAAAGAAGTATTTAAAGAAAAAAAAAGTACTGAGAAATGATATCTTCTGCTGGTTATCTGGACGTGCACTGCCCCTTGAGAACAGGGGAAAAGCTTTGGTTTCTAAAGCAGGGGTCAGAAAACTGCAGGACACCAATCCAGTCTTGCCCATCACCCATTTGGACCATGCACAAGCTAAGAATGGTGTTTACACTTTTAAATGGTTGGAAAAAATAAAAGAATCATATTTTTTAACACATGAAAGTTATATGAAATACAAATTTCAGTGTCCATAAGAAAGTGTTATGGCAACACAAATGAACTCATTCATTTATGAGTTGTCTGTGGCAGCTTACACATGACAATGGCAGAGTTGAGTCGCTGCAACACAGACAATAAGGCCAGCAAAGCTGACCCTTTTCAGAGAGCTTTGCTGACCTCCATTATAAAGGCTAAGCCTGTGAAGGTTTAGAGCTTCAGAAGAGTCTAAAGGGTGAGGGGGAGAGAGTGCCCTGGCCCCAGGAAAAGTTAGAGTCCCCCAGCCTCGGCCAGCTGATTGATGGCTTCCATGTACAATGGAGCCCTTGAGGCCTGGAGACCTGGTCTCAGCCTCAGCCCGGGCCTCAGAGGTAGCAGATGTCTTCTGGGACCATCTGAGCAGTGGCTTAGAGAAAAGGTACCAAGATCTGTGGCCTTATGAGCTGTCGGGAAAGTACAGAGGCCAAGCTTATCAGGAGGGAGAGCAGGACCATCAGCAAAGGCACCCACCTTCAACCGCATCTTGGGCCCTGAGCATTGCAGCAGCAGCCATGATGAAATGAAGAGAGCAGAGGCCCCACTTTCACGGTCCTGGCCTGCTGAATCCCTAAATGAGCCAAAATGTACAAGCAGGGTCTCTCTCCATTGCACACTCCACCTATCAGGCAGCTAGTAGCTAAGGCAGCTTATATTTGATTGAGGAAAAGAGAGAAACGTGGCATTTCCAGATACGCCTTCCTTTCTGAACACTCCACTCATACTTCAGATAACCTTGTCTCCCAACAGGCTCGCCTTGAATTTGAATATTAAAGTCATTTTTCTTTCTGGCCTTAGTGACATACAGCCAGAGGGAAAAGCTGGAGATCCCTGGAGCAAGATTGATAAGCACACCTGTGGCCTCCTCTTCAGCACCGCCCCCCACTGTGGTCGGCTGCAAGGAGGCAAAGCCTTGCTCCAAATATATCTGCTGGAGGACAGCCCAGATTTAATTTACTACTATGCTCTGGGTGCAGGATCTGTTAATATCTTCCAATTACCTGCCTGATACAACCACAGCTATTTTAAGCAGAAGTCACTTAAGGCTTTGTCATCATAGAAAACCTTCCCATTTCCAGAAACTTCTGGTCAAAGAAAGTCATAGAGACCTTGAGCTTGGGCTCAGCTCAAAGTTTGGATTTTATATCTTTGTAAACAAGAGCTGCACCAGTTTTGGGTTCTTCTGGGTAGAAAATAAATACCTAGGGTACTAAAAAAATGTATACACATGATTCGTATTCATCTTTTGTTATTGGTATATACTATTACAATTTTAATACAGTTTTCTGCTTTCTTAAAATGTGTATACATTTTTTGGCACCCTCTGTAAATGCTTTGCACAGAGGATTACCTTATTTGGCAAAAGCTGCTTGAATTGACCATTTAGTCCTGCAAATGTAAAGTGGAAACTTCAATCAGTAAAGGACGGGTTGGAAATGCTAAAACTGCAATAGTGGCCATTGAAACAGTGGCTGTAGGCAGAGTCACCTCTTTGCAGAAAATGTTCGCCTTGAAGAAAGGTTTCTCATCTATGATGGATTTGGCTGTCCTTTGTCTATGGCCCCCGGATTCAACTTCTAGAGGCCACCTGTATTCACTGTCTTGTGGTCCTTTATCACAAGCCATGGTGGGTCTCTCTCACCTTCAAAATCTCTAACTTCTCTTTCCTACTGCTCCTTGTTCTTCTGTTCTTGTTCTCTTCCTGTTCTTGGTTCTCAAAGTGTGGTCCTCGGAACAGCAGCATCAGCATTTCCTAGGAACTCATCTGAGATGACAAATTCCCAGGCCCCACTCCAGACCTACTGAATCTGAAACCCTGGCAGTGGGCCCAGCAGTCCACATTTTATCAAGTCTTCCCAGGTGACGTTGATGGACACACAGGGGGAAGATCTTGTTGAAACAATTTCCAAGGATAGAGCAGGAGTGAAGGTACTTGGGGAAGGACTTCAGATCTGAACGTCATCTTGCCCTGAAGAAAAGACCTTAATAAATGAACTGAAGCCTGCTGGTTGAGCACCAGCCTAGACTATTCTATAGACATCCTGTGCAGTTGTTAAGATATGACTAACCTCAAGTATCCACCATGTACCCATATCAGGCAGCGATGACCTAATATGGCAGCTCTCTATGCCAGCAGGAATCTATGGGACGGGAGCCGCACTGAAGGGCACAGCCAGCGTTGTCTGTGTTAGGGGGACAAGAAGGGTAACCAACAATCTAGAATTGTGGTACAACCAGGAGCCAAGTAGAGAGGGAACCTCAGGGGCTAGCCTCTTAAGTTCTGAGAACGGCGTTAGCTGACAGCCAGATTGGGTTTCGCTATTGTTGGTTCCTTCCTTCATCCCCAGGTTTCTGCAAACTGTTGATATGAGCTTCTGTGTTCCTACAAGTTAATGAACCCATGAAATCTCTGGGTTCCCCTTAAGTCGTGTTGACTGTGTGGAATGAGGTCCCATGCTTGCTCACCAGGTTGCCTGGAGAACAGCTCAGCCAGGTTTGGGCTTCCGAGTCTATCAGGCCTTTGCCTTGCTTTTGTTGGGCTCGGAAGAACTGAATGTGTAACCACTGCAACCCTGACTATGATCTCCAGAATTTTGCCCAGTTGTAATGTAGCCCTTCGACTGGAACAAGTTAGAAGCACAAACACGAAACTCTAAAGCACAAACACTTCTTCTGTTGTGTTTTCGTAGTGGGAAATGGCCCTGGCTTTCACAATGCTTCCAGAATCCCACAAAAGCAAAGAATAGGAAAATGAAAAGGTTTATTTTTCATGTTCAAGGCTGCTTATATAACCACATCTGGCATAAAGAAAAAAAATAGAACATGCAGCCCAAGCTGAAATGGACAATCAGTAGAATGGCCCTAACCCCAGTCCTTACCGGGCACATTTCAAAGCTGGCTGCTCTAGCTAGGTTCCCTGTTGGCTTGAATCATTAGCCCTTTTCACCACACGGAGAGTTCTGGCAATGAGCAGCCTTTCCTCCACTGGACCTAGGGTTACATAGTATTAGGACCCCCAACTGCCAGGGAAATGAAAAAGGGGTTTCTAGGACCCCCCCAACTATTGGGGTGTCCTGACAGAGAAGAACAGCTTTATTGAACAGGTCCTCAGATACTTTTTAACAACCATGCACTGTGCGAAACTTCTCTGAAGTGCAGCAGCAGCAGCTAGAAATGTGAGAATAAGTGGAAACACCTGCTCATTAGGCACAGCTCTTTTGAACCACACCAGTGAATGAAAAGCCTCTCAAAGAGCGATCTCATCCTGTTCTCCCAACGAGGAGCTTCTAGATTTTCACAAGACATTGCTGTTATGCACAGAAAAGAGGAGAGGGATTATGTAAATTAGAAAGTTCCTGCAGCAGCCCAGGTAGGAGCCTGATTTAGGCTCCAAGGCTGCCTAAACCCAGGGAGTCAGCTTCCCTCCCCCAAGTGCCCCTATCAGCAACCCAGCACCACTGCCATCCATCTGAATTACTGCAGCCCTGGAAGAGAAGGCAGCTCAAAATCTAGAGCCTCGTGAAGAACGATTAGGCAAGGTTTCACTTTGAGACTTGGTAGGAAGTCTATTTAGCTGAAGAAAGTAAAGCAAAGAATAAACAGAACATTTCAAATATACATCTAGTGCCAGGCTTACAAAAGACCTGCAGAATCACGTGACTGAGTCCTTTTTTTTTTTCTTCCCTTCTCTTCCCTCAATTAACCAAAAATCAAACCACTCCCCACCTGCTGGGAAACAAACAAGCTAACATTTCATGAATTCTAAGAAGCCTGTGCTGCTGGCATTTTAAAGGGTCTGGGTTCATTTTATAGCAAAAGGCATTTGTGAACCCCTGCCTTCCTGTAGCAAGCACAAATGGTCAGATTCCTGGAGTTATCTTTGGACAACCACAATTCCTCCCAGTTTTGGGCACCCAACTAAATTAAAGACCATTTGAGAAAGGATTAGGAGACCTGGCTGTTGCTGAGAAAAAAAAAATTCTGTTGAGGGCTGGCAGAGTGGCTCATTGGTTAAGAGCTGGCTTGGGAGCACAAGCTTGAGCAGCAGGACCCCAGTTCGGATCCCACATGGGCCAGTGATGCTGCGCCCTCTACAGCTAAGATGATAAACAACAGCTCAACCAAGAGCTGGGCTGCCGTGAGTCACCGGCCAAGGCGTTGGCTGCACTGGGGCTGGACGGCAGCCAACATGAGCTGCCGTGAGCTGCCTTGAGTGGCCATCCAAGGGCTGGCGACAGATCTGCCTCAGCCGGGAAGAGCGCAACGATAATACCAACATGGGCCAGTGAAGCGACATCCTCCAGAACTAGACTGAAGAACAAAAGGACAGCAACTTGTCTGTTCCCCTTCCCCGACTCCCCAATGCTGTTCCTTCTCCCAATTCCCCAATAAAATCTTTAAAAAACAAAAATTCTGTTTAAAACATCTGGGGAGATCAAGAAAGTGTCTACATCAAAGCATGCAGAATGGGTGTCAGCAGCTTTGAAGGAAATCTTAGAGGCAGTAATGGAGTGCTCATTCAGGAAATGCTGGCTCGCTGATGTTTTCCATGGCACCGAGGAAATAGTTTGTGGAAAATTATGGACAAAACTTACTGTGAGCATCGAAAAGTGATTCATATGGATCAAGCTCTATAAGTGCTGTGCAGAAAAGTTTGAGGAATACCTTAACTAAGTTGTCTGCTTATGCTCGTATTTCACTTTTTTGGTATGCACAAAAGTATTACAGGTTTCAAATCTATGCCTAAGTCTAAAAGTCAGCTCAAAAAATGTAAAATAAAAGTATAAGGGTTTGCCAAACTTTTTCTGTAAAGGACCATGTAGTAAATAGTTTAGACTTTGTAGGCATACATTCTATTTGCAACTACTCAAGTCTGCCAATGTAGCAGAAAAGCAGCCATAGACAATATGTAAATAAACAGGTGTGGCTGTGTGCCAATAAAACTTTATTTATAAAAACAGACAGTGGGCCAGATTTGGCCTACAGGCCAATTTGCCAACCTATTTTCAAAGTGATAAAACATTATGTCTTAATTTCCTAGTGGTACACACAAAAAGATGTCTAACAATTGATGAACTCTGATTCCTTAAAATTTGACATATACCAACGACACCAATTGTTGCCCAGTTGAGGAAAAAACCAACGTCTTTGTTTCCCACCACCTCTTGTTTTTCTATTTAGAGGGATCATATTAATACATAAAAAGTGTTTCCGCTTTCTTATAGATTCAGTAATCACTAGTTATTAAGCAACCTTCTTCTCACATATCTGTATTGCTAGCCTCTTTATTACTCTCTTCCAACATTCTTGCTGGCAGCATTAGAAAGCTACCTCCACATGAGTCAAAATGCGAGACTCATGAATAATAATTTAATAGTTGTATTAGGAATGTGCTTTGTCAAAGAAGATGAAAGAAACACTTTGAAGTCAAATAAGGTAATAATCAATGTCTTTACCTTCTAAAATTGTCAAAAGGGTGCAAAGTAACTTTCACAAAGTTACAGTTCCTTATTCTCTAATAAAATATCTTCCCCCTGCTTCAACATGAGAATTTTAAAAGCTTTCTAAATTTTATTCTCTTACCATTCTGCTTTGATGGCATCACTACAAGGCTTTGTACCATTCATTTAAGAGGCATGCGTAGGGCATTCTGATCACACTGCAGGTTGGAGAGATTTTTTTTTTCAATTTAGCTTTGAATGTCTATTAGCAGGAGAGGCGATTTGCCATAACAAAACAATCCCCAAGTAACGATGGTTTAACACTGGAAGTTAGTTTTCACTATCCCAGTCCAGTGAAATTATACAGGGGTGGGGGTGGGGGTGGGTGTTGTGTGGGTATGTTTTTTTCTAAACAGTTTTGTGGGGTCCCAAGCATCTTCCATCTTTGGGCTCTACCTCCTCTAACTGTTTAGAACAGGATTTCTCAACACTAGCAGTGCTGACCTTTTGGGCCAGATCATTCTTTGTTGTATTACAGGCTATTTAGCAGCATCCCTGGCCTCTATCCCCTATCTACTAGAAGCACACACCCCTAGCCCCATTATGACAAACAAATAAAACAAAAATGATGTCTGCAGGTATTACCAAATATACCCTGAAAACACAACAGTCTTTCCTCCCCACACTGAGGACCACTGACATACTCAGAAACATTCTTACCACTCATCAGAGATGATGTGTTCCCTTTATTTCCAGTAGACTAAATTGTTTACTTTAAAAGGTTGTTCTAACATAAAATAAAGTTATCTTTGTTGATCTAGTACACATGGCACCTGATCCCAATTGCTGATGGACATGAGGTGCCTTAGCCAGACGGTCCATTATGTCATCTTCCCATAAAAAGCAAGTGCCCTGTCCCCCTACCTTCTAATACTTCACAAGCATTTCAGAACTGTTCCGCTGGCCACCGGAATAATCACTATGTACCACTTGACATTCACTCCCTCCCCTTTAAGATTCCACCCTCCTATCAGCTTCTCTCCAATGGAAGGCAGTTGCCTAATCACAAAACCCGTGAGATTATAAAAATGGCTCCTATAAGCCAAACGTTGGTCCCCCTGATAATTACTTATATTATTATCCTAATTCCCTTGAAACAGTACTACCTCTCATTCTTAATGATGCAAAGCAACTAAGAAGTAATCAAAGGCAGGCCTGTGTCTTTTGTATGAACCCATCAACATTCAGTGGTTGCTTAGGAGACAGTTGTATAATCACAACTGATAATGTTTTTCCTACAAGAGGCACATGCTAGAGCCCATGAAGTTATTTATTGGAAAGTGCTATCTTAGAGGCAAAGGGAACAGTCCACTGGTCAGCATCAACACTGCTGGGCACTACACTAAAACCCTAACAGCTATAATTCACCTAGGTCAGAGGATTTAGAATGGAATCTGCTATCAAAACCAATCTTTGAAACCAAGAGGTCTCAAGCAACATTCTTTTGTTTTCAAAAAGGTTACTGGAACCAATAAATCCATTTTGAAAAATTATGACCATCAAGAGTGATGAAATAATAATGGGCATATAAGCACAAATATTAATAGTAATAATGTTAGGCCTGAAGAGTGGGAAAAACAGGAAGAAACACCACTCCAGAGAAGGAATAATTGGAACGGTTTATCTTGCTCAAAGTCCTGGGGAAATCTCGCCAACAAATATCATTAGATCCTGGATATCTCTGTTGCGCGCTACCCACGCACTGGGGAGGTTAGAGTCCCTAATTGGCTCCATTTATCATTTGGAAACCATCTTCTAACAACTATCTATTTCATTCTCACCTGTGCACACACAAAAAATGTGCCCTTTCTTCCTTCCTTCCTCCACCTTTCATCATGTGACCTAAGAAGGAGGCACCAAAAGATGTTACCAGTGAGATAGTCACAATAAGATGAAGGAACCTTCTTAACTGCGCACAATAACCCTGGACGTTTCAGTAGTGGAGAAATTGACAAAGGTGAAGACTAGCTGACTAGGCTCTATGGCTCCTCATAACATTTGAAATTACAGGGGGAAAATCTGTCAAATTTCACCACTTGATAACATAAGCAGATCGTTTGTTGGGTCAGGAAGGAATCTCCCTGAGCAGAAAAGGCCATGTGTACCACAGGGAAGGGGACATGTGAGGGATGGAAGCGGAGGAGTCTTCCCAGATGCTGCTGCTGTCAGGGTGTCTGCGGTGGGCAGGAATCCCAAAGCATATGTTAACACCACTGTGACTCACTGCTACACAGACTGACCTTCCCGGCACTTGTGGTCCTCAGCCTCAAGGGCACTAATTGTAAATGTCATTGAAAATGATCAACAGGAAGCAAGTCATCAAAAACGTGCATCTGCTTATAGGGCAGTCTGGATTCAAGTAACTAATGCATTCCAAGTGGGGGATCTGGTCTTCCTACTAACAAGCCTCACACAACCCCATCTGCTCCAGGGACTAGGTGGTACAGTCAGTTCAGAGGCTCTGTTCCTACGAGGCTCTTGCTCTTGGAAACCACCGGCATCTTTCTTGGGCTTGATGTCAGTTTGCCCAAAGTGGACCGCCGAACTCTACCAAATTAATTCTGAGTTCTACATTGTTCTCAACTGGATAAACATTGTTAAATATGAGAACCCTGTCCCAACCCCAGAGTTAATTATACATGCCACTGAGAAGTCATAATCAGACCCTCCAACAATTATTCCAGGAGGAAAAAACTAGTTTTACCTGAAATTTCAGATCACTTCCACAATGCAGACTTTTTAATATTCTCTGACGTCTCATGACAGCTATTGTTCTTTTGAGTAGATTGCACTCATTTAATTCTCAAACAAAATATACAAAGGCAATATAGGTTCAAAAGCAAGTCAGGTATAGCTAACGGGGTGGTTGTCTAGAAAGAAGTTTACTGAGAATTTTAGGAATGCCTAATTGCTCTATTTCGTTTGGTAATGATGATAAAAATCATTCTTCTTTCAAAGAGGGGGAAGGAACCACTGGCACTAATACCCACATTATTGGAAATGAGACCATCAGTATTTGATTCTATGGCTCTGGAAATGCAATCAACAAAGAATATAAACATTCTCTATGCTTCAAGATAGTACTATTGTTTCAGAAGGCAGCTCCACGTGGTCACAGGAAACAAATGATGGCAGCACAGCAAAGGGGCATTCATTTCTGAAGTGTACAAAGTGGCTACAAGTAGGGACTCTGGAGCCATAGTCAGATCCGGGGTCTGCTTCTTCCTTGGATAAGTTAGTTACTTATCTTCTCTGACCCTCAGTGTCTTCCTCTACACATGGGAATAACAGTAGAACCCATCTCACCAGGTTGCTGTGCAGCTATTGCTTGTTATCAAGGTGCCTGGGACACAGTAAGCCCTCAGTATATTGTAGGCCCTCGTGGTAGTAAAGCAGCAGTGCCAACAGGGGAAGGAGGAAGACGGGGAGGGGGAGGAGAGAGGAGGACGAGGAGGAGGTAGCAGTTAAGAGTAATATCAACCATTAGGTTTGGGAAGTGGGAAAATAATTACTAATATAAATAGTAGAAAGTAGCATTAGTAATAGTAAAATTGCAGAGCTAAGTAACAATAATAATACTAATAATATTAGTAACAGCATTAGCAACCGTTGTTAATACTAATATTAACATTTCTAGCAACAGCCTTGCTGATGAGCAATACAAAGAGCACTGCTATTACCAGTACTCATTATTATACTAATATTCTAGACCCCGAAAATCACTGCAGTCAATAAAAATAATGCAATATGAAACTGACCTATTTTATGCTAGAAATTATCACTTATTCTGGACACAGGGGTATTCTAAAGAGTGTGATTCCCTTCTGTCTTGTTTTCTAAGAAGATAATTGTATCTTGAAGCAGTATTAGTAAAAAAGGAGAGGATCTACACGTAGATAAAAGGAAATGAAAGCCGCAGAGGAACCATTAAAGTTAGGGTTATTTGAGCTGTGCTGATTACCAATGAGGAGAAATCATTACTCAGAAAAGGATGCAGGAGAACACACCTGAAACAGAAAAAAATGAGCATATTCCTCTAAGAGTTTCCAAACTACGGTCAATTTTTGATTACCTAGAAGCAAGCTATCTCATTTGAGAATGATGTTTGTCAATAACATTCTGCAAAAATATCCACAAAAATAAGAGACGCACGAATCAGAACTTTCTTGCAATGAATAGAGACCCGTTTGTGCCTAATTATGCCATCCCGGTAAGGTCAGTTCTGCTATGGTACTTGGTTCGTCAATGTCAATTGTTTCCATGTGGTTGACATACTAGGGAATGATTTGACTACAATGCAAATTTATTGTTTCCTAATGCAAATGTCATCTAGTGGAAGCAGTATGAACTCAGAAAACCACATCCTGCTGAACAGAGCTGCACATGTGTACACAAAATGTGCAGACACGTACACACGTGTACACACACACACACACCCCTCTCAATATCTCCATCTCCCTCAGTTCACAGCAGTTAGGAGCCACACCCATCCACACCTACTGTTACAACTGCCACTCAGATTTCTGTTCGCCCTCCTCCACCCTTTAGCAGAAACTTACACACTGCAACCCTGTCTCCGCCCCCTTCCACAAGCCAACTTCAGGCTTTTCAAGGGAAAGTGACATGTGTATTATAGTATGTATGTATTTCTTAGCCAGTGAACTTGTATAACATTGTGCTATCATTTTTATTAGGTCTTTGTCTTTGTCTGTATTGGATCACTGACATTTTGTATTATTTTAAGGGCAGTGCCCTTCGCCCATTTTCCCTGCAAACCTGGTGTTTTGTATAGCACAACTTTGAAATCCTGACATAATTTCAAGAATGCATATGTTGCCATAGAGCAGAACTGACTGCATCTATCTTCTAAATCGTCCCCAGCATGAGAGAAATGTTACCGCAAAGCTTCTCTAAAGGAATCGAGCATGGGGACAGGCTCTGGTGGCCATGGTGCAACTGCCGAGAGAAGCTGTAACAATCCCGTAGAGCAGCAGTTCTCAACCCTTTGGGGGTCGAGCGACCCTTTCACAGGGGTCGCCGGGTACTCGTATGTGGGCGTATCTGCATGTGAGCATGGAGATGGATAGAGGAGCGGTGTCTCGGTTCCTAAGACCATCGAAAATATGTGTTTTCCGATGGTCTTAGGTGAACCCTGTGAAGGGTTGAGAACCGCTGCCACAGAGCAAGACTGTCTAACCCCTCAGAGGGGGACACAGGACTGAAAGGGCAGTGAGCTCTTTGATGAGTAAGAACAGTGGTGACAAAGAGAAAGGTCTTGGAACTCCAGAAAACACTCTGTGGCAGAGACTGGCCACCTGGTCACCAGACCTGTTTCTCTTATTCCTGAAGCCCACAAGACTACAATTCTCAGCATTGTGTGTCTTCAGATCAGCCTCGGAATGAGTTCTCACTCGTGGATGACAGCAGAGGTGATACTTGTGCCTTGTCGACCGCTCTGTCCTCCTTTCAAAATCGGCCTGCGTTATGCAGACAAGCATGGTGTCCTGGAAGCTGCCTACTGGACATGATAGATCGACAAGATGGAAGAAATTTAGGTCTTTATAGCACCACTTGGAGGAGACCTTACACTAGCAAGTCATAAACGATTCTGGTTTGGGAGACATTCCATTTTCGAGTTATTTTGTTACAGCAGCTTTACCTTAACTTATTCAATCCAACAGAGCCTGCCTGAACACTTGCGTCCTATTCCAGCAGAAATGTTAAAGGATCAATTTGAAGCATGTTCTAGAGCAGCGGTTCTCAACCTGTGGGTCGCGACCCCTTTGGGGGTCGAATGACCCTTTCACAGGGGTCGCCTAAGACCATCGGAAAACAAAAAGATATTTACATTATGATTCATAACAGTAGCAAAATTACAGTTATAGAGTAGCAACAAAAATAATTTTATGGTTGGGGGTCACCCCAACATGAGGTGTATGTATTACATACATATGTATGTATTACTGTATGTATTAAGGGGTCCTGGCATTAGGAAGGTTGAGAACCACTTCTCTACAGTGTTCAAGAAGTCTGTGTGCTTTCTATGCAACAGCTTCCCTTCTAAGTATAGGGGTTAGAGAACGGTCAGCAAGCCATATCTCCATATCTCCTTTGAAAGAATTTCCAGTCTAGCAAGGAGAGAGAAACATGAGTGACTACAAATGACAGTCACGCAGCCAGCCGTTCCACTCACAGGAGTAGACACAAAAGAAATACACACATACGCTCATCAAAAGAAGGCACAAGAATGATCAGAACAGGTCTGCTCAATGTAAAAACTGGAAACTCTCCAAAGAGCCACTGACAGTAGAACAAATAAATAAATTAAGGTCTTCATATAATGGAATACTATACAGCAATGAGAGTAGCTTTACTACAACTGCACACAAACAGATGAGTCTTGTAAATATTAGTGAGTGAAAGAAGCCAGACACATCCATATGATTCCATGTAGATCATCCAAAACAGGCCAGAGTAACTGATGGTGATAGATGTCAGGATAGAGGTTAACTTTCGGAAGGGCTCCAAAAAGGTCCAGGGAAGTTCAAGTTCTATTCTATCTACTGACCTGGGTGGTTGTTACATGGGTATATTCAGTTGGTGAAAATTCACAAGTCTACATACTTAGGATTTAATTGTACACAACTATCATGGTTCAATAAACAGTTTGTTAAACAAAAAAAAACAAACAAACAACTGTTACTGATGTTAGGACAGTGGTTCAAAGACGGTACATTTCAGACTCAAGGATTCAATGTGTCCACAGCATCAATTGCAATCATTTAGGCAAGTGATATTAGACAGATATTTTCTGGTGGGATGTTTACAACTATTGGGAACGTCTATCTACTTCCTCATCTCACAGCCCAGTCCAATAACCTTCAATGCAAACAACAAATTTTTTACTCACTACCTAACTTTACCCTCAAGCCTTAGCATCACTAGTTCTTAGGAGTCACATCAACATAGGTACCAAAAGGAATACAAGTGGGATTATGGGGGAAATGGATTTCTCTGCTAATGATAACATCAATTTTTTTCAATAAATCTCTCCCTCTCCATCCTCCTTTCCTTTGTCCCTCGCTCTCATTTTTGCCCTCTCACGATCTACACACACAAGCATGTGCGCACATATATGTACACAGGTTTATCCTCTACAAGTTCTCATGTAGTCCCACCTTTTGACTCACTGATGTAAGTAAGCAATGGCCGTATGGTTCCAAAGGCTGAGGCCACTCCAGATGCCCGAGTAGATTCTTTGCCAGTCAGGTCCTGTCATGGAATCAATGCATGGCCCGTCTCCGGGGCTCCCCTTTTCTGTGCTGGTTGATATGGATTACTTAGAACCTTTTTAGGACAAGAACCATCTTAGACTAGATTAAGGAAAAACAACAAAATATGGGCTTGTATAGGTAAACCCACCAAGGTAGATTAGCCTCTGGCATGGCTAGATCCAGAGCTCAGGTGCCACCAGAGTTCTTCCTCCCAGTGTCTCACTAGATACTGACTCGGGCTCTTGGCCAGAAGTCCCCTGAGACTGACACCTATGGCGACAGGGAGCTCTGGGCTTTGATTTGTAAAGGCTGTCACTGTAGAGGAACAAAGCTCTTCTTTGCTGGCTCAAGTGAAAAAGAACTCTGGGCAAACACTGTCATTGGCAAAGTCCGGGTCAGAGGGCTCAGGTCTATTACGGTTGGCATGTGGAAGGAGAAGTTTCTAAAGGAGGAAAAGCGATGTACAAAGAAGGAGTTCCCAGAAGGAGGAAAACCAAAATCACACATCCACGAGTGCTGTTCAAACATGCTGCAATTTGTGTGTGTATGTGTGTGTGTGTGGGTGGGGGGGGCGGTCATGAAACTACTTCATTGGGCTGAAATTGGCAGAATAAAAAATTTTAAAGGGGGCTGGCCAAGTGGCTCAGTTGGTTAAGAGCTACCTCATTCAGGAGTGCGAACTCTGAGCAACAGGGTCACTGGTTCGATTCCCAGCCCGAGCTGAGCTGCCAACAGGTGGCAGGATGGCTCAGTGAAAAAAAATTTAAAGAATAAAATGAGTAGAACCAGATTGTATCCAACTCAATAGTACTTTATGAAACTTCAATTTTAATTATGTGTACGTATGTAAGTGTGTGCACGTGTGGTGTATGTGTGTACCGGGCACCAATGGAGACCAAATTTCTTACAATACTCCAGGCAACCATCAAACAGCAGATTTATTCAACATGTAAGATCTACACCTAGCCATTCATGGGAATACTTAATATTTGATACCCATCCCCGTGCCTTTATTTAATGTGATTATGGCTATAGATACACAAAAATGTATAGCGTAGACATTTTTATTATGAACTATTCTACTTTGTTCAATCAATGAGGAAATGGTTAGGAATAAGAAATGTAAATATATTTTCAACGAGTCAAACAAAAATGCCTACTAAATGATTGGTGTTTATTATAAACACCAAGATAATTCATTTTAAATTACTTGTTTATAACTCTCTTTAAAAACATACTTTCAATCACACAATTAATACATCTTATTGGGAATAATTTCTTTGTTACAGAGGAGCATGAAAGAAAAGACCTTTTCGGTTCACTTACACTTCAATCCTGTGTGATACGGAACACAGGAAAGTGCATGTCCCAACGCACATAAAACCCCGGCACTATGAGCTGGTCTCCATCAGGGCGGCCACTGTCATCTGGCGATAAGTCAGTCCAGAGCTATCAGGTACCCATGTAAGCATCGCTTCCTGGAAATCAACTTAGCAAATCCTCTCTGCTCTCCAGAGCCAGCACTCTTGGTTACCTAAACAACAGTCATTTTGTTTCCTCTCCTTTCCTCCCAGAGTCTCAACTTTGCAGGGGTATCAGAAGGCCACACGCTGGGCTGGGGGGAAGCAGGGGCTCAGACCCTCTCCCACCACAGAGGTTTGTCAACATGTGGGCACCGTTGCTATTTTGAGTGGGACGACTCTTCAGTATGCAGAACTATTTTACTTGTGTTTGAAAGCTTCATATCTCTGGTGTCTCCCCACTCTATGCCCCCAGGACCTCTGCCCCCAACACTACAGACAATGAGACCATTCAGTGGCATTGCTCAACACCTGGCCCCCAGTTGAGAACCACTGGTTCTCTAAACCAGGGATTGGCAAACTTTTTCTATAAAAGGCCAGATAGTAAATATTTCAAGCTTCATGGGCCAAATAGTCTCTGCTGCAACTACCCAACTCAAATCATATGTAAATGGTTGGACATCACTATGTTCTAATAAAACTTTATTTATAAAAATATGTGGTAGGCTATCTTTGGTCCACAGATCATAGTTTGACAATATCTACAAGTCCAAGCCAGCCATGGTGACTCCCCTCACTAGGTAGATTTATGAAACACATGCGACACCATGATAATTCTGGACAAGGCGAGATCAAGGGACTCTGCTATGAGATTTCTGGGAAAGTTTTCCACACTCTGAAAAAGGGAGGCATGGAAGCACCATATCTTGCTCCCCTCTCCTCATCATTGGTCTTTCATTGTGTGAAGAAATGATAGCTGAAGCTACATGAAAACAGATGACAAATCCCAGAGCCCCTGAATCCAGTTAACCACCCCAAAAATGGCCCTACCTTGGGGTTTCTTACATGAGAGAATAAAAATCCTCCTCTGTAAGCTATTTGGAGTTGTGTGTTCTATTACTTGCTGCTGACAGTATTATAATAAATATACTTTCAATTTGATCACAAAGCTGAGTCAGATATTTCTACCAGGATATGAGCATGGTGTCCAGATGGACACTTGCTAGCTACCTCCCAAATTCAAGTGTTTCTCCCGGAAACACTAGCCTGTTGCTGTTCTCCAAGTGCTGCTGTGAATGAAAATATTGGAGAGGGACAGCATGTTGATTGCCTTCTTGACTTCTCTGCCCTTCTTCCTCCATGCTACTAGAACCTTGATCCCGAGTGTTAGGCTCTCTGGAAAGGTGAACCAGAAATGGACACGTCATTGCCCTTTGCTAGGGGTAGCCATGTGACCCATTCTGGTCAAGGAGACTCTGAGGGAAGAGTCTCAACTTCTACAGTAGAGCCACACAAGAAAAATGCTCACAGCACTCCAACCAATCCATTTCTTGCCTCTGAACACACTCACATAATCACACGATGCCTGGAGCTGTGGCAGCCACTTTATGCCCATGAGGTAACAAGCATAATCCTGGTGGGGCAGAAAGAAGGAAAGAGCCTGAGTGAATGAAGCTTCATCCAGGGACCACTTATCTCTAGGAATATATTATTTAAGCCACTGTGTATCAAGTATTCCCTTACCTGCAGTGAAAATATCCTAACTGAGAAAGTCAATAAGACAGCAGAATAAGGATAACAATTGTAACCTTTAAAGTACAGAAGCTATTTAGGTTATACATAAACTGCTAAGTATAGGTGTCCCTAAATAAACTTGCCACGTTGTAGTGGAGTTTAGTAGATAATAACCTAGCAGAGCTGGTGCGGGGGCCACATCTTCTTCTGTTTTTTCTGTCCTATTAAGCAAGCTGGCTTTTCCAATGTGGTTTCTACACCTCCCATCAAAGAAAACACGATACAGCCAGGCAACCAGTGGACAAAGAGGAAACAGTTTATCAGCCTTTTGCTTTGAATCCTTTACTACATAGCATGCGTGCATTATTACATCTTCTTTATGAGAAATCACGGCAGGAGAATATAAACATTTACAGCATAATTCCTATTCAAGTTGTTTAAAATCTATTTGGGAAGAGAAAGGATTGTTCACAGAAGGAACATTTTGAGTAAAAAGAATCCTCTCTAAGGGCAAAGTGATATTGTCTAACCTCCATCTATGCAGAATTTTGACAAACCCAGCAAGATAAAAATAATTATATATCTAAATGTTTACCCACATGTTCATTTGTAACCTCTTCCCATCAAGAACCACTTGGTCATATTTGATGCCGTAGGACAGGGGTTCACACACTTTCTATATAGGGGGCAGATATTTTAGGCTTCATAGGTCATCTGGTCTCCGCAGCAACCACTCAACCCTCCCATTTTATCAAGAAAGCAGCCACAGACAATACCTAATAGGTGTAGCTATCTGACAATAACACTTTACTATGGACACCGAAATTCAAATTTTATATAATTTCCATGTGTCATGAAATATTATTCTTCTTTGGATTTGGAAGAACCATATAAAAATGGAAAAACAGAGCCGGCCAAGTGACGCGTTGGTTAAGAGCTAGCTTGCAATGCCAGACGGCCCCGGTTCAATTCCCACATATGAGGGCCAGTGACACTGCCCTCTACAGCTAAGATGCTGAACAACAGCTCAACCTGGAGCTGGACTGCTGGGAGTTGCTGGCAAAGGCATAGGCTGCAGCCCCTGCGGCAGTGGGTTGCCATGGGCTACTGTGTGTAGCCAGCAGCCAGCGTGAGCAGCCAGCAGCCGCTGTGAACGGCCGTCCAGAAGCCGGTGACTGATCTGCCTCGCCAGGGAAGAGCGCAATGATGGTGCCAACTTCGGCCAGTGAAGCAGCGTCCTCCACAACTAGACTGAAGAACAAAACGACAGCAACTTGTCTGTTCCCCTCCCCCAATTCCCCAGCGCTGTTCCCATCCCCCAATTCCCCAAATTTAAAAAAAAAAGGAAAAACTATTTTTAGCTTTATACAAATACAGGCAACTGGTTGGAACAGGCCAATAGGCTGCTGCTGGCCAACCCTATCCCTGACCTAGGACACAGGAAAAACTTTCAGATGACTTCTGGGTCAACATCAAAACTCTGAATTGAGCCCAGTGTAGTTATAGGCATGTATCCTCTTATGTTTAGATGATCTTTTTAAAATGTGAACACATATACCTATACTAGCTAGACTATGTGATTAAACACATCACTATATTCGAGAGAAATGGAAGTTCCTCAAGTTATACATGGTTACATCCATACTAAAGTGAGACAAAGTAAAGGATTAAACAGTAGAGAAGGATTAGGCACTTTATTGCCTCCTATGTGTTTCATCAACTTAGCTAAATAGCACTCTGTTCTTCAGCCTGTCAACATGATCTCAACCGGAAAGCCAAATTATGAACTAATGACATCAGAATCAAATTACAGTCCTAAAGGAAACATCCATGAATATAGCCCGAGAGGTTGGTTCTCAAAAAAAAAAAAACACCACGTTGTTGGTGGGTGGGAGATTATCAGAAGATAAGAGTTTTAGGGTTGCTGTTAAAAATTAATAAAATTTAAGTTTAAAAACTTACACACATTCCTTATTGGGGGTGGGAGCAAAAAAAAATATTTGTTCTGCTTATATTCCTATCAGAGAAAGTCTGATCTACAGATAAGAACTGAAGGAATTTTGCTTGGGAGTACTCAATTCCATACAGAAAGAGATCACTTCATAAGGACCTGAACTTCCAGCTTTATCTTAATTTGCTAATAAAAATTATCATTAAAATTTCATAGTTCTGAAATTTCTATTACAGTTTTTTGATATATATCCTTAATATATTAAACTATCTCTTATGTTTCATCCATTTCAAATGGAGGAAACTAAGAATTTATAAGTTAGAACAGTCTCATTAAGCAATTTATATTTTCATCTAGGGCAGATTTTTCACATTCTGGGGGATGTCTATACAATTTTCTTTCTTTTGTCTTAGTAAACTTTCTTCACCCCCACCTCCCTGCATCCTAGTAACATTTTTATTAGCTTCTGATGTTTCTTTTCAGTATTTTTATGTAAATCCAAGCATACTTACTGTTGAGTAATTCAATATTTTCATTTAATAGATATATCCTGGAGATAGTTCTATTCCACTGCAGAGAGTGCTCCCTCATTCCTTATTTTTTACAGCTGTATAGTGTTTCACGCTACTTTAAGTTTTCACTGACACCATTTCTTAAAATTTGCTTATTCTATGGTAAGATGATGGAAGTTTAGAAACAGAATTAAATTTAGAGGAAATACCAAATAATTTTGCCATTATGCAAACATGAGTTTACAAAGATTTGACTTGCCAAAAATCCACCTGAATTTCCAGCCACCATCACTCAAGCTCTTCCACCACCAATGGCTTCAAGTCTTGCCATGAGGTTAACGTCTATGACAAATGCTGCTTGTCAAGTTTAATCCCTTTGAAGAACTAGAATACCCACAATTTTGGCATAAAATTTGAATATCATTCTCACGACATCTGAAACTGCTTTCTGACTTATGAGTTTTGAAATACAAAGTATGCTATCATTAATGTCATAAAAAATATGCCGGGAAAACCAAAAGACTTCCTTATAAAAATATTCATCACATTATTATTCAAAGCAAAACACTGGAAACGGTCTAAATGTTAAATAGGAAGGCATTGAGTAAACTGTGGTATATGTGCCTGTTTATTTTGTATTTATAAAGAATTTTAATGATATAGAAACATAGTTTTGCAAAAATTTAAGTGTAGAATTGTGTATATGTAATATTAACTATGTAAAACAGAATGATTAAAGGAAATAAAGAACAGTGATTACATCTGGGTGGCAGAATTTCAAATATTTATATATTCTATATTCTCAAAAATCTCATAATAAAGTTATCTTACTTTTACAATCAGAACAAACATGTTAAAAACTTGTTGATATTGTTATTTGGATGCTTGGATTTTTGTGGTTAGTCTATCGCTTTCTGAAATTTAAATTTATTTAATAGTTAATATATTCCTAACTTCAAAAATCAAAAAAAAAATCTAAAGCACGCATGGGGACATGGGGACATGGGGACCCACCCATATCCTCTATCTACCCAGTCCCTCTCACACATAATCCTCTACAACCCTGCTTTACAGAGTTAAATACTGTTATTAGTTTTTTCTGCATCCTTCCAGGCACTTTTATGCAAGCAAGAGAAATCTATATATTGAATCTCCTTTCGAAACTGCTTTGCACCTTACTGTTTCCACGCAACAATAAATATATCCAGAGAACTTTCCATATCACTGCATAGAGCATTTCCCTGTTCTTTTTTTCCTCTCAGGTGCAGAATTTCGTGTTAATTTTTAAGCAAAGTTCTCAAAGACTCATTTCTTAAAATTTGCTCATTCAGTGTGATATTTAGAAGAGCAATATAAAAACTAAATCTAGGTCAAGTATGTGAACTTCAGCGAGAGAATACCTTTCATTTAGCATAGTGAGTTTTCCACTTTCTAGTCCTTTATTTCCTTTTCTCAACAACTGCATACAAAATACCCTGCTCATGGGTTCTTTAATCTCATTTAAGTATACAAAACCCTCATTACCAAATCTTTAAGCATGTTATAAATGTTATCTACAATTCTCTGCTGGCAATAAGAAGACAATGTGTCTAATTAGAGGCAACTAGGACTTTCAGGGCTAGAAGGAAAGAAACAGAAACAAATGTGACACTGAGCGGACCTGGGCCCAGAGGTCGAGTGGGGTTCTAAGCTGCAGGTAGGCAGTGCCTCACTGCGGAGTGCCCAGCGGGCACACTAAATGAGCACTGTTGGCAGGTCCTAAAACTCAGGTGCTGTCCAATGTGCTGAATCGAGTAGAGAAGCAGGCGTATCTGTGATATCAATACCTGACATCACGTGGAATGC
The DNA here is from genome assembly GCF_001890085.2 of Hipposideros armiger. Classification (NCBI taxonomy): domain Eukaryota; kingdom Metazoa; phylum Chordata; class Mammalia; order Chiroptera; family Hipposideridae; genus Hipposideros; species Hipposideros armiger. Next base: position 946,181 of record NW_017731505.1, read on the forward strand.
AGTATGGTTTCACTCTGATTCATTCATAATTCATCAAATACTTACTCAATATCTACTCTAAACCCAGGAGCTTTAATATAAAGGGGGTTTGCCCTGCAAGAGCTCATAAATGAGACCCAAGCCCAAAATGGACTCAATTATAATATAACACGTACTAGTCCGTGATTGCCACAATAATGCCACATATCAAGCCACCCCACACTCAGTGTCGTCCAACAACAAGCATCTGTTTTCATTCTCACAGGTTTGCAGAATGGTGCTGTGCCCTGTGAATCTAGCTCCTGGGACCAACAGGCTAACGCAGGCAGTTCTTCATATACAGGGGTGCCAAAAATATGTTTACACATTTTTAAAAAGGGAAAAAAAGTATTAAAATTGTAATGCTCAACATATACCGATAACAAAACAGGAATACAAGTCACATTTGACTTCTGCAATGACAAGAGGTGCTCAAAGTGGTTCCCATCAGCATCCAGACACTTCTGATTAAAGTGTCCACTTGTATATATTTTTTGGCACCCCCGGTAGTAATGTTAGAAGCAGAAGAGAAATGCGCACCGACTGCCTCTTCAGGCCTTCTACCAACACTGATACTCTGACTCCTGCCCATGTTCTGTTGGCCAAAGCAAGTCACAAGCCCAACAGCAATGGGGCAGGGAAGGACACTCCACCTCTACCAGGAGGAACTGTAATGTCACATAGAAAAGGCTCGGGTTCAGGGAAGGTTTAAGAATTGAGAACAGGGCCGGCCGAGTGGCGCGTTGGTTAAGAGCTGGCTTGGGACGCCAGCTCTGAGCAACAGGGCCCCGGTTCGGATCCCACATGAGGCCCAGTGACACTGCCCTCTACAGCTAAGATGGTGAACAACAGCTCGACCTGGAGCTGAGCTGCCGTGAGTCGCCGGCGGCGGCGTAGGCTGCAGCCCCTGCTGCAGTGGGCTACCAAAAACTACCATGTGTGGCTGGCAGCCAGCAGCCAGCGTGAGCAGCCAGCAGCCAGCGTGAGCGGCCGTCCAGAAGCCAGCAACCAATCTGCCTCACCCGGGAAGAGCACAATGATAATACCAACATGGGCCAGTGAAGCGACGTCCTCCACAACTAGACTGAAGAACAAAACGACAGCAACTTGTCTGTTCCCCTCCCCCAATTCCCCAATAAAATCTTAAAAAAAGAAGAAAGAATTGAGAACAAAAGCACAACCTACCACATAGTGAATAAATGTTATGATGAAGGTAGGTCATGTGATGCCCAGCACACTGGGCACACAGCTAGACTAAATTTCCCAGACACCCTCGCAGTTAGATGTGGTCATGGTTCCGGTTACTGGAGCGTGGATAGACTGATGTGCTTCAATTCCAGGAATGGCCTTTCGAAACCTCCCACCCAATCTTCCCCCATGTCTCTCCCCTCATCCGTCAGCTGAACGTGATGGGCAACACGACCTTGAACCTCAGATGGAAGATGAGAGAGCCTCCATCTGCCAGGTTCTCTGACAGCGAGTGTGCAACAGAGCTCTGCCTCACTCCATCAGGAACACCTACTGTATTTGGGGCTCGAAGCGAGTTAAAAATAAGCCACTACAAATTGAGGGCTTCATCTGCTAAAGCAGTTACATATCTTAGCTAATGAAACATGGTAGTTGAGCCATTTAACCCAGGACTTGGGAGTTGGAGAAGACTACGTGAAACAAACTTAGATTACAAATAGAAACATAAAAGACAAATAGTAATTTTGTAGGTTTAAAGAGGGCAAGGTCAAGATTGGTCCAAACAAAATGAAGAGAGTATAGGTAAAGGCTCAGAGGTGTGACACCATTTAGAACTTCTAATAAAAATGTTCAACATAATTAGAGATTGTATGTGTTTGGGGGTGGGGGGAGAGAAGGGTGTGTGTATGTTGGTGCGTGCGCTTGTGTTTTGGGGCCTTAAATAGGAACTTAAGGCTGCGAAGCAGAAATAACAAGTGTGCACAAGTAAGCTACCCAAAGGAAACAGGGGCCAACCCTGAAAGGGTAGAGAGAAAGAATGTGGATCTTAAGGGGCAAGGAGATAGAGGACAGAGAGAATCAGACTTGCACTTTAGAAAAGCTTATAAATTAACCTCTAAGTGGTATAGTAAGTGCTAACAGGGAAGACCCCTTACAGGGGGGCTGGAAGGCAAGACTTACTGGGTACTGGGTATTCCCCCAACCACATCTACCCTGCCGTCTCCCAGCAAAGCAGGCAGACACACAGGGCACAGCTCTAGCCCCAAAGGGGAATTTGAGGACTAGCACTGGGCAGAGAGCTCAAGGAAGAACAGTAAAAAGCTCCTGTCAAGGGCAGAGAGTAAATTTTTAGGACTTGCAAGCCATGTGGTCTCAGTCACAGTAGAGTATTCAATTCTGCCAAAAGCCGCCACAGACAATACATAAAAATAGAGCATGGCTGTGTTCCAATAAAACTTTATTTATAAAAACTGGCAGTAGAGCTATTATAAAATAAGGAAAATTTTTGAATAGTAAACAAGTCAGGTGGGCTACACGAATGCTACCTGTGCCCTAGGCCACAGAGGAGGGTACTGCCTGGGCTGCAATTCAGTTGGGCAGGTAAGGAGTTTGGGACAAAACAAATCTGACTTCAGCCACTGTGTGCCTAACACTACTAGCTGGCCCTGCCTCAAGGTCAAGACTGGTGACTTGGACTGTGAAGTTCATAAGAGACAAGCACCCAAGACTCCAGATAGAGGGGCCATTGTAAAATGGCCATGGTTAAGACGTATAATCCAATGCAGAATGGCCTTGAATTATCCAACTGGTTTCATGCTCTCCGCCATAGCAGTCTTCGACCCGTTAAATAATCATGTCAGTTAAATGCAAATTTGAACATTAATTTTATGAACTTTGGCCGATTTTATGAGCTTCTTTAAAGCCCATCTTTGTCAGATAATTATCACATTCTTATTTTCAAATTAAGCAAATCTCACAGATTTTATGCAATATATAAAAAACAACCAAGATAAAAATTAAAACCCTATAGTAAATTATAATTGTAGGGAAATTGCTTTTCCTTTTCAAACTTGAGAAACATTTCTCTCATCAAAATGACAGTATTTTCCTATCATTCATAATGGACTTCCTAAAATAAAAACTTACTGACATCTATAAAAACCCATTACAGCATAACCATAATTTTGCTTCTTGAGCTTATAGCAGTAAAACACAGATTTCTTAGAAGCCCAAGTTGATTACTTTTAACCATCAATTACAGAAAAAAAATGCTTCAAATGTCAAAACAGAAATAAAAGTTTATTCTCTGAGACCTAGTCCAAGAGCACGCCATTTCTTTTGAACTTGTGTCATCCTTTACATTCCTGAATCACTGATCACAATAACTGCTCAGCTAAACAAATGATGATAATTTATTTACAAGGAGGATTAGAGTGGGTTGCCTATGACTTGTCTCACTAATTAGTTCGTATAGAGTATTTATCATATGCCAAATACTGTAAACCATACTTGAAAACATATTTCTAAAAGAAGAGTTCGGGCAGGAAATCCTCCTCGTTTCTTTGCCAGGAAAAAAAAATGGGAATGTTAACTTTGTTATCTAAAACGAAGGCTTAGATTTCTTCAAGATAATTTTCACAGCTTCAGTACATAATGACCTAAATTGCTCAGAAGCCAGGCGGCATTCCTTTCATATGTTTTTGCTCTGAAAAACTAAAGGTAGGGTATAGGATTTCATCACACTGCTCTCAGTCAAATCATAAGAAAGTTGGGTTCCATTCAAATCCAAAGTAATACGGCCTACCTCCAGCCCACCGCCTACAACGAAATCCACTTATCTAGTTTTCTTTCCATTTGGAAAGCGATTAATGAAGGTCATCAGCCTTTAGGACCAGAAGGCTCAAGTGTACTGTAAGGAAAGACCAGGCATCCTCCTGCGGACTTCGTTATCAGCTCTCCAGCACACGTCGGTTGAGGCCATACAAGTCTTACTGCCAATTCTTTTTCCATCTATGTTAAATTAGAAATTTAAAGGCCTTTGGAAAGCAAGCATCACTCTACCAAGTAACTCTTCGGCCCAAAGGAAGCAGAGCAAAGAAAGAGCATGCAAAATTGACCCCAGTGCAACACCAGTAGGGCAATTACGTTCACTTCTAATAGGCAGTGTCCCAAAGTTCAATAAATAACTTGAGATCAGAAGTTTAAATAAAGGTAAGGTCTACGGTCATGGTGAATGTACACTGGTGAATTCATGTATTTCATATGTTCAATTTGACATGTGTTGACAGTTTTTCTCCTTAACTATACTCTAGCCAGGCTCCCTGAGCACTTTCTCCACCAGGCCTCCACCTTGGCCTGTAAAGACCTGATCAAATACTAACTTACAGCTCAAGGCCATATCCCTAGGTTGATTCCAGCCCACTTAACGTGCTTGCCTGAGAAATTTCAATGCTGCCAAAAGAATTTGCTGTTTATTCCAGCCAACACCTGAAGACAGGGCCCCTGTCTCCCAGCCTCTGAGGGAGGGGAGGAGCCTAACTTGGATGAGTGCCAGTTAGCAAATACTGATGGGTGTCACAAACACCAAACTCCCTTCTCGTTTTTTGTAATTCTTCAGTTCCCTGCCTCTGTTGAGCCCTCGGCTCACCCACTCCCTATCCCCTTATTCTCCCTTGAAAATGCCCAGTCACCTCTGTACAAATGGAAGTTGTATGGCATTCACACTGGCCGCCTTTCCATATTGCCAACAGTACATTACTGATTAAAATCTGCCCTTACCACTTGACATAGTGTCAGGCTCTGTTGATTTTTGACAGTCTGTATTTGGTTATACTTGTGCCCACACACATGTGCTGATTATGTAAAGAAGAGGAAATAGGAAAAGGCACTGTTTAACCCAGGGGTCAGGAAACTTTCTTTAAAGGCAAGATAGTATGTCAGCCTTCGCAGGCCATAAGGTCTCTGTAGCATCTATTCAACTTTGCTATTATACAGTGAAAGCAGCCACAGACAATACTCAAATGCATGAGCATAGCTGTGTTCCAATAAAACTTTATTTATGGCCACTGACATTTAAATTCAACATTATTCCACTTTTAATTTTTTGAACCAATTAAAATTTACAAAAAATGTAAACCATTCTTAGCTCGCAGGCTATGCCAAAACAGGTAGCAGACAAGAACTGGCCCATAGTTTGCCAACCCCTGGTTTAACCTGTTCATAATTTTCTTTTCTTGCTATTATTAGCTTTCAAAGTTCAAGATCATTTGATGGCTAAGAGTGGCAGATTTCCGGACTGTATTTCTCAACAAACTCAAAAAATGCTCCCAATTTTCTCATTGAGCCAAGTATGAAATCAGTGATTTTTAAAAATCCATTTCTTAAAGATTAATTTCTACTTCACCAATAATGTACATTCTCTCACAGTTAAACTTCCATGGCAAACTGCAAATGGAATAATAAAGTAATCAAGGTGAAGTGTGTGTGTGTGTGTGTGTGTGTGTGTGTGTGCATGTGTGTGTAAAGCGAAAACAAACAGCTGGAAGGTCCGTAAACAGTAACTGAGAATTTCCAGGTCATGCTTTTAAAGTACAAGTAAGTTTCATTGTAGCTGACAATCTATATCAAATTTTGACAGCAAGGAGGTGAAATGAGAGAGAGAGAGAGAGAGGGGGGGGGGGGGGGGAGAAAGAGGGAGAGGGAGAGAGAGAAAGAGANAAGGTCCGTAAACAGTAACTGAGAATTTCCAGGTCATGCTTTTAAAGTACAAGTAAGTTTCATTGTAGCTGACAATCTATATCAAATTTTGACAGGGGGGGGGGGAGGGAGGGAGAGAGAGGTAGAGAGGGAGAAAGGGGGGAGAAAGAGGGAGAGGGAGAGAGAGAAAGAGAGAGATGGAGAGGGAGAAAGATGCTTGAAATGGTACATAGCCTGAACTAGATACCTTCCCCCCAGAACTGCTATCAACTAGACTTTCACAGCTGCAAACTAGCAACCCCTGGGAAACTAGAGTTAAATATTCCTAAAACAGGAATCTAGTTCTGTTATGAAACTGTTCATCATTTCACCTCTTGACAGCCAGGAAAATCAGCAGAACTCAGAAAGGACTCTGATGATGAGCAAGTAGCATTTTTAATAAAATTCAAATCCAGAGTCTTGGGGAGTTTTTCATTGCCAGCCTCCAGAGCTCACTGTTATCAGCAACGGTAATGCAATCACCGAGGTAAAAAGAGAGATGGAAAAATCTGACCGTTCGCTTTTCTTTCTTAACTTCCCTTTTTTTCTCTAGGAAGTATTTAATTCTGAAGAAAGGTAAAGGTACCAAAAAAATAGAAGTTTAGTAGTCTCTAAATAGATTTTACATAAAAATCTGAGGAAGCTATAAACATATACTTTTTATTCTTCCTCAAATATATGAAACTTGGAACTAAATTAGCACTTTATTATTCCAGAAAGTAGTCACTGCTATAGACCACAGAATAACCCATGCAGCTTCGAGACAATGTAATATTGAGAAGCCCCCAAATTTACCTGCTACCACGAGAAATAATCTTCATATTAATAACTGGCATCCAATCATTATCTCGAAGTGTTTGACATTTTGCATAAAGAAAAATAAATGAAGTCAGGCTATTCGATCCACGAACTCATTGCTCAGGTTAGCAGCACCCCTATAAGTTTTGGGTTTCAAATCACTTCCCTTAGGCGAAGGGGCATGATCATGTGTCTTTCTACTGAGCTGCATTCTTCTATAAACACTTCAAAGGGTGCATCTACTTTACCAGTGAAATAGTCAATACACCAAACAGTAATAATGAAAATACTTGCCTATTTTGATACTATTATTGGTTTATAAGGCAATCGTCTGTAATGTTCTCATCTATAAGGATGGAAAATGATATATAACTGTTACCAAGGAAACAGTGAAGTAAAATTGCATGTAAACTATCAAGCAGTTTAATAACCAGAAAATTAGAGGAACAAGATAAAACATCTCCAGATAGAACCATGACACACGGTGCCACCCACGATGGATGCAATCAAGGGTCACAACTCAAAAAGCTGATGTAAAGGGTCGTAACTTGGCAGCTATGCCAATGCTTGGCAGTAGTTTTTTTTTTTTTAATGAGGATCATAAGCTGGTACTGGGTACTTGAGGGGCAGTTTGAATTCTAATTTTTCACATGATTAAAAGGGCACAGATTCTGGGAATAAGTGGCTAAACGTAGCTACTTTTAAAAGTCAAAATATGCTGCTTATTACTTCCAGTGTGGACTAATATTCTCTCAGAATTCTCTAATTACCACTCTCTTTATTCACACACAAGACATTTAGCAAATATCTGGTATGTTTCCTACAGCAAATGCTTTCTGAATTAACATTTAGAAACTCAAGTTCTTGAGAACCACAGGCAAGGCTAAGGCCTGGGGTGACTATGCGTGCTCACCTCTAAACCAAGAGACTTTTAAGCACTCAAGTAACTACATTGATCAAAGCTAAAGCCTTTAGGAAGATTATCCATTCTGAAACCAGGAAAATCCTGTAGTGTAAGCACTTTTACACTTCGCCTTTGAGAAGAGAACTTCATTTCTGTAACAGCGTTTAAATTACACACACAAGACTGTTCCTTCAAGGGCTGAAATGCCAATGACCCTCTAAAGGTATGTCTGTTTCAGCTTGGGGACCAGTGTTGAGCTCACGCTGAGAAACAAGAAACAATCCTATGGATGGAAGATTTCCTAATCAGCACATAAGCTCAGGACATGTGCAGCTTCTGTCTTTAGAATAAACACTATCTGGATCACGTTAAGGACAGAAAGTGAAATTCACACTCATTTACTAAATTTTAACCTCTCTTTAAAATAAGATACAAATCCCCCACAGGCTGTCTTCAGTTTTGCAAAATCTCAGCTTTGTGAAGATCATGAAGGCATCCTAGAATTTAGTAAAGTGAGTATAAAACATCTTTTCACTGACACACGGCACTGTCCTCTCCCAAGCTCCAGAGTTTAAGGACTAAGTCGGGGCTCTAGGTGTTTTGTGAATCTTACCAGGTTTTATCAGTTGGGGCCACCAAAACGTCTTGGTTGCTTTATACTATTAAACGTCACTTCTCCTTCGGCCATATCTCTGCCCATTACACAGATGGCACCAGGCAATCGCTAAGCTGTTGCTCACAGATGTGTTCCATCCATGGGTCATGATTTAACAGCGGTTGTTAAATCAGCAATAGGCCGAGGCAAGCAGGAAGTAAATAGAAGAGAGGTGTGAAGCCGTGGCCCGCTATGACATTGGTGTGAAACGGAACATTTTGCCACACTACCATCATCCTCCCCTTGACACATCTGTCTTCTAATGTGCAGGGCAACAGCTCTTCATGGGCTGCTCCAAGACAGACACATTTACTCATCAACTGTATACGTCATGTCTACCCAGACTAAGTTACACTGGGGCCCGTTCCCTGTGAAATCTGCTTGTGATACTAAGATGGAGCCATGTGGGTAAAGAGGGAAGGTATAGATGGGCAAGAAGAACAAATAAGGACCTGTGATGTTGGAAAGAGGAACAAGTGAACAGCCACATGGAAACTGAGTGTTTCTGAAATGGCCCAAGTATAATTCAGCAATGTCAAGTCAACATACATTTCTGACTGGGGCTATCTGAGGCTGCTAATTCTTGCCTGATGCAACCCACACAGCCCACCCTGACACTAAGGTATGAAGAAAAACCTAGAATTAGTCTCTATGTTGCCAGCAAGTCTAAACTGTGTCATAGGCAACCTCTAACTGTCTACCTCCTAAGGTCGACGTGGTAACTGCTATCACAAGCTCCAGGGGCAGGCCAGTCCTGGCAGGCACTTGGGGAGAGAAGGTGGGGCAGGGCCCTCTTAGACTTCTCAAACCAGGTTCTTCCGGTTAATGCCACACAGTAACAAGCACAGACCTCCTTCCTGGGTTCGATGAAGACTTTGGAAGACTAAGCACAGCAGAAGAACGCTCTGACTATGTAATGTAATACCTCCGCGGCCAAAAAGTGGAAATGCTCTTCCGCTAACAGCACTGCCAGAGAAAGCTGCCTGAAATGATGCTTTTTCTTCCGTTTCAACAACATGGCCACTTGGAAGCAAATTTCTAAATCTTTCAAGGCTTCGGGCTACACAGTTACCCAAAGGAAGGCTGAAGGGTTTTCTCTTCTGTCTCCTTGAATCCAGCATCTAGGTCACTGCTGGGAATACCGGGGTCAACCTACAAGCTGAGTTTTCCAGTGTGTGGGGGTCTTATTTAGGGGTGGGGGGAAGAGGACCACTTTTGGTCACTGCTGTTTGGAAGGAGAGGTACCCAAGCTCTGAGCACGTCTGGCTTTCCCAAGCAGTAGCAGTTACAACCATCTTCTCTTAGCCCTGACTGATACGAGTGACCCAAACACCACTGAGTATTTTCCTAAGGGAAAACATACTGTCGTGAAGACTGCTGTGTGCATGAGGGCGTGTGCATCGGTATCTTTGGTCTACACCCATGGACACACGAGCCCTCCCAGCCAGTGAGAAATAAGTTGAACGCAGCAGCCCCTGGCCACCTCGTTTCAGTCCTATCTTAAGCCCCTCTGCTCTCTCCAGCTTTTGCTTCCCCCCACCCTCCCAAAAAATAAAGCACCAAGTTGCCAGTGGCAGTGGCCCTGGGTGCAAATGAACCGGCGTAGCCCCTACCTCGAGAGCTTTGCAATCTTCACAAAGCTGAAGACATCCATGCAGGCAGCCTGGGACCCCGAGCGCGGCGGCTCCTTCGCCCCTCCTCACGCCAGCAAGGGCAGCCTCGGCAGCCCCATAGCCGGCCGGGACCTCAGCGTGCCCGGGGGCTCGAGTGGAGGCAGCAGCGGGTGGCGGCGGTGGCCCGGGAGAGCCTGCACCTGGAGGCAGCGGGTGCTACCCCCCTCCGGCCACGAGCTGAGTGTGCATCCCCAAGCAGGACCATTGATGGGCACCCGAGCAGGGAAAACTCAATGGAGAGAGGGGCGGGCAGGCTGCGAGGGGCGGGGGTGGGGAGAGCCTCTGGGTCTTGCGCCCCGCCCAGTGCGCCCCGGCCCGGAAGACTGCTGGGTGCCTGCAGAGGCGAGGCCCGGGTGAGGGGCGCTGCTCATGCTCCCTGGCCCGCCGGCACCGGCTGCCCCGCGCGCCGAGGAGCGCAGACTGAGCCGCGAGTCGGCGGGCGAGCCTGGCACACAGGCGCGCACCCCTCCCGGCACTGCAGCTGCCTCCCTGCCTCCTTCCCCAAGCCGTGTCCCTTCTCCTCTCCCCACCCCCACCCTCGGAGGGGGTGTCTCCTGTCACCCGCTGCGTGTGCCTCCAGATCTGAAAGATCTAACAGTCGCTGGCATACCGGGGACCATAAACTTACCCCTCCCTCCCCAAACCAAAGCAGAGCCCAGCAACCGCAGGTTGCCCAAACCCTAGGTTTGTTTTTATAAACAAAACTAGCGATCGGGAAGGAGGAGCGGGGGTGACCGAGGCTGGATAGATGATCAAGGGGAAGCAGACGGAGACAGATGCCCGGTGCAGTGGGCTCCAATTGAAGAGCGCAGAGTTCCGACTGTTCCCCCCGGAACCGCTGGAGCGAGACGTGACAGCTGGGCTGGCTGGGAAGGTGTGTCTTTGGACAGCTGCACCAGGCAAGCGTTGGAGAAATAAGAAAACAAGAACGGGAGGCATTTGGGGGTGGGGTGCACACAGCTGCTTCTTACTAGAGGGGCACAGAGATGAGGGTCCAGGAGCCAGTGGCACGGTGACTAATTTGAACGGGGTTCCGAATGAGAAGGAAGAGAAGGGATGCAATGGGGATCCGGCAGGCAGGCCAGCTGCTTTCGCAAATTGAGCGGTGGGCGAAGGAGGAAGAAAAGAAAAAACCTTACTCAGAAAACAGAAACACAGAAACATAAACACTCACCTTAGGCAGAGTAAACTCCAAGTTGCAGCCATTTAGAACTCCTAGCCTTCTGTTTTACATAATGATCTGGGATAATCACCCCTCTTCATGAACTCAGTTCTGTCTCCCCGGGGCTCAGGCTTCCTTGGGCCCCTTTTTCTTGTCCTCTCTCTTGGAGTCTCAAGGCCTCTTCTCTAAAATCCTTTAGAATCTCTCCCCAGACTCTCTGAAGGTCAGATGGCTACACAAACTGTGTATTCTCCCACCCAGAAGCGTCCACCTGATGGCAGGGCCACCGCAAAGAAAAGATGCAACCCCCCCGAAACGTTGGAGGATCTGGCCAGTGCGCTTCGCCTCTAGATCTCGGAGGGGATTAGGAAAAAAGGAAACAGGTTTAAAGTTCCCAGACGAGTGCTGCTATCCTGGTCTGCTGCTGTATTTCAAGTCTTCAGTGTTTAAGCCCACTACTTCCACTTTTTTTAAAGGCGTTTCTTTCAAAAATTAAACACAAAATCAGTAGCAATCTGAAAGATCTTAATGAGTTGAAACAGGAATAAAATTACATTATTTAAAAAATAAATAGAATCCATTTTCCTTTAGCTTCTTCTAGATAAACTAGTATCATTTCAAGAACGGGTTTACTGCTCATGATCAGAGGAGGGGAGAGGGAACCTTGGCTTTCGAACTTCCTACTGTTTGTGCAAAATAATTATAGTTTGGGGCTGCACTAGCTTTATCATTTTTTAATGCGCTTTTGCATTTGGGTCTCATAGCAACCTTGTCACATAAGGCAACATGTCTAAAAAAGAGATTTCTTTTGTTTCTATGCCACGATCTATTCTCAATGCAGTAAACATGGATCAGATGAAACTACTTATGTGATCCAAACTCTGCAAAAGATTTCCATTCTTTCGAGCTAAAGTTGCACCCCTACAATGACCAACAGGCCCTAGACCCATGGCTCTTGATCTCCCTTACCTCAGCCATTACTCCCCATCTCTCTCCCACCACATTTATGGGGTCCCAGCAACACTGGCCTCCTTGACAGTCTTCAAACTCTGCAAGTATCCCCTTATCTTTGGCTCTTTGCAACGGTTGCTCTCTCAGCCTGGAATGCTCTGCCCTCAAGGTATATGCAGGGTCAGCCAGCTCCTGTACCCCATCAAGTATGCATAAATATCACTTCCAATATCATATCACCTCTGAAAACCTCGTTTAAAATTGCAAAGCCCCCACACCCTGGACGCCAAGGCCCCATGAACCGTTTTTACCTCCTTGTTTCATAGCACTTATCGCCCATTAGCGCATTATATCATTTATTTTTCTGTCTGCTATTTCCTGTTTCGTGTTTGATTCTTTCCCTGGAATAAAAGCTCCACAAGGGCAGGGATTTCTGTTGTTGTTGTTGTTGTTGTTTTCTTTTGTTTTTCACAGATGGATTCCCCCAGGCCTAGAACCATTCCCTGGATGGAGAAGTAACTTAGTAACTGTTTGTTGAATGAATGAATGTTATGCTTACTGAATCCACAGCCAAACCAGCACTGGCCAAGCATCCCCGTGGGTACCGCTTCTTTTCAGACCTCATTGCTGGTGTTCGTCCATCTCCCCAGCGCTCCTCCCCCCAGCATACTGCATTCTCCTCTGGATGGCTAATGATGGCAATGAAGACGCTCTCATATTCTCCAGTTATTATTCCCCCTTGTCCTTTCCCCAAATTTGTGTGTGTGATGGAACCTCAATATGGATATATTGGAAGAGCTCACATAGCTTTTGCAAATCCTCTGGGGCGCCACCTATGCTCTCAAGATCACAGACACATAATTTGCACAATGATTTAAGAACCCAGACAGGCTTTAGCACTGCCCCTGCAGGTCACTATATCAAGGCAAATAAGGGTGAGAAGGTTCCCAGCTGATTTGCAGGCTGAACAACATTACTATAAAAAAACAAAAATGAATTGAACAGTGGGCCTTGGTAATAGAGAACACTCAGTGTTTCACTCATTCTTTCATTCAGTAAACATTTATTGAGTCTTTACTACATGGAAGGCATTGGGCAAGATACTGTGGCTACAACTGTGAGCCAAACATATGCAGGTTCTAGCAATTTTACACTGCAGGGGGCGCTCCACAGAGGAGCTGCACCACCACCACCACCACCACCACCTGTTATATGTCAAGCATATTAAAATGCACACTCGTCAGGCATTAAATAGGCATTGCTATACAATTTGGGAAAGGATTTTCAAAACATTTATAATTTTGAATTTTTTTCAGAATAAAATGTTCAGTTTTTTCTTGTGATTTAAATTCTAGTAATACATAAGAATTGAGTTTCAGTGAATGGCTTGCTTCATCATCATGTCATTCAGCTTTGTAGACATGTAACTATACACTGATTAATTGTACAACTTATTTTCATACATTAGAGGGCAAGATCCTTTTGTTCCCTCAGGTTCAAATTGTGAAGTAGACCCTTGGAAATCTCAAAGGCACTTTGTATTTGGTCTGTCACATATAGCAGATGTGTCAACCCCAATGAGCTCTCCCATTGTGGAGCGTTACCTTCTAGTGTGGGAGAGAAAATAATTCCTAAATTATCCAATAGTATATATTTTTTCAATTATGATTTGAAGAGCTAGGAAAGGAATATATAGAATGTTTCATTAGCATTGAACTCGGGACCTAACCTTGTCTTGGGAAGACAAGTTTTCCTGAAGTAAGTGATAAGCTCTGAGCATTGAAGGATACGTGAAAATTAAGGAAAGAGGAATGAAGTCGGGAAAAACATTCCAGAAAAAGAGATCTGTATGTGCAAAGTCCCAAAGGACAGAAGTATCATGGGCTGTACCAGGAATTAAATTACAAATGGTATGTAATTTGGGGGAGAGTAGTAGTGGTGAGGTCAGAAAGGAGGTAGAAGACCCACAGGCCACTGGAAGGATACTGGCCTCCATCTTAAGAGCAGTGGAAGTCCTAGGAATGTGTTTTAAGAACAGCAGCTACCATGTCCAATCCTGAGAATCCCAGGGGTGGGTGGCCAGGGTGGGAGAGTAGATAATAAAGGAAGGTGCAAACCAAGAGTGGACTGCCCTGCTCTAACCCAAGTAGCACAAGCACTACAACCCATTAGATGAGTGTTTTAACCCAATAAGTTTAGGAGATAATAACTACACTCCAAGCCACTACCTGCCTCCAATGGTCCTCAGTTAGAGATGATTTTGTGCCTTAGTAGACATCTGGCAATGTCTGGGGATATTTTTGATTGTCATACCTGGGAAGTGGAGTTGCTACTGGGCTCTAGTGGGTAAAGACAAAGAATGCTGTTTAATATACTCAGTATCCCACAATGCACAGCACAGGCCCTACAACAAAGATCTATCCACCCTACCTGTTAATAGTGTCAAGGTTCGGAAACCCTGCTATAGAACAACTTCATGCACTAAATAACCATGTGTGTTTCAAAACCTTGTCAGAACCAGAAGCTGGAACTCCAGGGCTAGGTGGCCCTCACTCAAAGGATAATCTATTGTTCTTTCTTTTCTACTTAGGTCAAGTAATGACGAGAGATGCTACAGTGCATGGAACAAACAGAAGGAACCAGGAAGAGGAACATTTAAAGGAAATCAAGCTATGACTCAGTCACACTCTCTTGGTGCATCTGAGCAAGATTGCTAGAAAACTGAGCTGAATTGCAAAGACTAATGGGGTGAGGGTCTTTAGTCAGCATAAAGGCAAGCCATCCTCGTACAACTGGATGTACACTGCACAATTTTAGAGGGCACTGTTCTCATTATACTAATCATAGATGTGTGTGTTTACTGAGGGAATTTTCTGGAGCATAGCACTGAAATGTTTTAGGAAAATAAGGCTTTTTTCTAATTTTCACTAAGATGTTATATGAGCTTAGTAGCATCTACTATCGTATTAAAGTTTTGTGATAGTTAATCCCAGGCCCATACATACTTATATTTGAGGACCTAGGTCCTGTTGGTCTTAAAGAAAACTACCTTCTATGTTGGGATATAGAATTATTGGTAGGCCTTCCAAAGTATCAGTTGATCTGTGAGCTCAGATGCTGGCAATAGTCCTGTAATCTCTGCATTACTTCTTAACACAAAACTCTTCAGAGCACTCATGTAATTATTTGTTCAACTTCTTCCCCTATTTCTTCTTGGCATGAAAACGATATTTACAAGCATCCCTCACCATTCAGTGTAGCCATGCGTGATTTAAGGCCATGAAATATTGGTGGAGATGCTGGCTTGGCCTATAAAACCCTCCTATGTGAAGTTTTCCACTCGCTCTTTCTACACTTCTCTATCTTCTTTGAAGACAGAGAACTCCAAGGACCTACAGAGGGATGGAGCCACAACATGGAAAGATCCTGGGTCTCTGAGTGACTACACGGAGCCCTCACCAACCCAAAACACACATGAACAACTTTTACATTAATCTTTTGCAAAGTTTAGGTTTGTTATTGCAGCAGTTAGCCTACCCCTTCCTAATACACTGCTAAGGAGGAAATTTGAGTCATCAAGTCTATAGGAAGGGTAATAAAATACAGTGTTTAATGTCATAGAACCTGGAGCCAGAATACCTATGTTTGAATCCAAGTCCTGCCATTTTCTAGATGTGAGATCTTGGGCAAATTTATTTACAAGTGTGCCTCAATTTCCTCATCCATAATATTGGGTTTATAACTATATCTGGGTCCTAAGTGTGCTGTGACGTTTAATACTTGTAAATTGCCTAGACCAATGTCTCACACCTCATGAGCATCAGTAACATCTATTCTGAGGCTGATGCTTGAACATTCTGACTGCACATATGCTGAGAGTCACACAAATGAAGGCTGCTAATGTTACGAGATCAAGCTTCGTCATCAAGTCCAGCTCTTCCCCAGCACCGTTTCTTCAGCCAAAAATGCCACCAGCCTCTGACCTAGAGATCAGTAACCTTAGAGAATCTCCACAGCAAGTGAATGCTGTGAGGCTTGGGTATGATTGTACTGCCCAGGGAAGCAAGCACACAGTTTAACTTCATCTTGTGTCAGTTTGAGAGTGATCCCAAATAGCTATACTCTCTGAGGGGTTCTCCCAAAGGTCACATCACCCCCATAAGACCATGGCAGAAGGAGGGAAAGTTAGAATATGCATGGATCACTTTATGCAAAGTCCCTTTGCCAAGATGAAGTGCTGGACCAGTGGTTCTCCAACAACTTCATTGCAGGACCCCCATTATACTCTTAAAAATATTAAAAGACCTCAAAGATATTTTGTTTTGGAGATATTTTGTTATGACTATGTTAGAAATTCAAACTGAAAAATGTTCAAATATTTGTTGATTCTTTGAAAATAAGAAAAATAAATCCTTACATACTAACATAAGTAACATTTTCAATGAAAAATACCTATACATATTTCCTAAAGAAAAAAATTCATAAAAATAGTGGCACTATCTTATATTTTTGCAAATCTCTTTAAGATCTAGCTTGAAGAAGACAGCTGGATTTTCATATCTGCTTCTGCATTCAATCTGTTGAGATATCACACACTGTGTAGCCTCCAGAAAACTCCACCGGGTGTTCATGAGAGAATGAAATTGAAAAAAGCAAATAAAACTTTAAAATTATTATAAAAGTAATTTTGATCTTGTGGCCCCTCTGAATGAGTTTTGGGGACCCCCAGGGTCACATGTCACATTTCAGGTGGAAATGGTAGACCAAGGAACAGTGCCCACTGCTCTCTCTCTTCTCAGTGGTTCTCACTATTGGGCAGCAGGACTTGTTGTATTGAATGCCTGTGTTTTCTTTTGAATGAGCGTACAGTATTGAACCCTGAAATATATGACATACCAGTATATTCACTGTCTTCATCTTAAGAAGAAATTGAAGGCACAGAAGTTTATTTGCTTCACCCAAAGCCACACAGTTCTCTCTAGAAACGCAATCTTGGGTTTTCTTCTATCCAATCAAAATTCTTACTTCGTCCAGATACTGCATTGAAATATCTACTTAGCCTGCTGTTGGATTTATAAATACAGATAATCTGAGTACGCTATACCTTCCACAGGTAACCTCAGCTCTTGTCCAATCCCACTTTGAGGCTAGACTTAGCATTTGCCATGCAGCGTAACAGACATCCAAGTCCATGACTCAATAACCAGAGAC
Organism: Hipposideros armiger; assembly: GCF_001890085.2. Lineage (NCBI taxonomy): Eukaryota > Metazoa > Chordata > Mammalia > Chiroptera > Hipposideridae > Hipposideros > Hipposideros armiger. The sequence continues at coordinate 963,256 of NW_017731505.1, forward strand.
AGATATTTTGTGACCATTTTATGAGAAATCTCAAAAGAGATGGGTGGAGAAAGATGACTCACACTACACACTACTTACAAGACAGTCTATTAATTTCTCTAACTGGAATTTCCACCATCCTGTCTTCATTTCTGTTCACCATATCTCTCCTTTCTCTCCTCTCTCAGAGTCACTCAGAATTCCATTTTATTATGGAGAAAAACGTAGCTTTCACCCTTAGTTCATAGTGGCCATTGTACAAAAGGAAACTCAGGAATTGGTGACTACTGCTGCTCTTTTGAATGCCTCTTAGAAGGCATGATTCATTTGGCCACACCTGGAAAAATTCAATAAGAAAAACATAATTGGGAAATTTCTTCTGTATTTCATTTCTACTACATATCACAGAGCTGACCTCAGCTTCACAGAGCTTGAGGCGATCTCAACCAACTCCTCTAATTTATACTCCTGTGATTATGACACCACATTTGGCTCCTATAGATGCATTTAGACATCTTATATGTAAAGACAGTCCATTAATTTCTTAACACATAGCATTGCAGTCTGAAAGGCTGAGTTTATGCTGTCATTAAAATCTATATTCTGTTGCATATTATATCAAGGCAATAGAGATGAACTGAATATATCCCTGTTTCACCTTCATATGTTTGAGGAAATGCTCACATAATTACTCTGTCTTCTCTAGTGCAGGTTAAATGAGCCTATCATATTCCTTAGTTTAAAACTCACATTTTCTTTTCTTTCCTTTTTCTGATTTCCTTAGCTTTTCATAGACCCCCTCCAATTCTGCCATATGCTCTTTTAATTTTGCAGGCCCAAATTGCACCCAGCCGTTAATAAGGTTGATTTTAACCATGTAACATATGGTATATGTGATTATAAGAATTAATTCATAATTTTTCTTCATTTCATATAGATGACATTAGTCATTGGTAACATGTTAATTTTAAGGATAAATTGACAATTCCTCTTGTATATCATACTGAACTAGCTACTAAAATTGGAAGAAGGCAAAGAAACATCCCTAGGGTGTTAAACAAATTATTCTTCTTTTATATTACTCAACGATTAATCTCAAACACATATACTAGACTGAAGTTTTTATAGTGAAAGCTTTGGGACCTATGTGAGACTTCACTCAAAGCCCCCTCGAAAGGACAGGACAATATGTTTATTTTTATAATATGTGGCCCTACTCCCAGAAACAGTGCTGTGGACCAACGATGCCGACTTGGCCTAAGGGCAACCACTGTTGTCAAACCAATGATTCGCCAAATCCTTTTACTTGAGAACTTGAACTCAGAGTCATAGGAAATGCAGTCAGTCAATGGTGGGTGATGGAACTAACTGTAAGGTCATGTACCTAGGTCTGGCCCTTTTGAGCCCTTATAGTGGTCAACATTGTTGGAATGCAGAGACCACTAAGAGAACCAGAAATCGGAGAGGTTCTGGGATTGCTAACCAAGAGTTGAAGAGGAACAAGGAGAGAGCTTCTCAACGTCAGGATCTTCCCTCCTTTATTCTCAGGAAGCTGGGCCTCTTCTGCATTCCTGTATCATAACAACTGCATAGTAACTGTACAATGCATCATTGTAGTAAGTGCACTGCAACTCCCATCTTTCCATGAGCTAGTTTGAGCAGATTTCTAACTCTCACAACAAAATAATTCCCAGCCAAGACCATCTTGACCACTGGATGACTTAGGTATAGGAGGCATAATGCTTTGAGCCTTACACCGTCCTGACATCCAACATAACCCTGCCTCTACCTCCAGTCCTCAGGGACAGAAAATGTTCTAATTGAGTCCTCCAGACACACACACAAGAGGCCTCTGTGCTTCCAATGACAATGACAATGCCCCAAAGGTGACTTGGAAATGGTTTGTTTCTCATTATTAGGTTTGTTAATAATAGCAAGCAGTGACCTGCTGTGAACTTTTAATTTTTTTATTTTTTAGAAAAAGTGTTTAGCAATTCGGTATAAAAAAGAAAACCTGGGGTAAGAACATTTCTATACACTTTTATAAAAGTATGTCTTCTCTGCCATCCACTTAAGTGCATATTTAACAGGTTAATTAATGGTTCTTGATGAAGAGAATTTCAGTGGATAGTTCCACTTAGTAGTATGTAGACAAGGCAATAATGGAGTGTAAGAATTAAAATTATGAAAAAGTGAGTATTTAGGTTAAAGAGGGTCAAGTAAGCTTTTGGAAGGAGTTAGATTTTGATGTGGTACTAAAGAGTTTTAGAAGTCAATAAAAATTATTTAGAAATATGGACACTGTGCAATTCACCTACTGCTTATTTTTTCAACTCATTATATGTATGTTTTATTAAGAGTAAAACAGTATTTTGAACATTAAAAAAAAGAATTACCTGGATTAAATGAAGTATGTGAAATAGCGGGGGGAAAGCATATCAGACAGAAAAAGAAGCAATGAATACAGCTTAAGAAGCTCAGGAAACAAAATGATTGGAGCATGGATATTGGGAAGCACGTTTGGTAAAATCTGTTAAATATGTTTTTTTAGTGACAGTATATGAGGTGTGATCAAAAGATATGGTGAATGTTTAAATAAAAATAATTATTACAGTAAAAGACACATTGCCATTCATCCCCCTCAAAATCCTCCCCATCACTTCACACTTATTCCATCATTCTTGCCACATTCTGAGGCAGTTCTGAAATCTTCTTTCATGAGTGTCTTTACTTCATCCTCCATCATGACAGTGCTCCATGTCACACATTGCTTCTGGTACGGCAATTTCTGTCAAATAAAAACATTACAGTGTGTCCTCATCCACCTCATCACCGGATCTGGCACTGTGTGACTTCCGGGTCTTCCCTAAAGTGAAAATGATTCAGGACATCGAGGCAGCCACGACAGCACAACTAAAGACTTTCATAAAAGACGACTTCCAGAACTGCTTCAGAAAGTGGCAAGAACGATGGGGCAAGTGTGTTCGAAGCGAGGGGGAGTATTTTGAGGGAGGATTAATGGCAATGTGTCTTTTACTGTAATAATAATTTTTTTAGCTTAAACATTCACTGTATTTTTTTATCATACCTCATAGGCTCGAGGGAGGCAGGGGAGGTAAGTGCAGCATAAACAAGAGTACTCACAAAGAAAAACATCTCTGTCAGGGTGGAGTGAAAGAAGTATGCTGGGCTAAGAAAATGGGGTCAAATCTTGGCAGACTTTGAGTGCTAGGTTCACAAGTTTTAACTTAATCTGAAAGCCAATTTGTATGATACTCCGAAATGAAATGATAATAAGTCCTTTTATTTGGGGAAAATTAATCTGGGTTCAGTATCTTTGAAAGGAAGAGAGTGAAAGAGGTAAATGGCAACTTTAGGAGATGACTGCAGGAATGAGGGCTGAGATGATAAAAAAAGAACCTATACGAGGATGGTGGGAGTGGAAATTTACAAAGAGGATAGCCTCTGAGCGACACTGTAAGTAAAGATTAATGTGTGTGTGGCGACAGATTAGGTATGGGGATAAAAGAAAACAGAGGAATTCCAAACGTTATTTAACCAATTAATTATTCAGCAAACATATATAGCAACAAATACATACTCTCTGATGTTGTTACATCGGAGAGGCTGTTGTTTGTTAGCAACCCAATCTGAACCTAGTTATATCTTAGGCACAAAAGGAATTTATCATAATACCAGACGCTCACAGCTTCAGTGAGAGCTTGGAGGGTCAGGTTTCGAAAGATGACAGATCCAGAAATGCCCTGTGGCAGTCTTTCTAACCTGAGCTCCATGAGAGAATGAAGTCCCATTACCCCATAGTAAAATGGTACTAGTTATGTGCCATATTTTACAGAAGTGAGAAAACTGTCACTCAAATCATTTCCAGTTTCTCTGGTTCAAATGAGGTACCCCAACTTAGAAAGGCTGTCTAGGGGCTGAGCAGAAGGCACCACAAGATGGTTCAGCTACACACAACTCACTGCCTTTATTCCCAAATTATTGCTTTACTTACTCAAGATTAAAAGTCCCAGGAGCATGGAGAGTTCAATCACTAGGAAGGCTTTAAGAAGACATGATTCAACATGGATCTTGAAAAAAAAAATCAGGGAATTTTGCAAGTCCAGCAAAAAAGAGGTCATCGAGGGCAGGTTGAAAGAGCTGGCATGTCTGAAAAATGGTGCGAGGGCGACGGGGCTTGGGATGATGAGACTGGGGGCTGAGGGCAGAAGACAAGACGGGACATGTGAAAAGGCTGTAAAAGGCCTGACATGTTCTCGCTAAGACTTTACACTGTAAGCTGGGGAAAGTCACTGAAGTTAACAGAGTTTGACACTGTCATAATCAGACTTGTTTGTCCCAATAGGAATACTGATGGGGATGAGTTATAAAAAGGAGAGGCTAGGGCCGACTGAGTGGCTCAGCTGGTTAGGAGCTCGCTTGGGACGCCAGCTCTGAGCAGCAGGGCCCTGGCTCAGATCGCACATGAGGGCCAGTGAAGCTACGCCCTCTACAGCTAAGATGGTGAACAACAGCTTGACCTGGAGCTGGGCTGCCATGAGTGGCCGGTGACAGCGTAGGCTGCAGTGGGGCTGCAGTGGGCTGCCATAAGCTACCATGTGTGGCCAGCAGCCAGCGAGAGCTGCCAAGAGCCACCGTGAGTGGTCATCCAGTGGACGGCAACCGATCTGCCTCACCCGGGACAAGCGCAATGATCATACCAACATGGGCCAGTGAAGCCGCGTCCTCCACAACTAGACTGAAGAACAAAAGGACAGCAACTTGTCTGTTCCCCTTACCCTATTCTCCAACACTGTTCCCTCCCCCAATTCCCCAATAAAATCTTAAAAGAAAAAAAGGAGACTAGAGGAGTAAGGAAACTACTACACACACAGGCGTGTGTGTGTGTGTGTGTGTGTGTGTGTATATATATATATATATATATATATATATATATATATATATATATAATATGTTAGGGGCAATGGGCTATTCCTCCATGATTATATATAAAATTCAAGACAAAAAAATGTTGACCTACCTAGTATAGACAGGAGCTGCTTGCAAAGGAAGAGTGAAGACTAAAAGCACCAGGAAGCAGGGAAACCACTAAGGCATTAATTTAAATCATCCACAGGATAAATAAACGATAAAGTTTTGCAAAACGGGAGTGGTAGTCACAGTGGGGAGGTGAAGACATTGTAGGAATGACAATAAGGCTAAGGGAAGGCTCCTGAATTAATCCCAGATCTACAAAATTATGGGGCTATGTGTGACATAAGGCACAGTCCTAAGTAAGTGAGGAAGAAAAGGAAGAGGCCAGCATCAGGGGACTTTCAGAATCAGGGGTGAAGTAAGGAAAAGAACCCACCGAGGAGCAAGGAGACAATGGCAAGGGTGCAACACACAACACTGAAGGAAGGAGGTGACTGAAGAAAGAAAGTAATGACAAAGACTGCAAACGTCCATCAAAAGGGGATACATCTCATTTCTTCTCCCCCAAATCCTTCAGATCCCAGTATCGTTTAAAAAAAAAAGGCAACCACTTCTAATCTAGTGCATGTAACATAGAATAACCTCATCTCCTCGCTTCTTCCTGTTATTGGGTCGTCCGAAAAGTCATGACATATTTTCTCTGTTTTTCATTGCAAAAATGCATCATGACTTTTCCGACAACTCAATAGCTCCCTTCCATCAAAATCTTACTTACTCTCTGGGGTATTTACTTCAACAGCACTAAGAGTATCCTAGAGATCATTAGTTATAACCACATTGCTTGGCCTGGTCGGCTGCCTTTAGGAATCTATCCCAAGGAATTACTTAAAAATGTATTCAAGTCTGATGATAGCTGGAGTGCTCATAGAATAAATAAACAAAGCCAAACAAAACGAGAAAAGGTCCCCAACAAGCGAACAAAGCTGGGATATGGCCACGTGCACTTCACTATAACATTACATTACCTTGTGGATCAAGTAGATGCATGGAAAAATTTACATGAATGAAGGGGAAAAAATCCACTCTGAATGTACTAGAACAACAATTAGAAAGGGATCATAGACTCTTACAGGTACATTGGATTACATTTAAAAAGTTATTTTGGATTTTCATTGTCTATTTAAAAGTTATTTATGTTTATCTTAATGGTGGTTAAATAGTGAATAAACATGAAAAATACAAAACAGTTATTTCTGGCATGTCAGTACAATGAGAAAGGAAATTTCATTTGTTGGATTAAATCGTCATAGATAATACAGTTAAAAGCCGCTGAGTAAATAAAGGAGTTGCACACTGTATTTGAAGGGTTCAGGGCACACTACCCCCAAATCTGGCACCTTGGCATATTGAAAGGTTTAAGCTCAAGGAGTTGGCAGAAGCAGGAAAGTCACTCTGACCTTCCCTCACCCTTTTTCCAAGAAAGAGCCCATACATCCCTCACATGAGAGATGTTCTCACCCTCCTTACCAGGAGGGAAGGAGCGTCCTTTTCCAGGAAGTCAAAGGGACACCCAGAAGATTCCAAACAGGCTTTGCGAAACTTCCCCCAGTTTATGACACTTGCTCGTACTCCTTTCCCATTCCTACGCCGCCCCCACGGCTCTCCACCTTTCAGCACACCTAGCACAAAGCACTGAGTTTTCACTATTTTTTCTTTTTTTTTTGGGGGGGGGTCTTTATTTCCCATGAAAGCTCCCATGTCATGTAAAATTTATATTGAATAAATTTGTATGCTTGTCTCCTGTTAATCTATCTTTGTTAGCTTACTTTTCAGACCCCGCCAGGGATACTAAGAGAGTCCAGGAAGACTTCTTCCTCCCTTACTTATACTTATGAGCAAAAAGTCAAAATGCCCCGATAAAATAATATTTCAATTAAAAAAAAGATGAGATTGAAATATAGATGAGTACTTAAAGACTGAAAATATGATTTTATAAGCTTTTCAGGAAAGTAATGGAGGGCTATGCTATTTACATGGAACAGCAAAAAATAAGAACCACTCTGGTAGAAAGAGACTTATTTATTCATTTACTGTGAAATGAGAATCCATGTTTCCTTGATACCAGACATGAGAATTAGCACAAAACATTCTCTAGAACAATAGAAGCATGCAATGTTTAAAAAAGCTTTGAGCCTATTTCCCACCCCCAAAGGCATACAGAAAAAACCATTCACAAAAACAGTGAACAAGGGAAACCAGTTCAAATTTAAGGAAGGAAAAGAAGAATATTCTAAAAAATGAGAAGAGTGACAGTGGGGAGGCAAGAACAAGGGATAAAGAGGGAAAATATTGCAGAAATGCTCTGTGGCCTAGAACAGGCTATAGGACACAAAATATTATAAAGGTGAACTTGAGTGAGAAGAACATGTCAAAGAAAATTACCAGTTGGTAGCATAACGTAGTGAAAAAGATGTTTAAAAAAGATACAAAGAAAGTAAGTAAATGGCTAAATGTCCTTAAATTGCCCCAGTATCTCGTTTTCTTTACTGTAGTATTTTTTAGGACTCTTGGTTGCAAATGACAGTATTCCAGCTCAGACCAGCCTAAACCGAAAAGGAATTTGTTCATTGTTGTCAGTCTCCAAACATGCCCATGCCTTCATCTCCAGGATCTAAAAATATGCTTCTTTACGTGGCAAAAGGGACTTCTACTGATATGGTTAAGTTGTGGGTTTTGAGATGGCCAATTATCTCAGATTATTTGGGTGGGCCCAATGTAACCACAAGGTGCCTGACAAGGAAAACTTCAGAGACTGGCAGGAGAATCAGAGTCAAAGAAGTGATGGCAGAGGCAGGAGAGATGAGGAGCCCCTGGAAGGTGGAAAAACCAAGGAAAGGGACTCTGCCCTCAAGTCCCTAGAAGGAACATAGACAGCCCTGCTGACCCATGACAGAGTCCTGACCTCCACACTACAAGATAATAAATGTGTGGAGCTTGAGGACACGAACTTCATGATAATTTGTTAGAGCAGCAATAGGATATTAATATACCCATGTAACCAGAAGTTCAAGGAGTGTAACTAACATCCAGCTCATTTTAATTCAATGGTTCAGCTGATGGTGTGAACCTGTCTATTAGAATAATCCCTAAACAACGGTTCCGTCTGTGCTGGTCTCATTTTCAGGCAGTTCCTCCTCACATCAGAGAAAAGATAAACACAGGGAGTTCAAGGCTTTCCTTGTTCTTTTTTTTTTTAAGATTTTTTTTATTGGGGAATTAGGGGGATGGGAACAGTGCTGGGGAATGGGGGGAAGGGGAACAGACAAGTTGCTGTCGTTTTGTTCTTCAGTCTAGCTGTGGAGGACGTTGCTTCACTGGCCCAAGTTGGCACCATCATTGCGCTCTTCCCGGATGAGGCAGATCAGTCGCCGGCCTCTGGACGGCTGCTAACGGTGGCTGCTGGCTGCTCACGCTGGCTGCTGGCTACACACGGTAGCCCATGGCAACCCATCGCCACAGGGGCTGCAGCCTACGCCATCGCTGGCGACTCATGGCAGCCCAGCTCCAGGTTGAGCTGTTGTTCAGCATCTCAGCTGTGGAGGGCAGTGTCACTGGCCCTCATATGTGGGATCCCAACCGGGGCCCTCTGGCGTCCCAAGCCAGCTCTTAACCATTGTGCCACTCTGCCGGCCCCCTTTCCTTGTTCTTAATGAGTGGAAATCCCTTCAGCTACACTGTGTGGTGGCTTTGCTTACAGCTACCAACCCCAGAAGAAAAGCAAGAAATTCCCCGCCCCAAACTCCAGAAAAGCACAAGGCGAATCTGATTGGCTGGGCACAGATGACACCCTTTCCTTGAACCAATTATTTACCTAGGGGTATGCAGTACTTTAATTGGCCAGGTCTTGATCCTCCCACCCTTGTGGATGCTGGGTGGGGAAAGTTCAGCCCCATAGAAACCACATGGACTTGGGTCACCACAAGAAAGATGGGTGCTGTTACTAGAAGAGGGGAAAGGAAGGGAAATTGAGTAAATAAGAATCATGGCTACCAATGGGTACAAAACATAACCTACTATTTACAAAGTGCCTATTTAATGTTTGATCAAACAGTTCAAAATTCAGGGCTGGACGAGTGGCTCAGTTGGTTGAGTTAGCTTAAGGGTGCAGGCTCTGAGCGACAGGGCTGCCGGTTCGATTCCCACATGGGCCAGTGATGCTGCGCCCGAGCTAAGCTGCCAACAGATGGCAGGATGGCTCAGCTAGTGAGAGCACATGATGCTAACAAGACTGCCTGTTCGATGGTGGGCTATGCCCGGCCTGCAACTAAGACTGAACTCGGCACCTTGAGCCGACCTGCCACCTGGATGACTCAGTGGATAGAGCGTATGCTCTTAACAACAAGGCTGCCGGTTCGACTCCCGCATGTGATGGTGGGCTACGCCCACCTGCACCTAAGATTGAACACAGCACCTTGAGCTTAGAGGCCACGAGCTGCCGACAGGCAGCCAGATGTCAACTGGCGCACCCACAACTAAGATTCAAGAGCAACAACTTGGCTGGTCCCCCTCCCCAATTCCCCAAAACTGTTCCCTTCTCCCAATACCCCAATTTAAAAAATTGATTAAAAAATTGTTTTATAGTTCAACATTGATGCTGCAATTTCCTATAAATGTTGATAATCTAATTGTGAAAACATTCGTATAAAATGAAAACCGTATTCCAGATTTTGATCATGTATGCTTTAATTTATGCCATTGATTTCCTCCACCCCAATTGTTAATATGGCTCCCAAAAATTAATCTATCTATATTAATAAATGAATTTGGCAACTCAATAGTAAAAAGGATGATTATTACATTAATAACAGATAAAACAACTGCAAAATGCAATGCCTATGGGGCATTGTTTTCAACCCCAGGCAGGGCTTCCCTTACAAGGACATGTTCAGAAAGGAGGCTCAGAACGCCAGGGTATCAGAATTCCAAATAGTTGATGGTTGCTGGAATGTGATGACAGAGCACCAGGACTATGATGGTGGGTCACCTCCTTCATTTATCGATCTGTTATCATGCTGTCCTCCCTTCCTGCTTTTAAGAGAGCCTGGTCATGTGGTGGTGATGGTGGTGAAGGTTTCAGGGAAGGTGGTGGAGTCCAAGAAGTTGACATGACCCTCAAGGTGTCGCTCTAAGAGAAGCCTTATAACACAATTACAATGTGTTTGCTCTTTTCAAGGTGTCTTTTAAAATCTCAGGTGAATGAAACCAACTATGCTGCAAATACCGGGGGTGCCAAAAAAATGTATACTAGTGAACACTTTGGTCAACGTTGCTCAAGCAGTAGTTTGCCGTCATCAGAAGTGTCTGGATGCTGATGGGAACGACTTTGAGCACCTCTTGTAATTGCAAGAGTCAAACGTGACTTGTATTCATCTTTTGTTACCAACATATATTGAGTATTACATTTTTAATACAGTTTTCCTTTCTTAAAATGTGTATACATTTTTTGGCAACCTCTGTATAAGAGTGGGAAAGGATTTTAATTATGTCAAAGACTTAGGGGGTAGCATGAAAGCTGATCTATTTATTATCTGTAGTACTCTAATTGTCTTGATCAATAATCTATGAAAGGTCCTATAGGAGGGGCTCCCTAAATAAATACTGAATGAAAGAACTGGCTTCAAAGTGTTGCCCTCCCTCACTTGCTGATTATAAATTTAATTTTAAAGCTATACAAAAAGGCAAAATTATCCTTTTTCATTCTGGTTCTGTATTTTTATTATCATCAACATGCATTTGATGCTGCTTCTCTCAGATAGTATATGCATATTATGATTCTGAAGTCAGGGGTTAAGTGAAAGATTAAAGGAGTTATCCACAGCAATGATTCTGATGTTACTAAAACCACAAATAAACACATATACGTGCGCATAAAGGGTATTCAAGTTAATGCAAATTCTAAATGTCTCAGATAATGCATATTGGAATGCAGCCAGCCAAAATGTCGTTTTCTGAGTTAATGGAGATTAATAAATCAAAACCATGAATTATATATGAAGTCTCACCCAGGATGGTGGTTATTTTTAGCACAGGGGAGTAACATGATGCTGTAGGTATGGTCTGAGCCAATGCCATAACTGGCTTTGCAAGCACCAAGCAAATCAGGGCTGGGATGTCTCAATCAACACAAGTGGACACAAAAAGTCAGCATCCCCTAGAAGAGAGAGAAAAGCCGAATGACCAATGTGATGGAAGGCATCACGGTGGAAGGAAGGGGCTTCACCAGCATACTGATAACTATGCAAATAAGTGAACTCTGTCTCAAGAGCAGCTCTGCTTGTAAAATGACAAGATGATTCACAGCTGGGATTGTAACTTCGCCTGCACTACAGAAGGCCATCATCTGAAACAAACATAAAAGGGAATAATTCGATGCAGACCAAGCTAGAGCAACTGTGCAGGCTCAAGAGGTGTCCAGAGATCTGAGTTCAAATCCCCAGTCTGGCACTTACTCTCTGTGTTGTCTCGGACAATTAATTCAACCTCTAGAAGCCTTAGTTTACCTGTCTGTAGAATGGGAACAGTATGTAAAGTATTGAGCATGGTGTGTAGTATACAGTAACTGCTCAATAAATAGTTGCTCATTCTCAGAGATTTTAGTATGACAAAAACAAAGACAAGTGCATATGTGTGCCCCCACCTTTAAAATCATTAACAAATTTATTTATGGTGCATACATAATACCACTCATGGGATACGGATAAAAAGGTTTTAGCAGATGCGTTATATAATGATACAAGTCCAGGCCCCATTGATAATAATTTCAAACAACCAGCGTGACAATCAGATAAAGAAGTTTCTTACTCAACACAGAGAGAAGACAACTCTGAAAAGAGTAAATCTATAATACATTATCTCACCACTTCTCCCCTGGGCTTTACTGTCATACGTGCTAGACACAGAAAGCTCCCCACCCATTAATTACCATAATTCAACCCTAACATTAAGAAGCAAATCACAAATAAACCAAGTTTGCATAGACCTGCAAAGGGAAGAGATTAAGAACACCATCTTTCGGACCGGCTCAGATGCGCGATGGTTAAGAGCTGGGTTGGGACGCCAGAGGGCCCCGGTTCGGATCCCACATATGAGGGCCAGTGACACTGCCCTCTACAACTAAGATGCTGAACAGCAGCTCAACCTGGAGCTGGGCTGCCGTGAGTCGCCGGCGACGGCGTAGGCTGCAGCCCCTGTGGCAGTGGGTTGCCATGGGCTACCGTGTGTAGCCAGCAGCCAGCGTGAGCAGCCAGCAGCTGCAGTGAGCAGCTGTCTAGAAGCTGGCGACTGATCTGCCTCACCCGGGAAGAGCACAATGATGGTGCCAACTTGGGCCGGTGAAGCAATGTCCTCCACAACTAGACCGAAGAACAAAAAGACAGCAACTTGTCTGTTCCCCTTCCCCCAATTCTCCAGCGCTGTTCCCATCCCCCCATTCCCCAATAAAAATCTTTAAAAAAAAAGAACACCATCTTTCAACTGGAAGACTATACGTTTAATATTCACCAAAATGTACATTCTAACTATCTCTGGGTAGAATAGAGGTGATTTTTACTTTTCAACATTTTGGGGGAGTTTAGAGATAATCTACAAAGTTTCTAATACACACATTTACTTTTACAGTAAGAAACAAGATGCTTAAGTTGTATGTGTTTCATCTAAGGACACAGGAGAGGCAGGGGCCTGCCAACAAGTGTAACTGTCCTGTTTTTGTAAATAAAGTTTTATTGCAACACAGCCACACCCCTTTGTTGATGCATTCGACATAACTGCTTTGGCATCACAATGGCTGAGTTGAGTAGTAGAAACAGAGACCTCATGGCCCAGAAAGTCTAAAATATTCATTATTGGGCCCTTTACAGACAGTTTGCTGATCCCAAACTTAGTCTGAAGGAAATTCTTAAGTGTGGCCTGCCCATCATGAAATACTTATTACAAGTGGGCCCCTTCCTATATGTGATGGCTTGGACAACTCATTTAACTCCTAAGCTGCCTTAACTGTAGAAATATAGAAACACATACTAACCTTTGAGTGTTTACTATGTGCCAGGCATTCTTCTAAGTGCCTTGTGTATATTAACTAATTTATTTCTTACAACAGTCCTGAAACATAGATTCTATTAACATTGCATATTCTTGATGAGGAAACTGAGACAGTATGACTTGTCCAATGTCACTTGTAAGATCCAACAGAAATAGGATCCAGGAAAGCTGAAAGCCAGACCATGAAGCTTAACGGTCAAACAGAGAGTTTCCCCATGATCTCTAGGACACCTTCATCTTGTAAAATTTAGGATTTTGTGTCGTGACTTTTTATGTTTAAAAATATGTCAAGCCTTGATTTTCCTTAAGACAAAGACTACCAGCTCCTGCTCCCCGCCCCCATGATGTCTTCCCATAGCTATGAGAACAACTAGAATTTAAATGCCTGGCAGTGGGCACACCTTCCCCATCCTGGCACAAGATGGTGTCTCCCTGTGATGTCACATCCAGCTGCCACTCACCTTGACCCCTCTGCTAGGTCCAGGAAGGCATGTGAGACTCCCCTAAGACTTTCCTAGAGGAGGACTGGGTGAGGAGTACCTGTGTTGTATGCTGTTACTGTGGCTTGAGCAAAGCCAATGACACTCTGAAAGTAGAGGAGGTGGACATGGGAAAAGAGCAAATGTTTGTGTGAAAGAGACGCAGGGGTAGTGGTGGGACAGAAGGGCTGGGAGAGAAGGAGGGGGGGGAAGGGGAAAGGCCAGTGGGGTGGGAGCGGAGGAAGCAGCTGGGTGAGTGAGGAGGCAGCTGGAAGAGGAGGGGACAGGGGTAGGAGGAAGCCAAGGAAGAAAGAGAGGGGGGAGAGGTAGGGAGAGGTAGAGACAGGGCGAAACGGAGAGAACCAACAAAGAAAGGGCAAGAGAAATAGAGCCAGTAGGACAAAGGGAAGTTTCCACTTTTGCTGAAAAGGTTGCGAGGCAGACGAGAATAAAAGGCAATGCTTTGTGTCACAGTGAAGTGATACAAAGACGGAGAAGTGGAGAAGGCATCCTACACACTTCTGAATGCGATGTGGCAGCCTCCACAGCTGCAGCCCTATGGACTTCGGGGGTCTGACATTGGTGGCAAGGAGGTGAGAGCCATGCTCAGACGCTCACTTGCCATGGGGGCCAGGAGACTGGAGGGCTCACAACATTCCAGCTCTTCAAGGCCTAGGTTGTCTGCCTCAGAGAAAGACAGAAAGGAGAGGAAGCTGAGACAAGGTGCCATGTGGTGGCGCGGCAGGGGATATTTCAACACTTTCAAGAGACCTCCTGGGGAGAGCTCAGAAATAATTGGGAGAAAAGACTGCTGGATGCTGCAAGCACGATTTCATAGATACATTGATACCTGATATGCCCTGAGGCAAGTCATGGAAGGAAAAAGGCCATCACCTTGACAGTGTAATGCAAGCTTGAATTACACCCTCCTCTCAGCCACAGTTTCACCATGACGACAGCATCACATTGAGTGTACCCACGAAGCCTTTCAGGAAGGTTTTACTCAGTTACTCTCTAGAGCAATCATCATGGGCCATAAGAAAATCTCGTAAGAGTATATGTGCCACGACATTGGAAAAGGGGCCACTGCCCTACACACTAACAGGTAAAAAGTGCTCAGATGCTGAGGAAAAGCTTGACTTGAGAATTAAGAAAATTAATTTAATCTCAAGACCCACCAAGAATAGAAATGCAGGACAAGGTAGGGGCCAGGCTCTGCCACCATCAGTTCAGCTCGGGATGTTGTGGTGGCCTGTCAGTGACACCTCCAAAGGACACAGATCAACTCATATGTCCTTACAACAGAGTAAAGTGTACTCATTAAGGGCCGGCCGAGTGGCTCAGTTGGTTAAGAGCTCACTCAAGAGTGAGAGCTCTGAGCAACAGCGGTTCGAGTCCCGGCCCGAGCTGAGCAGGCGCTGAGCTGCCAACAGGTGGCAGGATGGCTCAGCTAAAAAAAAAACCAGAGTAAAACGTACTCATTAAGAATAATGTCCAGGAATACTTGGGTAAACACACACACAAAGACTAGAAATAAAGGACTATAATTTCTAAAGTGTGTATCTGGGTAGTAGGACAATGGGTGACTTTCTTGCATTTTCCCTTCCTCCCTTTTCTTCCTTTCCCTTCTTTCTTTTGGAGTTAAATGTTGCCCCAAATTTCTATAATACATATTCATTATCTCTGAGATTAGAAAGAGTTATGCTTGGAAAAGAAAGACAGTGATATACTAGAACGGATCAATATAAGCAGCCACCAGATAATAAAGGCTCGGAAACTTGTCTTCTGAGAAATATCTGAAGGACTGTGCAATTTTTACCATGGGAAAAATAAAGGCTTCAGAGGATGAGATAATACTCATCAAGTACTCTGAAGAGCAACCATGCAGAGGAGGGATGAGTCTGTATTCTGGGCAGCTTCAGAGCATAGAACCAGGTCCAACAGATAGAAAAGGAAACGGAGGCTCACTGAAGTTCAGTAGAGGCAGAAATACTTCCCCATGATGAAAGTGAAGGGAAACGGACTCCCTGTCTCTGGAGGCACAGCCCCAGATGAGCATCTATAAGAACACATTCCCAGATGTTAGATGACCATCGATGGATGAAGTATGTGGATTGACAATTATATTCGCGAACTCATCCTACAAAAAGTGCTACATATCTCATTGCTGAATATCACTATGGTCACCTTCAAAGTACTCCCCTTGGGAAGCTATGCACCGATGCCAGCGCCTATTCCACCCTTCAAAGCAATTTTGGAACTCTTTTTCTGGAATGGCCATCAGAGCTGTTGTGGTATTAGCCTTGATGTCCTGAATGGCATCGAAATGTCTTCCTTTCAATATTTTCTTTATCTTTGGGTAGAGAAAGAAGTCATTAGGGGCCAGATCAGGTGAGTAGGGAGGGTGTTCCAATACAGTGATTTGTTTCCTGGTTAAAAACTCCCTCACAGGCAGTGCGGTGTGAACTAGTGCATTGTCGAGATGCAAGAGCCATGAATTGTTGGCGAAAAGTTCAGGTCATCTAACTTTTTCACACAGCCTTTTCAGCACTTCCAAATAGTAAACTTGGTTAAGTGTTTGTCTACTTGGTACAAATTCATAATGAATAATCCCTCTGATATCAAAAATGGTTAGCAACAGTGTTGCAACAAAGTTCACGAATTTAATTGTCAACCCCGCCACCAATGCTGGACAGCCATCTGCAGAAACGCACAGATCCTGGATGACCATACATGGAAATATACATCCAGATGCCAATGAAAACACAAAGAGGCATGCACTCTGATGCTGAACGTCCTTCCTGCCCACAGCCCATCACAAGAAGCGACCATCAAGCTGGTTTTCCATCCTTAAAGCCATTCCTCAGCGCTGTGCACTAGTTCCTAAAATAATAAGCCACAAAGCCAGTAACCTGTCTTTCCGGAAAGCAGCGTTTCGTGATGAAGGATGCCTTGGACTCCACAGCTCTGGCAAAAGTTAGGCTCAGTAGATTTGCATGGTAACGCTCTGCTGCTCCTCTCAACCACCTGCCTTATGGCTGCACAGGTCAGGGGATGCTGATCACCCTCCCTCACAAAATGCTCTCAAGAAAGGGGAGAGGTTCAAAGTGGAAGGAGGGAAACAAGGTTAAGGAAAAGAGAAGCGAGGATGATCAAGAACGGAGAACAAGGGAGTCGGCAACAAATTAATACAATCATAAAAGCGTTTAGAAAAAAATCGATGGCAAACATTCCAAATAAATTTACATGCTGGCCTTTGAGGTTCATTCACCTGCTTAAACACCGAGTTACTTTTTCTACATGCTTCACAAACCATCCTGCAAAAAGGTTTTACGTGATATAAATGGGCTGTTTAAATAGGAGGAAAAAGAAAGCCCGAAATAGCTGTGAGAGATACATACACACACACACACACACACACACACACACACACACACACACACACACACTCTGGAGGAAGTTACTGAATCTCTCTGAACAGCACTTTTTCATAGACAAAATGAGAATTATATTAGGTTGGTGCAAACGTAATTGTGGTTTTTGCCATTATTACCTAGACTGTTATAAGAATTATCATCTTGTATGTAGGTACATACCCATTAGATGTTGAATGATTCCGAGCTTTCGTATTATTGTTAAAAACAATTTATTGGGTCTAAAAGGGAATAGGTACTAATTTTTTCCAAGATCCAATCTCAGATGAGACTTGCATGTACCAACTCTATTTGAGCCCATGAAATCTTTGAGCTCGAGTTGCAGTTGACAAACATTTTCTGTAATGGACCAAAAGGTAAATATTTTAGGCTTTGCAGACACACAGTGTCGTCTGTCGAAACTACTCAACTCTGCCTCAGGCAGACAAAAGCAACAGTAACTGAATGGGCATGGCTATGTCCCAATAAAACTTTATTTACAAAAGTAAGCCAGATTTGGTTTGTGGGCTGTAGTTTAACTCAGAGCTAGATAGTATTCCCAAGTTACATATTAAGAAACTACTGCTCAAAGTGCTCAGGTGAATTGCCCTGGGTCAGTCAGCTCATAAGTGGCAGGCCGGGGATTTGAACTTAGGGCCATCCATCCCAGAGTTCATGGTCTTTCCACCAGGCTGAGTCACGTTAATCAGTATCATACCTTCTACAGTCACTTAAAAGCAGGATTTCTGGTTCAGAGGAGAAATTCAACTCAACTAAATATACAATTGCTCCATAACATAAATGGTGCCCACATAACTCAAATAGAATGTATCAAGGCTCCAGAGCCCATGCCTGTTGTAAAATTTATAGTCTCAAAAGGGTTTGCTGCTATTATTTCAGTGAGAATTTGGTCTTGCGGAATCAAGTAAAGAATGATATGAATGTCAAAAAATAATTTTAACCTGAATTTCCTGGAGAACACTAGTAAACATTTTCTTATTTGGGCTTCGATAACTCAGATATTTACCCCAAACATCTAATACGTTGTCACAGAGAAAGGAACCGAAGGACTGCTTCTTTACAGAACAAGAAATGGGAATAGTATCCATTCTTCCAACTATTTATGCTAAACATTAATTTCCTTTGAACATAGGTCACAGGCATTTACAAAATTAACTTAGAGCTATGATTTTCAATTGGTTGCAGAAAGAAGGAATGGAGAAAGAAAGAGTAACAGAATTAACTGAAGAACTTGATCACAAACATACGAGCCAGTTTTCACCTCTATCACCCCTATGGGTGGGGTTGGGAATGACTTGGTGTCTGATTTTAGGGAGCAAAATAAGGGGAAATAAATACTTCAAATAATTCTAATTATTTCACCTTCAGAAGCATTGGTTAAAGGAGGGATTCTCCACTCAGCATTACTGACCTTTGAGCTGCATGAATCTTTGTTGAGGCAGCTGCCTATGTACAACAGCAGCCCAGCGTCTACCCAATAGATGTCAGTAACATTCCGCCCCCAACAGCGACAATAAAAATTGTCTCCAGACATTGCCAAATGTTCTCTTTAGGGTCAAAGTCGTCCTCATTGAAAAGCACTAGGTTAGAAGAGAAACCATCAGATACTAACTTTATCTTAACAGTGAGTTCAGAGAAACTGGAGAAGTCCACATGAGACCTAGTCAGAGCACTTTTCTTCTGCTTTATTTAAGGACCATGAGCCCACTCATAGCCCCATATTTTTATTGAAGTGTAGCCATTATTTGTAGCTTTGAACTCAATGCAAATCTTCACTATGCACTAACATGCTTTCTTGATATGCTTTTTTTAAATACCAAATCTTGTCATTCACTACAATAGGTTTTATGTCAATATTAATGCTCTATGAATCAACAATTTTTCCCTGATTTTTCTTTTTCACTCTGTTTTTTATACTTGTTAAATGACCGTGGGATTTGCAATAACCATCACAAAACTTATATGTCAACTCTAGTCTTCCCTAACTAAAATTCAATGACCTGAAATGTGTAAGAAAAAGTAGGCAGTCAAATAAATGTCATTCTAGTGTCAATTAAAACATTACCTAGATCTAGACAATAACCAGTGTTGGCCAAGATATAGAGAAAATGGAACTGTCATACACTTCTGGTGCGGATGATAAAATAGTGAAGTCACTTTGTAACACAGGTTGGCAGTTTCGTAAAAAGCTAAACATAATTTATTATAAGGCCTAGCAAATTTTCTCGTAGGTATCTGCCCGAGACTAATGTTCACACAAAGCCTTGTACCCAAATGTTCATAACAACATTATTCATAACCAAAAAGTAAACACAACCCAAATATTCATTAACTGGTAAATGGATAAACAAAATATGGTATGGTCTACCATGGAATATTATTCAGCAATAAGAAGAAGTGAAGTACTGACATGGGCTACGGTATGGGTGAACCTTGAAAACAAGCTCTGTGAAAGAAGCCAGACACAAAAGTCCACATAGTGCATGATTCCATTTATATGAAATGTCCAGAAGAAGCAAATATAGAAGACAGAAAGGAGATTAGCTAGGGCTGGGTAGATATGTGGGAAGTGGGGATGGGAAGTAACTGCTAATATGTAGTGAGTTTCTTTTGGGGGCAATGACAATGCTCTAAAATTAGATCGTGGCCATGGTTGCACAATTCTGTACATAAACTAAAAACCACTGAATTGTACACTTTAAATGGGTGGATTTTATGATATATAATTTATATCTCATTAAAGCTGTTAAATATATTGAATATATGCTGCGGAGGTCTGGATGAAAATTGACATTCACCTACCAGGCTGTAAAGTCAGTCTGTAAGCTTCCACTGTCCTTAACATTCATCAGGCCTGGGTGCAGGTCTGAACAATGAGATTTGTCCATTTCACTATGTCCCCTTTTATTCTAACATTCACTGCATCCTCAAAATTAATGAGACTGAGAGATATGTTATCAGGTTTTATAGGTTCTGATTTCCTTGCTACTGTGCCGTGACATATAATGGAATCTGAGACCAATTTACTTATTCCTATACGGGTATATCAATTAGAAGACAATCCATTGTAGTACCGTTAGTTGGTAGCTACTTTTTGGAGAATTCAGGGGCATTTGAAGTCCTCACAGCCCAAAGACTTCCCATTTCTGTTCTGTCCCTAGCTCCCTTCACTTCATTTGACTTAGGCATTGATTGCAATAGTTTCTGTCAAATGTCTACTAAACAAAGTGTTTTGATGAATGGATTTTGACCAAGCTAGAGGGAAGATTCCAATGGCTTACCACAGAACCATGTTTGTTATCAATCTTGCTGAAGACCGAGTCCTCATTCAGTGTGTTAGCTACTCAACGGGCAGACAATTATTAGATGATCGAGTAAGATTAAAAAGTATCTTAATAAGTTGAAACAAAGTACTGAAAGAAGCAAAATTAAGAATAGATATGAAAGTTCAATAAATCCATCTCACATGAACAGAATGAAGGAGACCCAGCTTTACCATCACTCATTCAAATGAAGCCTATGGGTTTTACATGCCAACAATTTCCATATGAATTGGATATAAAATTTATTCATAAAAGAATACCATGGTCATGGGCAGCCATAACAGAAGTGCAGAATTCAGATAACATTTGGAGTCCTTCAGCCATTTCTGAATATAACATATTAAGAGGTATATTACAGATTAGTCATTCGACAACCTTCAACAAATAATTGAGTCATCAGTGTCAGACACCATGCTTGTATCGGGGATAGAGAACACAAGCAAACAAGGTCCTTGTCCTTGTGAAGCTTCTAAACTATCAGGGAAGGCAGGTGTTGAGTTAGTCATTACCAGCTTGGTGAGTGTTACAGAGAGCGAAGGCAGAGCTCATGAGAGCAGATAAGGGTGGAGCTAGCCTCCATGTCTTCTCATGGAAAGGTAACCTGGATGGTGAGCAGTCTGCAAATAGTAAGGGATAGTTGACAGGGCTGGAGATGGATAATCTAGAGACATGATGGGGCACAGTTAAACTTTGGTTATATGGATGAAGAATCAGCCTTATATGTGCTGTTCCAAAGGAAGGAATTAGGACCAACGGAGAAATTACAAGGAGGCCAATGTTCTGTGTGGATTATTTGGGAGAACTTCCTCAGACAACAGAGGAAGTGGCTTACTAAGGTACTGAGCTTGCCAATGCAAGACGTGTTCAAGCTGATGACGTTGTCATTGGGCTAGCTTGAGGTGTGGCAAACATTTTCGGTAAAGGGCCAGCGAGTCGACATTTCAGGAATTGTGATCCTTAGTCTCTGGGCAACTCCTCAATTCTGCCACTGAATCAAGAAAAGAGCCATGGATGGTAGGTAAATAAATGAACATGGCTATGTCCCAATAAAACTCCATTTATGGACCCTGAAATTTGAATTGCATATAACCTTCACATGTCAGGAACTATTGCTCTTTTGAATTTCCCCCCAACAATTCTTAGCTTGTGAACTGTGAAAATACAGGCAGTGGGTTGGATTTAGCCCATGGGTTGCAGTGTGCCATTCCCTGGACTCAATGATGCTGGAGCTTGCTTCCAGTCCTACAACTTGGGAGTTTGAGGAAAACCTGAGAGAAATGACACGTCCTTTTAAATTCATCACCCCTTTGCCAATAATTATAATTATAGGAAAGATTGAGAACCGAAGCGCAGACAATGTTTCACAGTGACAAAGTGGGCAGGCACCCCGGTCAAGTCTTCCTTGTAAGTGAGACAGCTGAGGCACAGAGCTGTTGAGTAACCCACCCACAATCACAAGAGGCGAAGCGCTGGCAGCAGAGTTCAATCTGACCAAGAGGCCATATTTAACCACCTCCCCTTCCCACAGGGCATTGCCAGACATGCTGGCCGTGGTCACAGAGAGGGTGGAGGCCACAGACTGGCAAGTCTCGGAAATGGCTGTGGGCACAGCATTGAGCTTGTGGAACTAGTGATGCTGGGTCTAGAAAAGTGAGGGACATCAACTCTGCCTGTCTTAAAGTTTGGCCTAGGAGCAAGCCTGCTTCAATTTACCTCCTGTAAAATGAAGGACAGTGGTAATAGGCACCAGTCACAAAGGAACCTTGACAAATTAAGTAATGCCAATAAACTACTTGAGGTGTTTAGATGGGAAAAACGTCAAGAACAAGTACAATGGCGCAGTTGATTTGTATTTATTGTTGTGTTTCTGAAATCATCACTCTCCTGGTCCTTGGGAACTTTTTATGAGTGTACAACGGTGTATTAATTATTTGCAGTACTATTTATATCACCCTGAGGAAACCGAGTCTGCATGCCAGGAGATGATGGCCACTGACTGAGAAGGTTTGGAGAGCCACAGAATCAGTCTTTGAAACCTCTTTACTATTTCTGTAAGCCTATAATTCCGATACAATAATGACAGGACCAGTGTCAGGCTCTTTGCTGCATTTTTTTCTAAGTTATTGGAGTACCACTTTCAGCATTCAGGAGTTCTTTTCGCATGAAGGTAGTCCCCTGCCTCCTCGAGGATACCATGTTGTAGAAATATGAGGACTGGATGGATGAGGCGGGAGAGCTTGTTGGGCCGAAGACCCAGCCCAGAATTTAAGGGCTGACCATTGATCGCATTTAGTTATGTAGGAAACTGATGTTTGGTCCCCTCGTCCAGGAGGCCTTCCCTGACTTCCAGGCTGAATTGGATGCCCGTCTGCGTACCTGAGTAGTACCAAGCACACCTCTATCACACTACAGATGCCCTTTTGAAATGGTTGATTTGCTTGTCTGGACATTCGAGGGCAAGACTTTTTTGTCATGATCTTGTCGCAACTACTGCAGAGCTGGACAGACTGGACTCCCAATAAACACTCGAGAACACTAAACAAACTGTCCTTGGTTCACTCATCAGAAAATGAGACAACAGGATGAGATGGTAATTAATGTTTCTTCTCGTCCTGAGATTTAGATAAAGACCACTCTTTGAACTCCCAAAACAGACTCTCATATAGGACTCGGGGTAAAAGGGGGGAGAGGGTCTCAAAGGAGAAAGAAATGCATATGACTAGGTCCTTCTTTTCCTATAGAATGGGCGTTATCTTTCCAACCTGGTATCCAGAGGGATTCATTTTCAAACCACGCAGCTCTTATCACTTCCCTGCTCATAACCTTCCAGATGATTCCCCGTCCTGCCCAGAGTAACGCAACAGTCCTCCCCATGACCTATAGACACTGTACCAGCTGGCCCTTTCCCCATTACCCTCTCTGACCTCTAACTCTGGCTCACTCCAGTCTAGCCACATGATTCCTCCAATTCACCACTTACTTTCCTTCCTCAGGGTCTATACCATGATGGCTTTTTCTCTCACCTCCTTCAAATCCGCCAAAAGTCCCCTTCACAGGCAAATCTCTTCTAACCCCCTTATTGACAATATGCAGTGTCCCTTCCAGCACTCCCATCCTCTGCTGGGTTTTCTCTCCATAGTGCTCATTACCTTTCATCACACTGCAAAAGTACTTTTAGTTTATAGCGTCTTTGATTCAGAGCTTTTGTCTATCCTGATCACTGCTGTGTCCTGGCACCTAGAAGAGTGCCAGGCATGCTGCATGGGGCTCCGGGAATGGTTGTTGGATGAATGAACACAGCTAAGACAGCACAATGAGATGGGAGTGCGGCTTGGCTCAGAGCCTCAAGCACCACTGCTTTTCCGGTTGGCCTTTGGGCGGTGGAGCCCATCTCATGGTCATGGCCTCCTCCAGAGTCTACATTTGCTCTGCTTCTCTACCTCTCTCCCTTTCCAATGTCTGTCCCCAGGTGACTGCCTTTCAGGATGGTGGGAGCTCCATTCCAAGGCAAATTAAGCAGGAGGTAAAGAAACACAAAGGAAAAAACTTGCATGTACTAATGCAACGCAGGCGCTATTATCAACACGGAAGGCATGGGGCTGACCACCAACCTTGTTTACTGATGTGGGAAAAGGAGGCAAGCATCGAATTTTCAACCGAGACTCTCACAAAAGCTATTACTGAGCTAATGATGGTTAGAAAAGTGACTTTACAAAAACAACTTGAATATGCAAATCTAGCCCTGGTTTTTAGGCATAGCTGGTATTCACAAAGGTTGTCGAAACCCTGAAGTCCTTAAGTCTGACCATAGAATTCATTAAACGATGAAGAAAAAGGCAGTGGGGTGGAAAACACAGATCTAGGCTTTGGATATACATACTTGGTTTTCCTCATAAGCAGAAACAAAAATCACAATTTCTACTTTATGAATTGATTTTACAATGACATGGGATATTTTAAGAGTGGAATATTGTATGGACAATTATCCATTCCATTATGGGTACTGAAAAATATCAGCCACAACCACCACCAGCACCATCATCATCATCACCATTATTATTCGGAAAGGTTGATCTACCTAGGAGGCAGTAGGAGAAAAGACTGCCGTGATGCTGAGAGAAATAGGGAAGACGGGGCATTCTCTAGGCTGAAAGATGAATCTGATTCAACTAGTTGACAGCTTCTCAAACTTCGCACGGTTGACATTTGGGGCCACATAATTCTTTCCTGTGGGAGAATACCCTTTACATTGTAGGATGTTTAATATTACACACTAGATGCAGTAGCAACCTCCAGTTGTGATAAACAAAAATGTCTCTAGACATTGTCAAACGTCTCCTGGAAGGCACAATCACCCCAGGTTGAGAACCACTGATGTCTGACCAGGAATCAGGAAATAGAAGGCAATAAAAAAGACATCTGACATAAAACTGTTACATACCTAAGGGGCAGTTTATCTTTGTGGGTTAGAGCAGTGACTGGCAAACAATGGTCCTCCGGTCAAACCCATCCCATCACTTACTGTTGTAAATAAAGTTTTATTGAAACAAACATGCTCACCATTTACATACTGTCTACGTCTGCTTTCACACTACAAAAGCAGGACTGAGTGGCTGTGACAGAGACAGTATGGCTCAGCAAGCCTAAAACATTTGCTACCTGGCCCTTTGCAGACACAGTTGTCCATACTTGGTGTATAGCATAGGTAGACTCTGGAGGTGGGTTGCTTGTTTTTAAATCCTGGTTCACTGATTATTACCAACACATTTTGCAGCAGGGTCCCTGCACCTTCTGGTGCTTCAGCTTCATAATCTGTCAATGGGGCTGATGATAATGGTACCAAACTCATAGGGTTGTTGTGAGGATTAAATGAACAAAGACAAGTCATTTGCTAAGAACAGTCCTTGAAATGTCATAGGCTCTCAATATGTGTTTGCCATTGTAATACTCTTCAAGGGAAAGCAAACAAACCATGGGGATCGTACCTTTTAACAGACTGACTTATATATCTATAAAATCTGCCCAGAAAAAAAAACTCACATCCAATAAACTAATTAGTCTCCCACCTTCAATCATCTCTCCTAATATTTAATGTCCTAGTTTCAAAAAAAGAAGGGAAGGATCAAGTATCCTTGAAAAAAATACGAATTTAAAATATATGATGCAACCCCTGAAACTAACAATAAAAAATAAATTCATTAATAAAAAAAAGTTGTGGATAATGACACTTTCAGAGCAGCAGGGAGAGGAGCCTGCACACACCATGAGGCTGCTGTGGGCCATGGGGACAGAGCAGGGCTGGGTGACCAGCAGGAACCCCTGTGAGCCAGCTTGTGACTTCACTCACTGTACTGGAAGATTTTTTATCTTTGCTATGCATGCCCCCAGGGCTGCATGAGAGAGATTGAGCTCTAAGGGAAGTTCTATGACAGAGGGACCAGCAAGGGGATATTTGGATCAGCTGGAAGAAGATGTCAACAGAGGACAGAGGGAAGGGATGGAATGGCATGTGTCCAAAGGTGGGACAAAGGAAGGTGACCAACAGAACCCCGGGCAGTGGGGTAAAACTAAGATGTACTGCAATTTTGAAATATAAATCAAGGTCAAAGCTCGTTACTTACTTGATGTCCCTAATCAGTCTATTCCACCAAGTCTGTAGTTTTTCCCGGTGGGACAGTGACTCTCTGAGGGTGAAATTTTTGGAAAGGTTCCATAGTGTAATGGTTAGCACTCTGGACTCTGAGGGTGAAATTTTTTTATTCAGGAAATTTGCAGAGGATCTAAGCATCTATGCAGAGGAGCACAATATTCTAAAACTCTCCCCTCCACACTTCTAGGCCAATTCAGGTCTTATTATATTAACAGCTTTCTGTTATGACCATGTGCTTTTAAAAAATAAAATAAATAAAATAAAATAAAATATATGATGCAAAATCCAAGAGGAGAAACACAAATTTGTGATGAAACTTCCATGGGATTTATGTACAATACTTTCTGGCCATTTCAGATGAAGAAAGGCTGTGCATTCTGTTTTCATTGTCTTCTCCCTTGTCTTACTTTCAAACTCTGAAAAACGAGGAAATAACAATTTTTCTGTGGGCCGAGATGTGTAGATATCCCCACCACAAATCCCCACCCTGATAGACCTGGCGCTTCACTGTAGAGGAGCAAATTAAATCCCTGCCTGGCCTCAAGCATTTGCTAGGGTTGTTTCTGCTTCTCCAATCTCTATCTATTCTCCAAGCATCACTCTATGCTCTTCTTTTTCCCCCGTGGTCCTTGGCATGCTCTCCAGCCTACTTCTTCTAATTCCAGAAATACTCAGAGGTCTTCAGCTCTCAATGAGGCACTTCATCTCACACTCACTGCAGCTGTTACTCAAGTGCTGCCCATGTGGCTGCCTTGTCTCCCAGCCACATTGTAAATGACTTGTGGCAAGGACCTGAACTTGTGTTTCTCATGTATATGACATGTTGCCCTATGCTTAGATAGGGAGCACTTAGCAGACAGCAAACACGTTAATTAAAGAAAAGTTATATGGCTTGACACAATGCATATTCAATAAAGAACGGATGACCCTTAAACAATGCAGGGTTAGGGGTGCCGAACCCCCAACTCCAGTTAAAAAGAAATCGCATAAGGGCCGGCCGAGTGGCTCAGTTGGTTAAGAGCTCTCTCAAGAGTTTGAGCTCTGAGCAATAGCGGTTCGAGTCCAGCCTGAGCTGAGCAGCCGTGAGCTGCCAACAGGTAGCAGGATGGCTCAGCTTAAAAAAAAAAAAAAAAGAAATCGCATATAACTTTTGACTCCCCAAAAAACTTTACAGCTGTCCCACAGTATCTGTGATGAATTGTTTCCAGGACCCCCCAAAGATACCAAAATTTGCAGATGCTCAAGTCCCTTATAGAAAACGGAGTAGAATAACACATACAGTTGGCCCCCTGTATCCACGAATCCATATCCATGGATCCCCAACCGTGGATTGAAAATACTGTTTTTGATCCACAACTGGTTGAATCTGCAGATGTATGACCCAGGGATACTTATTGAAAAGAAACCACATGTGAGTGGACCGCCACAGTTCAAATGCAAATTGTTCAAGGGTCAGCTATATAGATATACATACTCCTAGCAATCAATGAAAAACTAATCAACATCATAGTTAAATGGGTGAAAGGCTTGAAAAGGCAGGCACTTCACAAAACAGTTTGTCTAAATGGCCAAAAACATATGAAAATACTCAAATGCGCTAGATATGAGGGAAATGCAAAAAAAAAAATCTTTGTGCTATCATTATATACCCACCAGAATGTCTAACATGAAAAAGATATAGAGCAAGTGGAACTGTCGCCTGCAACTAACAGAACCACAGATTGATAAAAATCTTTTGGAAAAGTGTTTAGCAGTATCTACAAAATATCAATGTAAACATACCCGAGACTCACCAATTCCACTCCTAGGGTTATTCTCCACAGAAGTACTGACATTCATATTTACACTAAAAGGTAGATACTCGAATATTTATGGGAACACTACTCGTAATACCCCAAAGCTGAAATCCACCGAAATGCTGATTAATAGTAGAATGAATGAACATCTGTGTTTTAATAGAATATGACACAATGAAGAAAAGTGGCAACATACAATACCCACATCAGTATGGATGAATTTCACAAATGTAATGTTGAGTGAAAGAAGCCAGACAGAAAAGGGTACATAAGGGTAAAAGGAATCAAATATAGGGCCGGCCGAGTGGCGCGATGGTTAAGAACTGGCTTGGGATGCCAGAGGGCCCCGGTTCGGATCCCACATATGAGGGCCAGTGACACTGCCCTCTACAGCTAAGATGCTGAACAACAGCTCAACCTGGAGCTGGGCTGCCGTGAGTCGCCAGCGACGGCGTAGGCTGCAGCCCCTGTTGCAGTGGGTTGCCATGGGCTACCGTGTGTAGCCAGCAGCCAGCGTGAGTGGCCAGCAGCCACAGTGAGCAGCCGTCCAGAAGCCGGTGACTGACCTGCCTCACCCGGGAAGAGCGCAATGATGGTGCCAACTTGGGCCAGTGAAGCAATGTCCTCCACAACTAGACTGAAGAACAAAATGACAGCAACTTGTCTGCTCCCCCCTTCCCCCAATTACCCAGCACTGTTCCCTTCCCCCCAATTCCCCAATAAAAATCTTTAAAAAAAAAGGAATCAAATATATGGTGATGGAAGGAGAACTGACTCTGGGTGATGAGCACACAATGTGATATATAGATGATGCATTACAGAATTGTGCACTTGAAACCTATGTAACTTTACTAACCATTGTCACCCCAATAAACTTTAATTAATTAAAAAAGAAGAGAAGGGTACATAGCATACAATCCAATTTACATCGAGCAAAAACCTAGCAAAACAAAGCTATGCTGTCAAAAGCTAAGAAAATGGTTATTCTTGCAAAGGAGAGTATTAATGGGTCTTCTTGGAGAAGGCTGCTAATGTTCTACTTTTTTCCTTTGATCTGAGTGTTGGTTATATGGGTGGGTTCATTTTGTGTAAATTCATTGAGTTGTGCAGCTAAAAGATGTACCCTTTTCTATATGTACACAATTCTTCAATATAAAGTTAAAATTCTTTGGGTTGATTTAAATAGGAGTAAATAACAATCTTCTCCTGGATTTCCAGGTGATGCCTTCTATTTTGTACATAGCATGTAGGTTAACAAAGTCACCATTCCCTGCTCACGCTGTCACCAAAACTCTTCCATTCTCCAGCACCAGGTCTCCACCTCCAGTATTTTGCTAAACACACTGGAATGTGTCATTCTTTACACAGAGCTCAGCATTTGAGAATTGGAAAGAATCTCATTTTACAGGCAAGAAAACAGAGTTTAAAAAAGTCAAGTTGCTGTTCTGAGATCACACAGTTGAGGGGAGATCATGGTCCCAGAAGCCCCTGCCTCCCAGCTGTACTAGAGCAGCCTCTGTTTGCTAGCAATTACTAGGAAACAGCTAATAGTAAAGCTCCACGGTTTCCACCCTCCTGGGCAGCTGACCATCCTTGGATCACAAAAAAATAGGGCCGGCCGAGTGGTGTGTTGGTTAAGAGTTGCCTTGGGACACCAGCTCTGAGCAGCAGGGCCCCAGTTCGGATTCCACATGAGGGCCAGTGACACTGCGCCCTCTACAGCTAAGATGATGAACAACAGCTCGACCTGGAACTGGGCTGCCGTGAGTCGCCAGCGACGGTGTAGGCTGCAGTGGGGCTGGCCGGCAGTGGGTGTGAGCTTTCATGAGCTGTCATGAGTCACCGTGAGCGACCGTCCAATGGCCAGCCAGCGACTACCTCACCCGGGAAGAGTGCAATGATAATACCAACATGGGCCAGTGAAGCGACGTCCTCCACAACTATACTGAAGAACAAAAGGACAGCAACTTGTCTGTTCCCCTTCCCCAATTGTCTGTCCCCAATTCCCCAATGCTGTTCCCTCCCCAAATTCCTCAATAAAACATTTTAAAAAATGAAAAAATGATGACTGCCAGCAGCAACGGAACCAAGAGCTCTCCATCAACACACTTTTCAATGAAAACTTGACAGGAATCTAATCGGAGAGGGCACATTTATTAATTTTCTTTGGGGCCAATTGTTTCTTTGAGACCATATGTATGTGCTAATTTCTGTAGCTGGACAGCAGAATCATAACCTAGTACTTGGTTAGTAATGATATGGTACACTGTGTTGTAGCATTGTAACATGCTTAGAGAGGAAGACAAAAATCTCACAAGTAGCAATTCTTTGCCTTGCCATTTTGAAAGCAAAAAGAAAAATCTATATTTTGTATTCTAGGAAAACATTTTTAAATTAATGATGTGGATATTTTTTGTTTCTCCTTGAACAAGGCTTTTGTATCTCTTCTCTGCTTAGCACATACCGATGTCAGAAAGAGGTGAAGTTACAAACGAGGCCAAAGTATTACATAAACCAGCCTGGGTAAACAAACTCAGCTATCTCGAAGGTTTCCTGAATCTCCAAGCTGACCCTGGGTGGTATCAGCAATGAGCAAGGAATTCTACGAGGAGAGCACTGAGCGCATCAACTTACACGTCAGATACAGGCTGCAGGTCAGGACAAAAGTAAGCCCAATTATGAAATGGGAAGTTGACTTGGAGAGCCTCTTGCTGCCATATTCTGAATGTCTTGCCTCTCTTTCATTTTCTCCTAGCCTCTTAGCTCCCCCACCGCCCCCTACCCCACCTCCCATCCTTAGGCCCTAGGTGGACACACCTTAAGGTAACCTCCAAAGAGTCACACCTTTGTATAATCCCCTCTTCTTGACTGCAAGTAGGACTTAGGACTTGCTTATAACCAGTAGAATATGGCAAAGATGGTAGGTTGTCACTCCCTTGATTAAGTAATGTAACAACATGGCAACAAAGGTGATGGGATGTTAGGTAAGACTCCACCTTAGTGGGTTGGAGTAAGCTTCCTTGTTGTGAGAGGGCCTCAGGGCAAGGAATGCAGGCAGCCTCTAGGAGTAAGAGTGGTCCCATCGGACAGCCAGCAGGAAATTTCTGGACCTCAGTTCTACAGTGCCAAGAAACAATTCTGCCAACAATCAGGTGAGTTTGGAAGAGGATCACAGAAAAGTAAGGCAGCCCAGGTGACATTTAATTTCAGCCTTGTGAGACAATGACAGGGGACCCAGCTCAGCCATGCCTGGACTCCTGACCACAGAAACTGTAAGATAATAAATGTGTGTTGTTTGAAACCACTAACTTTGTGGTAACTTGTTACACAGCAACTGAAAACAAATACACAATAACATGAGGAAAGCTGGAAAATTCACAAATGTGAGATGATTATATAACATGCTCCTGAACAACAAATGCGTAGAGGAAGAAATCAAAAGGGAAATCGAGAGATACCTTGAAACAAATGAAGAGGGAACCACAAATTACTAAATCATATGGAATGCTGCAAAAGCAGTTCTAAGAGGGAAGTCAACAGTGATAAATGCCTACATTAAGAAAGAAGTCTCAAATAAACAACATAACTTTAACATCAGGGAACTAGAAAAAGAACAAACTAAGACAAAAGGTAGCAGAAGGAAGGAAATAACAAAATTAGAGCAGAAATAAATGAAATAAAGACCACAAAAACAACGGATCAGATCAACAAAACTAAGACCTGTTTTTTAAAAAGATAAACAACATTGACAAACTTTTAGCTACAATAACTCAGGGGAAACAAGAGAGGACTCAAATAAATAAAATCAAAACCGAAAAAGGAGATGTTGCAACCGATACCACAGAAATACAAAGGATCATGAGAGACTACTATGAATAATTATATCACACCAAACTGAATTGCAGAAGAAATGGATACATTCTTAGAAACATACAATTTACCAAGCCTGAATCATGAACAAAAAGAAATCTGAACAGCTCAATACTGAGTAGGGAAATTGAATCAGTAACCAAAAACCTTCCAACACAGAAAAGCCCAGAACCAGACGGTTTCACTGGTAAATCCTTCAAACATTTAAAGAAGAATTAAAGCCAATTCTTCTCAAACTCTTCCAAATAATTGAAGAGGTCAGAACAATCCCAAACTCATTTTACAAGGTCACCATTTACCCTGATACTGAAGCCAGATAGGGACACTACAAGAAAATTACAGACCAATATTCCTGATGAAGATAGATTTAAAAATTCTCAATAAAATATTAGCAAACTAAATTCAACAGCAAATTAAAAAGATCATACACCATGATCAAGTGAGATTTATCCCTGGGGTGCAAGGATGGGTCAGCACATACAAATCAACTAATGTGGTACATCACATTAATAGAATGAAATATAAAATACATAAGATCATCTCAATAGAAACAGAGAAACAATTTGATAAAATTCAGCATCTCTCATGACAAAAACTCAACAAACTGGGTATAGAAGTCATATACCTCAGCATAATAAAAGCCCACAGTTGGGCCGGCCGAGTGGCTCAGCTGGTTAAGAGCTCACTTGGGAGCACTAGCTCTGAGCAGCAGGGCCGCGGTTCCGATCCCACATTGAGGGCCAGTGACGCTGCGCCCTCTACAGCTAAGATGATGAACAACAGCTCAACCTGGAGCTGGGCTGCTGTGAGTTGCTGCGGGGCGTGGGCTGCAGCAGGGCTGCAGTGGGCTACTGTGAGCTTCATAAGTGGCTGGCAGCCAGCCTGAGTGGCCAGCAGCGGGCGAGAGCTGCCGTGAGCGGCCGACCAATGACTGGTGACCGATTGCCTCATCCAGGAAGAGTGCAACGATCATACCAACATGGGCCAGTGAAGCGACGTCCTCCACAACTAGACTGAAGAACAAAACAGCAATTTTTCTACCTGTCTGTTCCCCTTCCCCGATTCTCCAACACTGTTTCCCTCCCCCAATTCCCCAATAAAATCTTTAAACAAAACAAAACAAAACAAAAAAGCCCATAGTTAACATCATATTCAATGGTAAAATGTTGAAAGCTTTCCCTTGAAGCTCAGGAACAAGGCAAGGGTGCCCACTCTCACCACACCCATTCAACATAGTAGTGGAAGTGCTAGGCAGAGTAATCAGGTGAGAAGAAGAAGTACAAGGTATTCAAATAGGAAAGAAGAAATAAACGTATCCTTGTTTGCAGGTGACAGGATCTCATATGCAGAAAATCCTAAAGACTCCACAGGGGAAGAGAGGGGGCAGTACTGAAAGTATTTGACGAACTCAGCAAAGTTGCAGAATACAAAAATAACATACAAAAAGCAAAAAACAAAACAACCCAATAAAAAACTGGGCAAAGGACCTGAATAGACATTTTTCCAAAGAAGACATATAGATGGCTAATAGACATATGAAAAGATGCTTAACATCACTAGTCATCAGGGAAGTGCAAATCAAAACCACGATGAGATATCACCTCACACCTGTCAGAATGACTATCATCAAACAGATAAGAGATAACAACTGTTGGTGAGGATGTGGAGTAAAGGGAACGCTGTTGCACTGCTAGTGGGAATGCAGATTGGTGCAGCCACTATGGAAATCAGTGTGGAGGTTCTTCAAAAGATTACAAATAGAACTACCAATATGACCCAGCAATTCTACTTCTGGATATATATCCAAAGGAAATAAAAACAGAATCTCGAAGAGATATTTGCACACCCGTGTTCTTTACAGCATTATTTATAATCACCAACATATAAAAACAACCTTGGGGTCCACCAATGAATGAATGGATAAAGAAGATGTGAGATATGTGTACGTAATGGAATCTTATTCAGCCATGAGAAAGAAGCAAATCCTGCCATTTCTGACAATCTGGATAAAACTTGAGGGCATTATGCTAAGTGAAATGTCTCAGACATCGGAAGACAAATACTGTATGATGGGACTTATATGTGAAATCAACAAAAGCCAATCTCAGAGCAACAGAGTAGAGTGGTGGTTACAGGGGCTGCGAACATGGGAGGATATTGGTTAAAGGGTACAAAGTTTCAGTTATATATTGAACAAGTTATGAGGATTTAATGCACAGCAAAGTGATTATAGGTAACAATACTAATACTGTCTTATATACGTGAAAGTTGAAAGGCGAGTAGATCTTCAATGTTCTCACCACAGAAAAGAAAATGGTAACTATATGCCATGGCGGAGGTTAGCTAACCTACGGTGGTAATCATACTGTAATGTATATGTATCAATTCAACACTTTGCATACCTTAAACTTACACAATGTTCTATGTCAATTATATCTCAATAAAGCTGGGGGGGGAGCGGAATGAATACAGTGCTCTCAGGATTACCCTGACTGTTCAGAGACCCCCCTTGTCACATCCTACCCAGACCTCCCTATGGTTGCCCCATCTTTGAAAGAGGTGCTCACATCACCCTCTTTGCTCAAACATCTAAACTCTTATTTCTCCACGGCATAAAAGAGAATTGCTTGTTAACCTCTGATAGATTAATGATCAGACATTAATGCCATCTATCCATTCCAGGGATAGAAACTTTTCGATATAAAAACCTCAGTATTTTTCCAGATTTGTTCCCTGAGTTACTGTCATAGAAAATAAAACAAACAAAACAAAAAAGCAGTTTTGTGGTCAAATATGTTTGAGTAAAGCAACGTTAAGCAAGTTCCTTTACTGCAGGAGTTTTACAAGTTTGTGTATCCACAAGAGGAAGATAAGCATATAGCATTTTGATAACTTATTAAACTACAGAGCTGTTCCCCCCCCGATTTATTGTGTGTGCTTTTGTGTATGTGTATATGTGTGTATAATCTCACAGGATACCAACCCAGAGAGCAGACACAGACAGACAGATGGACAGACGGACGGACAGACACAGACACAGACACACACACACACACACACACACACACACACTAAATAAATAGAAATTATTCAAATAGAATGTCTACAAATTATAGTAATTAAATCAGTAGTTATTACATAATGGGTACAGAAGGATATTTCTCCTCTATAATTTTTGTTGTTTGCAAATAATTTTTGAAAGGTAAACAAAATTAGGGAAAATACCTCGCATGTATCCATTCCAACCCAGAAATCAGTTTTAAAAAAGTAATTGAGGGGTGACTATTCATAATACAATCAGATCAACTTTTTTTCAGAATTCAAAAGATGCCCACAGGTTTCTGTACAACACGAACCTCCTCATACATTTAAATTATGTTTCAGGTTTTAAACATGGAATCTACATGTTTAGTGCAATAATAGCCGTGTGGTACATCCATAAGAAAACTTCGTTTCATTGAACTCTTTGAAGCTACATTTCCCAGGTAAATTTTATCATCTGGCGCTGTATCTATTATTACAGGGCATTAGTAAATACCATTATCAGAGTTAATTATTTAACTGAGATTAGTATTTCACGATGTTTTATTCACAGTACTAAAATATGAATATGCTGTGTTGAGCCTATAAGCATTTTTTCCACGCTGATTTTAATTTTTGATTCTTCTGTTTTTGTGACCACTGATGATATCCAAACAATTACCTTTTCCCTAACACTTTTCTGGCTCTACCAGAATTCAACATGTCATATGTCAGTTTGTTTTAAGACTTTTACGTTGCCAATTTGCATATTCTCGTATGCAAATCTGTGTGCCATTGAGTTCTCCACACACAAGGGAATCTCACCCTGAAGTCACTAATCTTTCCTAAGTTTCCACCCATTGGGGCTTCTCTCTTCTGGCAGTTTCCTGTACCAGAAGAAGATTCTTTTAAGTACCCATTACACCATTCTGCTTTCTTTCACAGTGCAAAAGAAAGAAATTTTAAAATCCACTGCTTATTTGTTGTTCTGATATGTTGGAAATTGTTCATTGTTTTAAATAATGAACTATAAAAATGTTTAGCTCTTTTTTGATAATCAAAAATAAGACTCAATATTAACATCAGAAATACCCCATCACTCCTTCAGAGCACCAAAATTATCTGAATATAAGCCTTTGTACACACACACACACACACACACACACACACACAAACACGCATGTATAATTAGATGTTCCCAAACAATAAATAAAGAATTAACGGCATCTAATATTATTGTTTCATTTGATTAAAATGTCATTTTGTTTTAACAATTAGTTTCCTATAGAAAATGCCTTACGCTTGATTCCTGGAAGAAACAAACTGAAAGTATCATGAGTCAGGCTACATCAGGTAATTTCAAAAGTATATCTCACCGACTGTCTGAATAATGTCACAGCAAGAAGGAAGAATATTTATGGTGGTTCATCCCTCAAATCATAAATTTCATAGGAATAAGAAAATTTGTTTCATCCCACAGAACAGAATACTGATGAAATTTTTGAAGGTAGGAGCTGTCAATTCTGGTGACATTAGGGGATTTCAAATGTTAAGAAAAAATGAAAAGTACAACTCCTAGAAGATTCCATGGTCATATATTTCCCCCTCTCCATTAGAACCTAAAATTATACTGGAAGAATTAAACAGAAGAAACTTGTATTTTAAAAGCAGCCTTCCAACTGTCTTCAGGCATGGGGAAGGTTTGGAGCACCTTGGCTGGTCCTTCTCAGCCTGTTACCAGATATGAGCAATTTTCCTCTCTGTTAAGTATTTAGCGTATATAGGACAATGGTCAAATTCATGG
Source organism: Hipposideros armiger (assembly GCF_001890085.2). Classification (NCBI taxonomy): domain Eukaryota; kingdom Metazoa; phylum Chordata; class Mammalia; order Chiroptera; family Hipposideridae; genus Hipposideros; species Hipposideros armiger. The sequence goes on from NW_017731505.1 coordinate 999,644, forward strand.
CTGAGAAAGAAGCCCCAGAAAATAGAAATCGCAAGTAATGACAAGTTCACCAGTTATAAAACCATGACTGCATGACGAAGGCTACTCAGCTCAAATTTTAAGTAAACAAGTTTGCAGTCCTCCAACAGTATAGCTTCTGGGGAAATCTTAGATGGCAAAGAGAAGGATACCATTATCCTAGAGGAGAAGAAATTGTTGTCAGAATTAACCTCAAGTGAGTTACAACACACAGGTTGTATCTATAAGCGAGATAAAAATAAATACAACAAAAGAAAGCTTATTCTCATTCTCTGTGGTCTTAGCGCATGAGGGGGCCAGGGTTCTGTGCTGGGCAGTGGGCTGTGGTAGACCAGAACACCTCCATCTTTGGGTCACGTGCAAGTACACTCTGTACAAGGTTAGGTCATCAAAACCACCAATGTGAGAAGCCAGCAAAGATTTGCCGAGATGAAGTTTCCTGTGGGTAGCTTTAAATAAGCAGCCATTTAAATGGGAAGAAAGGCAAGCAAATAGATAAATAATTCACAGGAATTGAGTCTGACACATTTTCAGAAGGTAATAAAATGTAATATTGATGCCTTTATAAAGAAATAATTCAACTCTGCATTGTTTCGCTGGGCTGCTCAAGAAATCTATGGTGGCATTGCATTCACCTTGTATTCTACAGTTCCCTGAAAAGCAGCTGTAATCACCACTGAAAGGGACATGCTCCTAAATTCTCTTTGAATTATGATTCCCCAATAATCACACCATAAATAATTTCTAGAATTCTTAGATGATCCTCTTACTGTTTTCTTTCCCTTAGCAGCAACTGTCTTCTATTCCTTCTTCAGGCTCTGATATTTTCTGGTGTTTTCAGTAAACTGTGCTTTAATTTTTCACTTCCAACTTTTAGAAGTTCTACTTGAGCTTTGTGCTCAACTAATATCTTCTCACAGGTATTCACGGATTAGCTTCTCCTGTTTGTCTTAAAAATCAGCCAGGAGAAAAAACCTTCTTTAGCTGAGACATGTAAGCCAGAAACAAGAGCACTCCCTGGTGGACATCTATGGTAATGCCACCTAAATAGAAACGGACTGCTTTTTCTCCAAGCTTCGTGAAGAGGTGATGGTTAGAAGGACGATATAGTATGTTATCGTCCAAACAGGCATGCTTTGGTGAATAAGTGGAGGTTTTGAAAGTAGTAACACCTGTGGTGTAAACCAGGTCTGTTCTGGACAAACAGGGATGTATAGACATTTTAGTGTTCAAGTTAGAAATAGTGAATTTGTCCCCTAGGTAACAGAAATAGCACTTGCTTATTTGTGGAGGAAGAGCAGAGAGTACTAAGTCATAGAGTTGGTAAATAATATTATCACCCTCTTCTCATTGGCGAGTGTGTCCTCATTCTATCTGCACGCAGAGAAAAAAGCACCTTTCTGACTGAAAGGCTCTAAAACCTGATTGCCAAGTTTCCAAAAATAATTGGTTCAGCAACAGTTTTCAAGCTGTAAGCACTTCATTTCTACACAAATGTGTTAATGATCCAAATGGCACATGAAGTATCATATATCTTTGATTTTACTTTGTATTTAAACTCTGAAACGTTAAGAGATAATTCGTTTGCAGCCAATTTATATTGTAGCAGGAAATGTTAACAGGCCTGTCTTTTAAGACCTTGGTGGCAGAGTATATTTCAATTCACACGGCCAGCAGAAGAATGACCTGAAGGGGTGGGTCCAACACTACAGACATTTACAAATGAAATGGGATCATCAGGTTAGGACTGTAGGCCTTATTACTACCTCGGCTTGAATGAAAAATACTACATAATAAAACAAAATAAATGGAAAGAATCTTTCACGAGTGCCATAAGTTCGATTTATGGGGTCATCTATACAAATCACAATTTCGAATGCATTGCCAAGCATGGGACTGAGGATTTCATTTCCAGTCATGTACATTTTATTATCATTTGAAGGGCTAGAAAACTGGAGTCTTCAAGTGTAAAAACAGGGACATAAACATTTGGAAAACGGGTTGTGTATAGAGATTTAATAAGCAAATTATCTTTCACCAGAGTTTTCATTATTGTTGAATTATGTAAGTTGTGAAATTTGATTGTTTCTTCAGTGAAAAGACATGTCCCAAGAATAAGAATGGTAAATACAGATATTCCAACTGCTAGGCATGTTGTTGGGGAGACGGGGGAGGGCTATTTCAATGAATGCAGCAGCTCTTTTCAAACCAAAGTACCGTTTTCCTGTGATTACAATACCCTTATTTTACAGAAGTGTGTAAAACGCATCTTCTTTTACAGGTACAGTGATACAGGCATAGAAAATTTACAGTCCAAACTAGGACTAGAACCCTTTAGAACCTGCTAGGCCACCTGAAACACGGCTTTAAATCTCCCACTACCTTATATCACTAGTTGTCGTGTGGCCGGATGGACTCACAGCTGTATTCATACGAACCTCAACATAATTATGTTGCCAGGAAATTACACTACATGGATTTTATTGCTATCAAGAGACACTCACTGTCTCCTTAATGGGAACCTGGGAAAAGACCCTAGCTTAGTGGATCTCAACTAGGGTTAATTATGCCCTCCCACACAAGGGACACTTGGCAATGTCTGGCGACATTTTAGTTGATATGTTACCGTAGGCAGAAATATAATGGATTATAACACTATTAGCATTGCTGGCAGGGAAAAATCTCCACCCTCTGCGGCCATGACAGTTCTGACACAGGCCAAATAAAAACAGGGGGATCCCCCTCCCGACGGGAAGGAGGCGCGTCAGCAAGGCCAGTAGGGACCTGCCCTGGGAACGCCTGCGACTCCACCCCTAAAACTTGAATATTTTACGCCCTCAGCCCTCACTCAAATAAAATCCTAAACCTCATTCTTCAAAGCAGTTGCTCTTCTTCTGGGTCTGCCCGCTCTCATGCCTTCTCGAGAGTGTACTGTTCTATTTCCTTCCTTTTCATCCACTGCATTGCTTATGTGGTACATCCCTGAATTCCTCCCTGTGATGTTTACCAAGAACCCTTGTTCACTGGTAACATATTATATAGCCCAGGGGTAAGGGGAAGACAGTACTGGCATCTAGTGACACTAGGCCAAGGATGCTGCTAAACATTCTACAGTGCACAGAACAGGCTCCAACAACAAAGACGGATCCAGCCTCAAATGCTAACAGTGCAGTAGTTGAGATCCTGTCCTAGACATCAGCGCCGGATTTCTAAGTGATTTCTTAGCATGGAGCCCTCCGTTTGATAACTTTTGTAATCCAATTTATGTTGATGCCTATGGGCTGTAAAATCCAATACTTTTACAATTCCTTTTCTTATTTTGGGGGATGAACTGCATCTGGAACTCGATGCTCCCTATTCAAAGGGTTGCAGGATCATCAGAAGGGATTTCCGGTGCAGGAAGGGAGGCAGGAAATCCTGAGGGGCCCTGGTAGGAAGACATGACCAGCCTCACAGTCTTCATTCTCTAAGGCGACCTCCAATGAGTCACATCCTTCTAGAGTCCCATCCTCTTGCGTGTGGCTGGGACCTGTGACTTGCTTCTAATTGATAGAAGATGGAAAAGTTGATGGGATGCTGCACTCATGATTATGCTACTCTATATAAGGCTCTGTCTGAGAAGACTGCAGTGAGATTTCCTCCTGTCGCTCTTGAGGAAGCAAGCTGCCTTGTTCTGAACTGCCCATGAAGTGGGCCGCATATCCAGGACCTGAGAGTACCCTTGAGGTCACAGCCAGGAAGAAGTCAGGGACCTCAGTCCTATAGTCCCAAGGAGATGACCTGCCTGAGGGAGCCTCGGAGAGGATCTTTCCCCAGTTGGGCTTCAGATGACACTGCAGCTCTGACTGACTCCAGAAATGCCCGCTTGCAAGGCCCTGGGCAGAGGACCTAGTGAAGATGTGCTCAAACACGATCTACAGAAACTGCCGAGATAATAATGTGTGAGGTTTGAAGCTGCTAAAATTGTGGTAATTTGTTATGCAGCAACAGGATGAAATCACCATGGAAGAGCAGTGTCTGTGGAACCAAAGAAAAAGTGTGGAGCCATGTGCGCCTCTTCTTTATTGATCTGAATTCTTAATGGGGAGAGAGAAGGCCTTGGGGTGGTGCTTGGAGTTAGGATCACTACAAAACAGCACCTGGACGCCAGGTGGCAGCGGTGGATCAAAGGGTGCTACATATAGAAAATCCCACACTGTTGCACCAAACAAAATTAGGAAATGCCTCCCAATTTCACCTTCACTCATTTTCTCTCCAAAGTGACCAGATCACCGCTAAGTGGTAGAAACCTAATGAGATGCTTTTCCATGAGAAGTCATGTGGTGGCCTGACATAGGAAACCCCTGGTGGAGGAGATTCACCAGATGGGGGGGGGAATTTCAACAAAATGGACTTCCCTGCTTCCAGCTGCACATGCCCCTCCCTGGGCCCTTAGGAAATTGAGGGACTGAACCCAGGTGAACCAACAGCAGTGCCCAGTCCTCCACCTAGGGTTCCAAGAGGAAGATTCAAATAGAGTTCAGGTAAAAGTAGAAACGAACCAAGGGAACTGCCAGTGCTACTTACTGGGGAAGAAAGGGGATGGGTACAAGCAGAATTGTCCTGATTCAAAGACACACACACACACACACACACACACACACACACACACACACTTGCAAATGTGAGATCTAAACAAAAATGCTTGAAAAAATTTTGGAGAAATCAAACCATGTGATTTGGAGACAGCAAACGATGTGAAACATCATTCATTCAAGTAAACAAAAGAACATTTTAAGTGACTCAAACTCTGATGAAAGTGAAAGGAAACAAAAGCTCTGTAAAACCATAAGAAAAAATGAATTAACAAATGAACAGAATGAGAAGAAAAGGGTGCTGGCAGAGCTGAGGAAATCAATTAAGAAGAAAGAAAGTCCACTGTGTGACTAAAAGAGAGAACTAGAGGCGGGGATGGCACTTGAAGAGTGTAGGGGGATAACATAAACTTGAGGTGATATGAACGTACCTATGGTTAGAAGTGGGGATGGAAAAGGATGAGTACAGACTAAGAGGAGAGAGAAAGGATGCAGAAAAAATGTTCAGAGAAGCATGGAGAGAAGGAACATAAAGCCATTTGTGGAATTTGAGCAGGAAGTTTCTAGAAGGGAAGTCAGGATGAAGTGCTAAGGAAAGGTCATAGATGAGTAGACAAAGTAAGGAAAACCTTCTCTCTATGGAGGAAGGGAAAGTATAGGGCTTTCCACTGCAGTGCCTCAAGGGTCCTTGATCTCTGTGGGCTGCCAAGGGGACATTTGGACTTTCCAGATGAAAGTGGGAATAGCAGGTGTCTGTTTGATCATCTGTAGTTTTCATCCAGGACTCTTAAGCTACTAAGAGAAGTTCTTTCGAACCACCCATGCTTCTGATAGACGGACTTGGATTTGAAGGTAATTTTTAGAGTCTTTTACATGAGATTTCTGTCTCAAGACACTAAGCTGTCTTATGAATCTGGGCAACAAGTCAAAATACTTCTCTCTCACTCTCCCCCCCAAACCCCGCTCAGGTTTAAGCTACAGTTGATGCTTTCCCTAGTATTGTCCTATCTAAGGACTACTAAACTTGCCAATAGAAAACACTAGTTGCTGCTACTCTGCAGGGGGTGGTGAAAGAGTCCGTAGAGAAGCACCATAAGCTTTACTCATGCATTTGGTAGGCGTTAGCCAACCTCCCATAGAATTGAGAAATGTCCTTAATTGTCCACCCCAAGTATCTATTCCTAATACAGTGCAGGGAAGAAAGTCATGAAAAACATTTCTTATGGCTATGTTTCAAAAAAAAATGCAAGCAACAGTTTCAAAAAGAAATATTTAGAATAAGTGTGTGAAATATTTATTATGAAGCAGAGGTCAGAATTATAGGGTAAACACTACTAAGCCCAGGATAGAGAAAGGGAAAACTTGCCCAGTGAGAAGTGTCTGATTTCGCAATTCCAGATTCACTCTCCCAGTGCTCTTTGCAATCAAGACCCACCCATGGGCAGCTCGGTTCAGCCCAGGCAAACTAATTCAGCAAGCACTGTGGTCATTGGCTGTTTTGCTGCTAATTTGCTATTTAAAATAAAGTCTGAAAAGTGATTTGCTGCAATGGAAATATGGTTTAGTTCTAGCCAGGGAAGCTAACTTTCCTGCAGGGCTGGTCAGCCGGCAGTAGGAACCCAGGGCACCTGTGGCGGGCTGTGGTGCTGACTGAGGTACAGCAGACCAGATTCCTACCACAATCCACACCCGCTGGTGAGGCTCAAAGACTTATTTTTAAGACACCAAAAGCACATGACAGGCATTGCATCATTTTAGTGCATTCAGGGCAAAGCTCAGCTTGTAGACACGCTCTGGATCAAAGCAAACTTCTGACCATCACCAGCTGTGTCTTCCTGGGCAAGTCTCTAAACTGACTATGCCTCCTTTTCCTCACCTATTTTTCCAAAACCAAGAAGGTAAAATGAATAAAGGGTAAAGTTAAGAGGCGCTATTACACCTGTTTAAAAACATTGTGAGGGGTGGCCAGTTAGCTCAGGTGGTTAGAGTGCAAGCTCTTAACACCAAGGTTTCCGGTTCGATTCCCATATGGGCCAGTGGGCTGTGCCCTCCACAACTAGATTGAAACAACTACTTGACTTGGAGCTGACGGGTCCTGGAAAAAACACACTGTTCCCCAATAAAGTTAAAAAAAAAAGAAAACAACATTGTGAGGATGAAATGCCATACTGAAGTATGGTGCCTAACACAGTGTTTCTGGCAGATTATAAGTACTCTCTAATAGTAGTAAATGTTGTTACTTCCTTATAGATTGAATTCTTTATGCTGATAATAACATTGAGTGTTTTAAAGAAGTCCACTGGGGCTTTCAATCTATGTTCCTAACCTGGCTATTTGGCCAATCGTAGGGTGGGTGAAGAAAAAACCACTTGCTATTTGGCTGGCTGTGTGGTGGGTGGGGAGTGGTTTGGAAGGGAGAGGCAGGGAGATTTTAGGAGTAAAGCCCAGCAGCGAATTCCTATCACAGCCCCTGTCCCACTGGACTGTCATTACATGTTTCCATATCTACCCATCTAGACTGTGAGCTCATGGAGAGCAGATACTCTGTCGTCTTCTCCTAGTCTCTTAACAATGGCTAGTTAGATGGACTGAATGAGGAGAAAAAATAATCTTGGTGGAATGTCGAGTTTCCACTGCAAAATAATACCTGATAATAACACTAGTGTTGACCACCCATTTTATGAAATCCTTAGGTCGCTAACATACTTCCTGTCTTTTGAGGCACAGCCATTCTTTACACGACTCAGCATTTCCAGTAGTGGATTTTCTGGGTAGCAGTAAGGTCTTGATGAGAGTCATCATTTACCATCCCCAGTACCATCAACATTATCACGACTACCACCACCACCACCACCACCACCACCATGAAATCGATACAGACACGAGAAGGCTAAAAGCTTCCACTTCCATCTCTCTGACTTGTAGCATCCACTGCAAGGGCGAGTCTCCTCCCTCCCTGGGTCCTATGTAGAGTCCTTACCAGGAACATGTATATCATGTTCAGATCCCTCAATCCAGGCTGCTGAGCTGACTATGCTGCTGTCCTTCCCTCCTAGGACTCAGGCTGGAGAGTCTTGGTATATTCATAACCTCAGGTTACCTGGTGGCACCCACAATGACACATCCTTGACCCAAGAGAAGGGGAGAACCTGTTTAGATCTGCTTTTTCCTCCCCAGGATTCCCTGTGTTCTGATCTCTGGCCACCTCTCACATGCTCCATGAACACAGGCATATAAAAATAATAATCTCTGACATAAAAGATGAAAGACAGAGCAAGTGTGGCATTGGCTGATTCATTCTATGCCCAGGCAAAGCCATGGACTGCCTCTAGGTTGCGGCCATTCTCAGTCCCTGGGCTTGAGGGTGAACTTGAATCACAGCCTGCCTAGGCATCACATCCACTCACTCGCCGGTTTCTGACACGACCTGGCCCAGTAAATTGCCTTCTGCTGCTGCAAGCTTATTACTCTTCAGTTTCTTTATCACTGGTTACAACCCTCTTCCCACATGGGCAGCAAGAGCCTTCTTTCCTTTACAAACGCTGCACTTCTCTTTTGAAAGACCATAATTTAAAGCATTTGGGGAACAATATCTCTGAACGCTGTTATAAGAATTATAGGATAAAAGACATTATCTTAATTATGTCACTCGACATGGTGCAAGACCCATGCAGAGCAAATGTAGTTTCAATCTCTTGTCAGTGGAGAAAAGCTAGCAAAACATGTAATACATTTCTGGAACACTTACACATTCTTATTATCTCCAATTTCATTAACAGAATATAAGAACCATATGTTGAATCAATAATACGCTGTGTTGAAGGAATGATTTCATTTATCTTGCAACGGAAAGGCAAGTCTATCACAGTCTAATGGCTTGATTTCAGGGAGTCAAGAAAATCCTCCTTTTTTACTGACTGAGGCTTGAAATTTGACATCGGTCAGTTATCCCTTTAGATTAAGACATTGATCTCTTTTTCTGGAAAAATCTCTAAGCAACCATCAGAGCACAAGTGTCAGCCCCTTCTCAATCGTGGAGTGGGAGCTGTGGTAGTAATGGTGGTGGTCTTTTACACAGATAGCAATGATCTGAGAGCAAGTAAATTAATCCAGAAATATATTTTACAAAGAGCACAGTATATCAATAAAATATTGATGAATTTTGCACTAACTATTCTAGTACAACAAGTATCGGTCCAAAGATTAGTATCCAGAATGAAGAATCCTACACATTAAGGAAGAAAAAAGGCAAACAACCAAATAGCAAACTTAAAAAGAAAACAGACAGACAAATTTACAGAAAAGGGAAAGGAAGCAGCTCATGAACATATAAAATGATATCTACCAATACTGAATGAATGCGAAGATGAAAATGCCAGCTTATGAAAAATGCCTATTCAAACAAAAATGAGACACCATTTCACACAGATCAGATTGGCAATATATAAAAAGTCTGGTAAACCGGGTGTAGTAGGTGAGGCTATTGGAAAATGCGCGTAGGATTATAAAGATACATTAAAAAACCCATTTTGGAGAGTAATCTGGCCCTATCTAGCACAGATGGAGTAGCACATATCATTTGGCCCAGTAATCCCTCTTCTAGGTTTATTCCCTAGAAAAAGGGTCAGCAGATTATAATTTGGACCAAACCAGGTCCAATGCCTGTTTTTATATGGTTCACGAGCTCAAAATATTTCTTAATGTTTATAAATGGCCAAGGAAAACAACAAAAATAATGACATGTGAAAATGATGTGAAATTCACATCAGCATGCATAACTGTAGTTTCATTGGCACACAGACACGCCTGCTTGTTTAAGTGTTGTCGATGGCTCCTTTCTTGCTACCACAGAAAAGCTCGATAGTTGTGACAGAGGCCATCTGGTTTGCAATGCTGAAAATATTTACTACCTGGTCCTTTACAGACAAAAACTTGCAGACCCTGACCCTAGAGAACCACACGTGTGCAAGAAGGACGAGCAGTGTTATTTGTACCAGCAAGAAAGTGGGAGCAAGGGCCGGCCAAGTGGCGCGATGGTTAAGAACTGGCTTGGGACGCCAGAGGGCCCGGTTCGGATCCCACATATGAGGGCCAGTGACACTGCCCTCTACAGCTAAGATGCTGAACAACAGCTCGACCTGGAGCTGGGCTGCCCTGAGTCGCCGGTGATGGCGTAGGCTGCAGCCCCTGTGGCAGTGGGTTGCCATGGGCTACCGTGTGTAGCCAGCAGCCGCTGTGAGCAGCCGTCCAGAAGCCGGCGACTGATCTGCCTCGCCCGGGAAGAGCGCAATGATGGTACCAACTTGGGCCAGTGAAGCAACGTCCTCCACAACTAGACTGAAGAACAAAAGGACAGCAACTTGTCTGTTCCCCTTCCCCGAATTCCCCAGCACTGTTCCCATCCCCCAATTTCCCCCCCCCAAAAAAAAAGTGGGAGCAATGTGACTGTCCGTTAAGAAGGACTGCATAAATAAACCTGGTATATTTATACAATGAACTCTAACAGGATGTTTTTTAAATAATAGACCCATATGTATCAACTTGGATAAACCTCAAATACTCAATGTTGAATGATAAAAAAAACATGCTGCAAAAGGATACAGTATAAAACCACTTATACACATTCTGAAAAATACCCTAAATGATGCAATGCATGGTGTATGGCTATATACATGAAGAGAGATAGAGAATAAGAGTATAAAAATATGGATAGGAAAATACGCACCCTCAGGATACCAGTTATTTCTGCAGAGGAGACGGGAATGGGATGTAAAGCTTCATCTGCATCTAGAATATTCTATTGCTTTAAAAAGAAACAACGGTAGCAAATAAAAAAGAAACAGTGTATTTACTATGAAAATGTGTTCATTGCAATGTGCTCTCTATCTTTGAAATGTATGAAATATTTTCCTAACTTAAAATATTACATCAGAATTCCAAAATTGCCCCCATAGCGATTACTTCTATTGTCCACATTTTCAGCTGACCACAAGCTTTTTGGTAAGTGTCCTCTGGATTACATAACACTCGGGCCAGGAAGTCAGGCAGGAGGTTTGGTGAGAGTTAGCCCTGTACTGCTGAATGCTAGAAAATGCACAACGGCGAGCATGATGAATTACAGAGTCTATAAAGCCCTGTTTTTTGACTACACACCTAATTACCATGACACTAGAGGATATGGGTGACAAAATAATTGCTGTAACACTTGACAAATGCTTTATGGATATTGGAACCGAGATAGAAATGGAAAAGAATTCCGAAGCAATCTATTTCATGAGTAAGCCACCTCCCAATCACCCCTGTTAATAAAGAGTGTACATTTCCCAGATACGTTGAATGAAAACACAACAGCTTTATTTCAGTATCAGGGGAAACAAAACAGAAACGTGCTGTTCCCGACTATAAGTTGAGAGGGATATTGCTAAGAAGCATGATTAAATACTAATGAGAATGATGTCAGATGTGGTGGGAAACTTACACCATCTGTCTTCACGTGGAGGGGTTTGAGGTTGGCTCGGGCCAGAGTATCTCAGGGAACCGTGACCTTGCCTAGCCTTCATGGCTGGCTCCATGGCCTGCCTGGGGGGCCCTTCCTTTGGCCAGTCAAGGTGGAGGTGGAGCGCTGTTTGCAAAGCTGTCACCACTCTGTAAGGAAACATTATGGAGAAAGGGAAAGCAGTGGCCACCCGTTTGGTGAGGCGCCATCAGCTTCGCAGTGGGGCCTGGGTGCCTTCACCAACAGGAGGCAGGGTGGGGTGGAGATTATGCTGCATTAGGGAAGGGTCTGTGAGCCACGCAACCTGGATTTCTTTATCAGCGTGGCCCTTTGCTGTCTGTGCCACCCTGGGTAAGTAGCTGGTCCTCTCCAAGGCCAAATGAATGAAATTGTATGCTAATAATGGGAAATAGCTCTCTCACAGGATTGGAGAACATTTAAAAGGCCAATATCTGCAAAAATACTTTATAATGGGTTAAGTTCTATAAAGATATTAGCTGTTCTACAGATGCTTTGATTTGTGTAATATGCCACTTAGTGGGACCACTTCTACTCGTGTGTGTGATATATCCCATGGTTCAGAGGACTTACAAAGTAGAGGGAAGGAAGAAGAGATGGGAGTGAGGGAGGCAGGAAAGGTAAAGGAGAAAGGATGGAGGAGGAAGAAGGTAGAAGGATAGGAGAGGGAAGGAGGGAGGAGGGGAGAGGGGGAGAGGGGGAGAGAGAGGAGAAGAAGAGGAGGGAGGGAGAGAGGCAAGATGGAAGGAAGGAAGGAAGGTACGAAAGAAGGGAGGGAGGAAGGGAGGGAGGGCAGGAGGGAGAGAGAGGGCCAGGAGGGAGGGAGAGAGGCGGAAGGGACAGTGAAGCCCCCAAAGGAAAATCTTCACTAGGTCTAATCAATACTCAGACCCATTCCATCAGTGCTATTTATGAGCTCTGGGCAGGTAACTCACCCATCTTATTACTGTCACCTGCAATGTGTAGATAATTTAGCCAGTTTCTCAAAAACACTGCAGAGTGATTTTCTAAGACAAAAAAATGACTCTCCAAAATAAATCCAGAGCGCACACTCCCCTGAAAGATCCTAATGACCGAGATAGCCCTGAGCACCTTGAGGAGACAGTGGTTTGCAGCGCCAGCGTTCAGGAAGCACTTTAAATGATTTAGTTCAATTGTATCTCATATTTGAAAAGCTGGTTTCATTACCTTGACAATATCAGCTTGACAATATATATCTACGTATTTTTTGGCCCAAAGGGCCATCTTTTATCTGAGATAATGGTGCTGACAGTCACTGGAGCTGGGTTTTTTTCCAGCAGTGAGGTGGATCCTGCAATGCATCAGCACCTCCCCCCAACCCACCCGTGCTCATACCCCCCAGTTTATTTATATGGCTCACTTCAGTGGTGCAGTCCACAGCTGCAGGACAATTATTTATCTGTTTAAAGCCAGCAGACCTACATTGGGTTGGAAACTTGAACCATGGCCTCGTCTTAACATTCTAACAAAATGACTTAAACAAACCAGATATAATTAATAACTAAGATTCAACTGGATAGTTGTCTGTATATATGGGTTTTCTGTGAAAACCCAGTTTTTAAAACATGTTCTGGGGGCCGGCCGAGTGGC
>NW_017731505.1:1013685-1019124 GCF_001890085.2 Hipposideros armiger
TGCCATGGGCTACCGTGTGTAGCCAGCAGCCAGAGAGAGCGGCCAGTAGACGCAGTGAGCGGCTGTCCAGAAGCCGGCGACTGATCTGTCTCGCCTGGGAAGAGCGCAATGATGGTGCCAGCTTGGGCCGGTGAAGCAACATACTCCACAACTAGACTGAAGAACAAAAGGACAACAGCTTGTCTATTCCCCTTCCCCCAATTCCCCAGCGCTGTTCCCATCCCCCCAATTCCCCAATAAAATCTTTTAAAAAAAAAGGACCTTGGTTGTCTTACCCCCAAACGGCAAATCTGTCAGTCTCATTTCCTCCACCTCCAAGCCCTGTGATGCTCTGGCCCCGGTCTGTCCAAGGGTCTCTTCAGGCTGCAGTCTCACTCCTTAGGTGCCCTCATCAAGCTCCTTGGATTGAAACCTGTCTATCCACTGACCTTACCAAACTTTATGTCTTCAGCTGGACCTCTTCTGAGAACTCCAGATTTATATCCCATATCTCACATCCAATCCATGAGAAAATCCTCCTGGCACTTCCTTAGAAATAGTTCCACAATATGGTGTCTTTTCACCACCTTTGCTACAGCAACTGGTAGCTAAACTACCATTACTTCTTGCCTGGATTCCTATTCTCTTGGGTCCACCATTTCTGGCCACAGTCTAATCTCCGTATGGCAGCCAGAGTAATCCTTTCAGAGTATCAGATCATGATGCCCCCTAAAGCTGCCCGTGACAGTTGGGGTGAAAGTCAAAGTCCTAACCATGGTCCTCATGACTGGCCCAACTTACCTCTCTGATCTCACTGTCAGCAGTCTTCCATTCATTTGCTGGGCCCCATCAGCAGACACTTCTTTTTATCTCATCCAGTATGCCAAGCATCCTCCTTGCTCTGGGTCCTTGCTCTTAGCTGAGAAAGTCACATTGCTCACTTCCTCATTTTCTATACAAATCCCACCTTATTGGAGTGGCCTTCCCTATATAAATAGCACCAACCCAACACTCGCCATTCCGCATGCCATTTATTTTTCTTCAAAACACTGATCACTACTGGAAATACTGTATGTTTATTTGCTTTGCATGTGTCTTTCTTATCTATAATCCCACCTGATATATGCACCTCAGGGTGATGGACTTCAACTTCATACAGTACCTACAATTGAGTCTGACATTCACTAGATACTCAAACAATTATTATTTTATTTAATACCTAATGAATATTATAGAGTACAATGTTTTAATAGCATTGAATCAATTAATACACTAATCAGTGAGTTCAGCAACTGTTGATTGTGGACCTACTCTGTGTTAAGAATTTGCTAAAAGCTAAGGATGAAGTGAAAGGAAACCAAACTCCGAGAGTTCACAGTTTCAAGAGGAAAGTTAAAAAAATAAGCAGTTGGGCCGGCCGAGTGGCTCAGTTGGTTAAGAGCTCACTCAAGAGTTTGAGCTCTGAGCAACAGCAGTTCGATGCCCAGCCCAAGCTGAGCTGCCGCTGAGCTGCCAACAGGCGGCAGGATGGCTCATCTTAAAAAAAATAAAATAAGCAGTCTAGTTCCATAGTTTAACTAATCTGCATTATGGCATAATGTGTTCATTAGACTTTGACATTAAAAAAGTGGGTGGAAGGGCTTGAGGATTGGAAGGTTCCAAAACAGGTCAGTCTTCAACAGGACTGCTGTGTTCTCCGAGAGATGATTTCTTCACTCCTTTAGTACTTTTTTGGAAAGTAAGTATTGGGCTGTCAGAAAACTCATGACACATTTTTGCAACAAAAAACATAGAAAAAATACATCATGACTTTTCCAACAACCCAATATTTTTCAAAAAAATCTCAGCTTGTTATTATAATCAGAATAAAAAGTGGTCTATTTTGAAAAACACAAAGTTGTCATTGTATTAGTTTCCTATTACTACTGTAACAAATTACCACACACTTAGTGGCTTAAAGCAACACATATTTATTATCTTACATTTCTGGAGGCCAGAAATCCAAAATGGGTCTCGCCGAGCTAAAATCACAGGTCAGCAGTACTGTGCTTCTTCTTGAGGCTCTAAGGGAGATTTCGTTTCCCTGCCTCTTCCAGCTTCTAGAAGTTGCAGGCATCCCTAGGCTCATGAACCTTTCTTCCATCTTCAAAGCCAAGACAGTAGCATCTTCAAATCTATCTCTATCTCTCCATCCCCGGCCCCTCTTCCTGATGCTGTCATCACATTTCCTCTGACTCTCCTGCCTTTCTCTAGGAAGAAACCTTGTGATTACATTGGGCCTACCCAGGTAATCCAGGATATCTTCCCATCTCAAGATCCATAACTTAACCACGTCTGCACACTTCCTTAGTCAGGAACAGGATATACACATGTTTGGGGGGAGGGCATTGTAGTGCCTGTAATAATCATTCATTGTGGGAATGAGAGGAAAAGGTGTACTATTTTGAGTCATTAAATCAGTAATTACGTATGCCAAAATTGTGGCAGAACTCGAGAATATACAAAATAGTCCAGAAAACATACTCCACTTGGTGATTGGCTTTGAGTGACCAAGCCCCAAAGGGGTGAGCGATGGCAGCCATAACCACCAATGGGCATTTCTGGGGCATGGAAACCGTCTGCAAGCCAGCGGCGGAGGGGAGATCAAGGCTGTGGGGCCATCTGCTCACGCGAAAAAATTTCACGGTGCACGAAACTTGCCAAGGAGCTTGCCATTTCTTTTCAATCTTAGGGCTGCTGCTATGTTTGTGTTTTATTTTGTTTTGCTCTGTTAAGGTATCTAGGGTTATAAATTATAGGAACCAGAATTTGAGTTTGACAATATTGTTTCCCTCCAAAAAAAAGATAATAATGCTTACTTTATACTGTTTCTGTTAAAAAAAATCAGAATTAAAAAAAATGGTATTATAAGACAATATTTCAGGACCACTTAGGTAGTCTATAATATGTGAATCCCACACCATTTATTGCTCTTCAAGCATCCTGAATATTCAAAAACCTAAATGTTCCATAATTAAATTTTTCTTTCCCCATGAATAAGCCCAAAGTAGTTACATTTGTTAAAGGTCACACAGAACTCAAGTTGTTTAAAGGGCAAAAAGCAGAAAAGAAACGCTGAATATCTCATCAAATTTATTTGCTTACTTGATCCTTTCAATTCTTCCTGTGCACACCAGGCTCACAAAAAGACACATTTCTCGGAAGTTAAATTTCAAGGGTTCATCTCTAATCATGGACGATTATAGAAAACACAGTCTTAGAATTTGATTTGTTTCCTAGGTAACACCCCTTCAAATCTGGCATCCGTGTCTCATCTTCTGCTCCTACACATGGCTAAAAGATCCTGCCACTACATAGTGTAAATTTCAGGGACAGAAGATGACTAGAGCAGACATCCTAAAAGAAGGATCCAGGGTGGATGTTATTCTCTGCAAGGAAATTTAATTTATTTAAGCTAATAAAAATAGCAGGAGGAAGAAACAAAAATGGAAACATGCTGAAACTTAATTCACTGCAAGATATTGTTATCTAGCAAGTTAATCTTGGGCCCCAACCAAAAGATTTAAGTTTCTTAAACATATGAAATATCTCATGGTTTAACCCAATGACTGTGGCATAATGTAGCTCCCAGGAGAGGAATTACAGTTAGATGTACATGCTTGAAAAATTGTGGCTGATCTCTGAACCTTAACAATAGGTAAGACTAGAAATAAGCATAAATAACATACACATAGACTGAAGAAATCTCCCACATGGTCCCAAGGTACAAATTTAGATTATGAAACATTAAAATTACTTTGCTACAAAGAGAGCCATCCCTCAAGGTACCCATGTCCAATGACAAACCACAAGTGGTGTCTATGTCCCCATTTCCTGCTGTAATATTAGTATTCAGGGAATATTTTGTTTAAAAGCCAACAGCAGAAATGAGAGCGGGTACAGTTGATATAAAGCTGCAACAACAGGTACGCAAAGCAAGAAGAGATGTACCGGAATAAAATAAAATAATCAGTCTTTCTGACTCCATCATGCTCGAGCACGCCCTGTTCCCATAACATGTCGGTTTGCAACTTCTGCTTTAATCCTGCACAGAGGTATGCTGATCATTAAAGAGGTCTAACCTGGAGCCTAGGCATTACTGAACAACCTTCCTGCTTGAAACTACCTCCCCAAGGAGATACGGAAGGTATGTACAAAAATAATGATTGTAGGGCCGGCCGAGTGGCGCGATAGTTAAGAACTGGCTTGGGACGCCAGAGGGCCCTGGTTCGGATCCCACATGTGAGAGCCAGTGACACTGCCCTCTACAGCTAAGATGCTGAACAACAGCTCAACCTGGAGCTGAGCTGCCGTGAGTTGCCGGCGACAACGTAGGCTGCAGCCCCTGCTGCAGTGGGTTGCCATGGGCTACCGTGTGTAGCCAGCAGCCAGCGTGAGCNCTTGGGCCAGTGAAGCAACATCCTCCACAACTAGATTGAAGAACAAAACGACAGTAACTTGTCTGTTCCCCTTCCCCCAATTCCCCAGCACTGTTCCCATCCCCCCAATTCCCCAATAAAAAATCTTTAAAAAAAAAAAAAACAAACCAAAAAAAAACATGTTCTGTCTTACTTTCCCTCTAAACCATGAAACTTTCCAGAACCTTCTATTTTTCTCTTTTTTGCATCAAACCAGGTGTTTTGAAATGCGTCTCATACTAAAAAGTGTGATAAAAATTCTGTTAAAATATATGACCCTATCAATTATTCAGAAACTAGGTGACCTGTCCATTCATCACTTTTAAGGCCAATCTTTTCACAGGACCCTTGAACCTCATCCCTTCTTTAGATTATTCAAGCCCATCACTTTAGCAGTCCTCTCCCATCATGCTTGCATCTTCAAGTCCCCCTCTCTATTTGATCACTGCTATCTGCATTCAAACATCCTGTGATATCCCCAATATTAAAAATAAAAATGCCTTCCCATGGTCCCACACCCCCATCCAGCTCCTGTCTAAATTCTCTGTTCGCATTAGCAGCTCAATTCCTAGCGAGATGTTCCTACACTCACTGTCTCCCCTTCCTGCCTACTGGTTCTCTCTGGACCCACTGCCATCAGGTCTTTGTCTCCACAATTATACCTGAACTACCCATTCAAAGTCACCAATGACTTCTCTGAGGTCAGTTCCCATCATCAACAGTCCCCTCCCATTTTGGTCATCTTATCCACATGCCCCTCTAAAAGTCTTTCTTAGGGCCAGCCGAGTGGCACGATGGTTAAAAGTCTTTCTTAAAAGGACCTTGTGGGCTGGCCGAGTGGCACATTGGTTAAGAACTGGCTTGGGACGCCAGAGGGCCCCGGTTCGGATCCCACATATGAGGGCCAGTGACATTGCTCTCTACAGCTAAGATGCTGAACAACAGCTCGACCTGGAGCTGGGCTGCCGTGAGTTGCCGGCGACGGTGTAGGCTGCAGCCCCTG
>NW_017731505.1:1024019-1069006 GCF_001890085.2 Hipposideros armiger
CTGCTCCCCTCTCCCAATTCCCCAATAAAATCTTTAAAAATTTTTTTATAATAATAATAATGATTGTAAATCAAAAGATTTATAGGAACCTTGTGACTGCGACCATGACAACCTGGGCTTGTTGACCAAAAACAAAGAAGTTTCACCATCCCACTCAGACCCTTGCATACATCCAGGTGTCTGCAGCCATCAATCAACTCCTGACCTCCAAACCCTCCCGCTTCCCCCTTCCCTTGACATAAAAGAAGCCTAAACTGTACTTTCTCAAGACAGTTCTTTAGGACCCTAGTCTGCCACTTTATCGGCTTGCAGGCTTTCCAAATGAAGTGGCTTTCCCAGCCCCAACTCCTTGTCACTCAACTTACTGGCTATTGGTCGGAGAGCAGTATGAGCTTTCACTGGGTTTGAGATACTCACGTTCAATAAGTGGTCACAAGAAGAGATGGAGGAAGGAGAAATGTAGCCACTAGGTGGCCGGCCAGTCCTGATCCATGGAGCCATCCTGCCTGTGTAGTTTGAATGGAACTGTCCTAGGTGCTGAAATAGGCATTTGAGTAAGCCTTGGTTCCATCCACGACAATATGAAATAGTAACTAGTCACTACTTGGTGTTGGCTAAATACACACTCTGCTTTTTTTCTCTTTCACCACCATGAGGCACTATGCATTTCCAGCTAAGTGATCTCACAAGCCCTCAGTACCTGATCTTGTCCAGGGACATCTGTTTGAAAGGGACAAATAAGAATACTTGGAGCTCAAACAGAAATCTGTTTAAAGGTTTAATGTTTCATTTCCTTCTAGTATTCACTGGCTTCTTAAGACACACCGCCCACTCAATTTGCCAATTCAGAATGATTGAAAATTCAATAGTATTTGCAAATAGGAATCTTAATATCCTTTTACAAACTACAGAAGCCTAATTACTCCATTTTCATGTTAACTGCCTCATGTTCATTTAGTAAATGGAGATTGTTAATTATTCACACTGACATGTAAAAACCACATGAATTCTGCGTACTTATTACTAACTTGTAGGGTTCAAGCTATATAACTTTCTCCACAAATTCACTCATTTTTGTTATACCAGACAGAAAACTTTTAGTAATCTATTAAAAAGTTATATTAATCCACTGAAATAAACATTTTTTTCAAATATTTCAGGGCTCAACTAATCACTATATCAAGTCCTAGAAAAATTTTTCTCTCAGGATATGTTGTCAAGGATTCTTATGATGTATTTTCATTTTTTTAAAGCACTGGAGAAATCATCTAATAAACTACATGACGGATTTCTTATTTCTGTGTAGATTAACCTCAGTGTTCCCTGCTTTTTCATCCTTCTGCACCTCATGATGATAGTTCCAAACCTCCACATTCAAATCTTTTCAGTGACAGACTTAAAATATCCTTTGATTCAACTCTAGAAAAGAACACCTGACCAGTAACTCACACAGCACAAACATTTCTTGGCCAGGTGTCTGTCAAGTTTCAAGTAGACCCGTGAGGCCATGCCAAAATGTGCCTCTTTGACATAGGAATTATTTTTGAGATAAAGGCCACTGAGAATCAGCCAAAGTTCTAAAAAAAGGGCAAAAGGTTTTCTTTTGTCATGGACATTTCCATTTATAAAGGAAATTTCTATTTGTAGAGATGTCTTCCTCTCCTAACTAGGAAGAGGAAGGCTCTCACTTAAATCTGTAGAACAAACCATATAAAACAACCCTTGTTTACCATTCTTTCCTGGTAATCTCTTAATTTGCCTCTCCTGCCCAGAAGGCTCAAACCCCCTTTGGCTTTATTGGTACTTTCACCTAAATTCTAAGCCCTCCTTTGGGTTACTCATCTCTAAGTGCTCCAAATGTAAACCAGGATACACATGGTAATAATCTTGTTTATGTTTGCCTTGTTAATGTGTCTTTGGCCAATCTCATTCACAGAACTCCACTGGAGAAATTAAAATAGGTAGGGAAAAGGATTTTCCTCCTGTTTCATGAATTTTCTCCTGCTGCCACAATATTTGGTTAAAAGCTCAACTCTGCCACTAACTTGTTCTGGAATATTGAACAAATACAATGTCCTCTTTAGTACGCATTTAATCATCTGTACAATGTCAGTGTTACTATTTACTTAATAGGGTTGTTTGGAGAATAAAATGAGATTACAGACATACAGCACCTAAAACAATGCCTGGAATTGTAACAAGGTGACAGGCTCCTCTCTACCTTAATTCCAGCCAGGAGTTCCGCAATTCTATAGATATGCTAATTGACTGAAGGAGTTCAGACTGAATTTCCAGTCTGACTGGGAACAAAGACATTTGAAGATTTTTTGCCCTTTTCCTTAGGTCCCGCCTCTTTCCCCGCCCTTCCTCCCTCCCCTTAGGATAAAAGACACTTGGGCCTCAAGGAGTGCTTAAGATGAATTTGAGAAAACCAGAAATCTCCCATCTTCTCCTTAACGTGCCATTTCAATAAATAAAATCTTTCCTAATTCCAAACTCTGATCTATCGAATACGTGAAGCTCACGAGCTTTGTGACTGCAACAACAATATCCACGGATAGTATGCCAGAGAGGTACAAAGTAGGGGAAAAGCTAAACTAATCATTCATCTGGATCTTCGATCCGTCCCTACTTAAAAATATGAGATTCAATAACTTATTGCATTTACGAAAATAACACTGTGATATAAACAGTCATTATAATCATCAATGAAAACACCATAGGTAATAGTCTATGTGGAATCTAGCTGTCTTTATTAAAATGAAAATAAATTCATTTAGTATTTCCCTATATGCAGCACTGATAAATTTTAAAAACCTAGATGAAATGAACAGTTTTCTATGAAAACACAAACTTTAAAAATTAAGTCAAGGAGATACAGGTAACAGGGTTGCCTAATAACCACAGAAGAATTTGAAAATGTATTCCAAATCAACCTCAACAAAGGTATAAATGGTTTTATATAAAAATTCAAACAAATGTACAAAAATCATATAATTCTGTTATTTAAAGTATCCCAATATTTAGGCAAAGATGAAAATTTGTTTTCTATTTTTACTAAGCCAAGAATCTCTGAAAATGGACAGTACAAATTAAAAAATACTACAGACCTTTTTCACTTAATATTGCGCACACACAGTTACAAAGTAAAATATGAGCAACCTTCATTATGTATATTTCGTTATCCCACAGCCATGCAATCACTATTAGGAAATATATGAATGGATTTCACTACATTACTCTGCTAAAGCAGAAAAGCATATTATCTTTTCAATAGATAATAAAAAGCATTTGATAAATTATAATCTCTGTTCTTATAAAAACAAATAATATAGGAATGATGGGAAACCTTCTTAATTTAAATAATGATGTCTACCAGGAATCTACAGTAAATTTCATTTTCAGTGATAAAATACTAGAAGCATTCTCAAAGCCATAAATAAGGCAATATTCTCAACTTTTCTCATCTAAACTAATCAACGTTGGAATGGAAGTCTTATCTAATGCAATATATAGAGAATATGAGATCAAATGTCCATCAACTGATGAATAGAGAAATAAAGTGTGGTATATACATACAATGAAATATTATTTGGCAATAAAAAAGAGTGAACTACTAATACATGCTCCATGGATGAACCTTGAAAACATGCTGAGTAAAAGATACAATAATAAATGATTTCATTTACATTAAAAAAAAAGAATATAAGAAACATAAATATTGGGAAATGACAGAAAAAGGTGCCATGAATATTTTTTGTCATAACCTTCTGATGCAATTTTATACCTAGAAAATACTGATGTTGAATAACACTGTATATCAACTATAATTATATATACATATAACCTCGGGGCACGGAGTAGAGTGCGGGAACGGATTCAATGGAATTGTAATAGATAAGCATGATATGGGGGTAGGAGGGCAGTGGATGGGGGGTGGGGGGTTGTTACTTTGTGAGGGTGAAAAGGGTAACTATTGCATTGTTCTGTACACCTGAAACTAACAATAAATAAATAAATTTAAAAAAAAAAAAAAAGAAAATTCTACTGGCTAGAAAAACCAAAAAAACTAACACTAAAAATCAGTACCATGCTCAGCTAAAAAAGTAAAAAAAACTGGCCAGCCGAGTGGCTCAGTTGGTTAAGGGCTCGCTCAAGAGTGTGAACTCTGAGCAACAGAGTCACAGGTTCGATTCACGGCCCGAGCTGAGCTTCCGCTGAGCTGCCAACAGGTGGCAGGATGGCTCAGCTAAAAATAAATGAATAAAAAATAAAATAAAATTTAAAATAAAATAAAATAAATCAGTACCATGGTGACATTGAAAATCTTATAAAACTAAAGTACTCCTATATACCACCAATAACCAATTTGAAAATATAATTAGGAAAAACGCACAAAGATCATAAAATTCTGTTATTTAAAGTAGCCCAAAATTTTGGCAAAGATGAAAATTTATTTTCAGATGCTAGTAAACTAGGAATAAACTTAAGAACTGTGAAAGGTCTGTATAAGCAAAATAAAGCTTGTTATGAAAATCAGAACAGTTCAGTCATAGGGATAAAATGCTGCTCTTCCTGGCCTTCATCCAACTGCTTCTTCTCCCATGGTTTTACTCTTTATATAAACTCTGGTCTGTGCACAAAACACACCATTTTTTTTAGCATTCATGGAATCATTCTGGGAAGTTTACTTTACTGCACTTGATTCTACTTTGAGAACCGCTGATACAGATGAACTTATTTTTAAAGTGAATTCAGGTAGTTAAACGTCAAAGAGGTACTATTCAACACCAAACAAACAATCCAATTAAAAAATGGGCAGAGGACCTGAATAGTCATTTCTCCAATGAGGACATACACAGAGACGGCCAATAGACATACGAAAAGGTACTCAACGTCATTAATCATTAGAGAAATGCAAATAAAACCCACAATGAGATACCATCTCACACCTGTCAGAACGGCTATCATCAATAAATCAAAAAACAAGTGCTGGCAAAGATGTGGAGAAAAGGGAACCCTCATGCACTGTTGGTGGATTGCAGATTGGTGCAGCACTATGTATGGAAAACAGTGTGGAGGTTCCTCAAAAGAATTAAACATAGAACTACCTTAGGACCCAGCAATTCCACTCCTGGGTATTTATCTGAAGAAATGCAAAACACTAATTCGAAAAGATATATGCACCCCTGTGCTCACTGCAGTGCTATTTACAACAGTCAAGATATGGTAGCAACCTTAGTGCCCATTAATAGATGACTGGATAAAGTAATTTTGAGACACACACATACACACAACACAGAAAAATTACTTGGCCATAAAAAAAAAAGAATGAAATCTTGCCATCTGCAACAACATGGATGGACCTAAACGGTATTATGCTAAGTGAAATAAGTCAGACAGAGAAAGACAAACACCATATATGGTCTCACTCATATGTGGAATCTAAAGAACAAAATAAATGAACAAACAAACCTGAAACAGACTCATAGGCACAGAGAACAAACTGATAGTTGCCATTTAGGAGGGGGTTGGGGGGCTGGTAGAACAGGGGAAGGGGTTGAGAAGTACAAATTGGTAGCTACAAAATAATCATGGGGATGTACAGCATAAGGAATACAGTCAATAATATGGTAATAACTATGTATAGTGCCAGGTGGGGACTAGAGTAATTGAGTGGATCACTGTATAGATTATATAAATGTCTAACCACTATGCTGTAAACCTGAAACTAATAGAAAATAATATTGAATGTCAAGTGTAATTGAAATGTAGAAAACAATTTAAAAAGACGTAGAGAGAGCTAGGAAAGCATATAGTTAGGACTGTGTTGGACTCACATTTCCTATAGGTTTGTAGGCTACTTTCACTTAGTGCAGCACTACCGACTGGCACGGCTGACTACTGGGCTGGATAATTTTTTGTTATGAGGGGCTATCCTATGCATTTAGGATGTTCAGCAGTGCCCCTGGCCTCTCCTCACTAGGTGCCAGTAGCACCCCTGTCTCCTACTTTTGATAACTGAAAATGTCTCCAGATATTGCAAAACACCTCCTGGTGGTGGGGGAGTGTGTGCAAAATTGTCAGGGGTTGAAAACTCAGCTAATGAAATGATGAACATTCTTCTTTGTCATGAAATAATCTCAAAATGCATTTTCCTATGACTTTAACATACTACAATGTACAATATTTTAATTTAACCATGATATATAATTAGACATTTTAGTTTCATGACCTTTAAATTTGTCTCATGATAAATAAGAAACATTTATACAAAATTCTTTGGTTGGATAGCTGATGATTTTCTTTGGGTCAGCTAAAAGCTTGAATGATATGGTCAAAGGGTATAACATTTTTAAAGTGAATCTGTGGCCCACCCTCCAGAAACGTGAAGCCAACAGACACTCCCGGGCCAGCCGAATGGCGCATTGGTTAGGAGTTGGCTTGGGAACACAAGCTCTGAGCAGCAGGGCTGCCGGTTCAGATCCCACATGAGGGCCAGTAATGCTGCGCCCTCTACAGCTAAGATGGCGAACAACAGCTTGACATGGAGCTGGGCTGCCGTGAGTTGCCGGCAACGCTGTAGGCTGCAGTGGGGCTGCTGTAAATCTACCGTGAGCGGCTGTCCAATGGCCGGCGAGCGACTGCCTCACCCGGGAAGAGCGCAATGATAATACCAACATGGGCCAGTGAAGCAACATCCTCCACAACTAGACTGAAGAGCAAAAGGACAGCAACTTGTCTGTTCCCCCTCTCCAATTCCCCAATGCTGCTCCCCTCTCCCAATTCCCCAATAAAATCTTTTCAAAAAAGACACTCCCATTTGCAGGGCAAATGTGTTTTTATACCACAAATACTAAGCAACCGTGTGTATTATGCTTTATAAAAATTATTTATGAAACCAATACATGAAAAATGGTGTGACACATCATGGTATACCATTTTTATTTATTAGCATTTATTTTCCAACTTACCCTTCAATGAACTTAAAGTTGTTTTATTTGATGATTGAGTCTTATATGAAATATAATCCTTCTGTTTTAGGACAATATTTCTTGATGTAATTTCTGCTTGTGAATGACAGGTGACACCCTCTGTGTTCCCTGTGTAATTTTATTTTACTGAACCTATTGGTGGGAAAGATCTAAAATGGTGAGAGGAAAACAATGTAAGAGATTTATAGAAATACTGTAAGAGGAAGCTGACTGACAGTCTAGGTTTTTGAAAGACCTTTCCTACCAGCCCCAGAAAATAATTTTTTATTTATCTAGTGATAAGCAGTCTAGAAACTCAGGCCTCAGGAAACCAACTCAAAAGCAAGGATAAAAAGACAGAGGCAGGAGAACTGATTGTCACCATAATCCAAAAGCTGATACTGACAATTCTAATATCAGTGTAAGAGCAAAGTACAGGAGTGGCTATTCATAATATTGCTCCTGCATTTTCAAAAAATACCAAATGAAGTATTAGATGGCCTGTTTAAGGCATGGTAAGGCAGAATTCTAATATGGCCACCATGATCTCCACCCTCATGATTGCAGCCTTTGAGGGGGCCAGAGTAGCGGACTCAGCAAATCCAGGCCTGGACTACTGACCCACAGAAACTGTGAGAAACTAAATGTGTGCTGTTTCAAGCCATTGTTGGTGTACACAGAATAGGAAACTAATACTGTCGGCGGTGACTAATGCTGATTTAGGATGACTTCCACTAAGATGGTTAAACTATTTGAGCCCTTGAAAAAGTAAACCTTAATTATTATGTCTAGCTATTCTTTCTCTTTGAATATCTCAGGCCCCAACAATACTTGGTGAGATTTCTGTATTTTACCACCCCTTAAAATATATCATAAACACAGGACAGTATACCCAAATCAAAATTCATGATCTAAATATTGAAATATATTCCATTTATGACAGATAAGACAAGACACAAGAAAACTAACTAAAAAGAGTAATTCTGATTTTGATTGTTTTCAGTGATGCTGATGAGACTAAATGATGCTCTGTTCAAAAACACCATCAAAGTAATGTAACTAATTGACAAATGAAACCAGAAGGGACATCTGCCAAATTTTGGATAATTAAAATAAATGCCTGTCTTCATTATGTACACACTAATTTAGCATTCAATTACTGTACAGTGTTTATATTCTTTCCTTCAAAGAATTTTATAGTATCAAAATATTTTTTTCTAAAAATAAGTACTGGAAGTTAAACTTACACAGGGTCCAAAAAAACATAATTTCCATTCAATTAAGCATTTTACTATCTTATACCATAATTTGTAGGAGTCATTTGAACAGACATAATTACATAATTGCTAAAATATATAATGAGCGTTACAACATTATTTGTTGTAATAAAACATAGAAACACCCCATATACTCATCAAGATGGGGACTGCTAAATAAATTTTGGTATATTCCTAGCATAGAATGTTATGTAGCCATTGAAAAAAATTGGGGATTTCCTCTTTTCTTTTATTTACTATATCCCCTATGAATCCTGAACCCACAAGGTCCAAGCAAACAGAATGTCTCATTTCTCATCTAATTTATAAAATGTCTAATTATACATTTTCTAAACATCAAATCAGATTGAAGTCCTAACCCCCAGAAGCATGAATCATACTCACCTCCCACCCTCTCCTAATCCACTACCCTTCTTCCAGCTCTGTTGCCTTTAAAAAAAAAATTGGTCCATTGAGGTACTTTATTTGCATATTGTAGTATATCCCTAGAAAAAGAGACTTAGGATTTTCCCTCCGTTGTGTTTTCATCAGCATCTTCGTGATCCATGATGCCAGCTGAGGTTGTCAGTACAATGAAACCAAACTGCCAGGACTAGACCAGGTTGTTCTGCCATTTTCCTAGACCTCTGAGTTGCACATCAAACCTGAGGCTGATCACTCCACACTTGTTTGACCTGCCCATGAGGTTCGCAACAATTTTCCCAGCTCTGTGATCATGAGTGATTTCAAATTCACCGATGTAACCATGCTTCATCATCAGTCAGAAACCGGATGATGACTTTGGAGAACAGCCTAATAAGAATCTGCTGTTTGCCTCTCGTCAGCATTGTTGATGCTCTTGAGAGCAGCAGCCAGGAGGCTCATGCGCACCTTATGGTGGCACAGAAAGATGGCGGAAACAATCTGTGGCCTTTTATGAACAAAAGGCATTGGGTTGAGATAGACATAGCTTATTTTAACCACATCTTTCCCTGCCCCCATACCTTAAGCCCGCTATTATTTTCTGGTTCAATCCAAAACCCCCTAAGAACTCTTTGTTAAGTGTGGCAAATTCATTTCTTCTTTGGGTAAGCTCAGGCAGCGACTGGCAACATCTATACATTAATAAATTGACTTGTCACCTCACACCTTTATAACTTTTTTCAATATCAAACATGTTTTACTAGGTTAACATTTTCCTGGTATGTACTTTTCTTTCCATTTGCTTCTTGGAAGTGAGATCTGTTCCAGTGAAAACCTTTCCATTTTCATCTGATCAGAGTTAATTAAGCTCAATTCAACAAATATTTCCTGACCAGATGGTAACCAAAATGAAGACGGTGACCAAATGAAAATAGATACCCTCATTCTAGGGAGAAGAGGCAAACGCAAACAATAAACATAATAAATCAGTAAATTATATGGAGGGGGAGAATAAGATGAGAAGAACAGGGTAATGAGAATGGAGGGGGTGGGTGCATGTGTCAATTAGAATTTTAAGAAACTAAACAAAGTTGTGAGGAACCAGAGCAAATCAACCATAATACTGAGGACAGGTCTGGGGAGCAGAGGGAGGGTACTGGCCTGTGGGAGATAATCTGTTTGTCATCTTCCCACCTGCTTGTCCTTTAAACCACTGTCTGTCTCCGCAAATGCAAACAGTCGGGTCCCTCGCACCAGAGCCCATAATTGGAATTCAGTGGCAATTCATCTGTTATCTAAATGTCATCATCAACAGTTTAAAGAGGCTTACAATTAAGCACTGGCCACAGTTAGGTTGTTCACCTGAAGGTTTTCTTCTCGCCTTTTTCATTTGTGATGTGTAGGCTTTGACTGAGCTTTGATCCCACATGAAACTGTCCCCCCACCCCCACACCCCCCACCTGGCATCAGCAACTTCCGTTTAATTCTTAGCAGTGTTTTATAAGAATCCTGAATCTTTCAGTATGTCATAGATTTAGCCAGGAAAGATATGGCCCCAAGTTTAGAATACCTTTACATTGACTACCCTCTTACACTAACCTTTTCGTTTCCCTTAAACACTTGTCTACCTTCTGTAATACCTTGGTTCTTGGCCCCAAATACTGCCATGTTAGAGATTTATTAATATTACTATTAGGGAATTATTGTCAATTTATTATAGGTTCCTTTTTGTTGGTGGTTGTTTAAAATAAGTAATTGAGAGAACAGCCTTAAGTGAGAGACTTGTAAAGGACCCAAAATATTGGAATTGGGGGTGCGGGTGGAGGGAGGGATGCCTAAGTGGTCATTGAAAAGTTGTGGGGTAAAAACACCTGGATATCCAAGGATTGCTTTGGAATGGCTGACTGATCATCCGTGTCACAGAGTGACACAACTGACAAGACAACACATTTCATGCTCCTTGGTTTTCAATTCAGTGCTTTCCTACTACACCCATTTTGCTATGGGAGCCAAAGTATATATTAGTTTACCCATCCAAACAGTCACCAAACAATTTATTGGTGGGAATAGTGTAAAGACATTATGTGAGTACTCAAGATGTCTCCTCCTCCCCACTCCCTTCTGATTCTCTCTCTGGGTAAGATCAAAGCTACAACCCTATAAATTTCTTCGACAGACTGGTTACACCATCAATATACCAAGCTCTAGGCAAAAGACAAAGGGCATTTAATGACCACAAGAAACAATTTCACAAGCTTCCCTCTCTATACATCTGACAGAGTGATTTACAAAGGATTCATTTGAAGGTACCACCAACTACAAGAAATTACCTCAAGATAATGGAGCCTGGAAACATTTTGGTATCCTTATTTAGCACAAGTCATCTAAATGGCAGAAAGCAATTGGTCCTTACTACCATGTTAATTCAACATATATGGTTCAAAAATTTAAAGATTTCTTTGAAGTATGCCATAAAATATGTCTAAATGTTTAATGAACAAAATCGTTGGCTCAATTTAATGAAAAAGTTGTTCTATATTCTCTACATTCAACACAGCTGAAAATTGCCTCCACTGACCAAGTTATTACTTCTTCCATGCTCTGGAGCATTTGGAATATATCTCTACTCATATGGTGCTATAACTGTTTACTTTCCTATATTCCTTTCTGCTGGACTTGGAGGAAAGGGAAAGTGGTTTATTTCTTTTTCATCATTTTAACAATCCCAGTGATTGGTACAACACTGGGCATTTACTGAGTTCATGGATGGTTGGTTGGTTGGATGCTTGCGGTATCTATAACATTTCATCATCACCACCACCACATGAGGTTTTGTACAACAGTTTTCTTTCTAAATTAAAATGCACCTTCTATAGTAAGGTTTCCTTTGTTACCCCGTCTACCACAAAAAGTGTGACATTTATTATAAAAAACACTTGTGGATCTATCACCCACCTGAATAAAATATTACAAAAATATGGTGTATTAAAACCTACCACTATGGACTTATAGGTTACTCCTTGTAATTCTGTAAATAGTTGCTTTATATATATTTAAGGTTACGTACTTACTTGATCATAAAAGTTCAGGTACAGTGTGTATCTTTAGGTTAACATGTATCGTTTTTCATTAGGCCATGATCCTCTTCATTCCTAACAGCAATTTGAATCAAAAGTATATTTTGTCACAAATTAATCAGCATGTCTATCTGTTCCCAAGAATACAGGAACCTCACTGCGATTTAACTCTGAAACTACCCTCATGCATTTTACGTGTCACTGTAGCCCATTCATTTATTTTCCCCTTTCTTTTTATGACCCTAAATGTTGGACATTAACATTGTCTCATTTAGTCATAATATTTGGATTTACCCACCTGTTTAGTGATATTTCCTCAATTTTCCTTCTTAAGTCTCAATTCTGAGTTTAATTTCCTGCTTGCCAAGGACCCTTGAAGGACTATAGGCCTGAGCAAAAGAATAGTCTGGAAAAAAATTCCTTCACTGGCTAAGAGATGTAGGGTAACATGTCCATCTCAACATGGGCTCCTGCAGAGAAAAACAGAAGTCTTCCTCTGGAATTGGAAATCACACACCAGCCCTCACATGAATTTTGGGTTCTGATGTTTAATGTTGATATGATCTAGGACCCTTCAAGCCTGGGAAAGGACAAATAAGTAAAAATGTTTCCCTATTTATAATGTCCTTAGAGCCCAAAGAAAAATAATAAAAGGTGGTTACCGAATGCTAATAATCCTGTGAGTAAACACAAAGCATATTTAGAGAGAAAAATCTTCAACCTAGTTCTCAAAAGGATTCCTTATTATGTGTGTAGAATATGGCTGGCACAATTTTTCTATAAAGGACCAGGTATGAAATATTTAGGTTTTGCAGACCGTATGGTCTCCATTGAGCTACTCAGTTCTGCTGTTTTAGAATGAAAAGAGCATGTACTTATATTCATAAATGAATGAGTATGCTTATACACCAATAAAAGTTTATTACGGACACTGGAATCTGAATTTTACATCGTTTATAAATATCAATATTCTTTTTTCTTTTTCAATATTTAAACATGCAAAAATCACTCTTAGCTCTCAGGCTGTCTGAAAACAGGCAGCAGGCCAGATCCAGCCCACAGGCAAAGGTTTGCCAACCACTAATTAAGAATGTTTTCTAATATATAGAAACTGATGTCTGTGTTTGCTATTATTATTAAACTATGCAGCATTAATAATCACTAATTTAGAAAGGATACTTTTGTTTCCATAGCAATTTTCCCAGCACACAAACTGGCCAAGAGAAGCCTCTTACTGTACCATTTAAGGCAAAGTAAGAGCTCGTGGTTCATGAGACCACAGCCAGCAATTTATTTATCCAGTGAAATGGTTGGGTCTGCACTGATCTGAGAGCAGAATTTTAGAACTAGGAGTTATATAATTGAAAGCTGAAATGCTTAAATTGCTCATCAGTGTCTGACTCTACGAACGTGGCATAGAAAAACTCTACTCATCATTCAAAATCCAGCTCAAATTGGTCACCTCCTCATAGGCCCCTCCCTAGAACTGTCCAATATTACTAAACTCACTTTACCCTTTGCACACGCTCCCTGCAGCACTTATCAGTGCACTGCAAACTTTTGCTTTTCCCTCTCGTTTGAGCATTCATTATTCAATTTCCTATCTCTCATAACTAAACCAATGAAGCCAACACCTAGAAATGTTCAATGAAAGATTAGTAAATGAATGACGGTGGTCTCCACTGTGTAAAGCTCATGTCTTTCCAGTAGACAGAGCCAACAGAGTAAGAATGAGCTGGTCGCTTGTCAACAGGAAGAGAGACATGATATATAAATCATTTGCATATCCATACAAAGCTCAAAGACCTTTAAAATACAAGTGTTGTGATGAAGGCACAATAAAATTACGTGAGTATGATTCTGGACGGACAGTTGTAAAGTCATCTAATCACTGCTAAACTGATTTTAAAAAGAAAGATTTAAAACTATGGGTAAATTTTTTCCCAAGCCCAAATAAGATTTTATCACTCAGAAAATTGGTAAAAATTAACTCAAACAGCTAAATTAGAGAAGGGAAAGCAGTAATTCATTTTTCTTGCCAGTTAAATAAAAAGCCTTTCTTATGAAGACAAACTATTGGGTTGTCGGAAAAGTCATGACGTGTTTTTTTGTTTTCTGTTGCAAAAATGCGTCATGACTTTTTTTAACAACCCAATATATTCTCATATCACAGGATGATATTTTCTCCTCTTAAAAAAATTGAGTGAGGGCCGGCCGAGTGGCACGATGGTTAAGAACTGGCTTGGGACGCCAGAGGGCCCCGGTTCGGATCCCACATATGAGGGCTAGTGACACTGCCCTCCACAGCTAAGATGCTGAACAACAGCTCAACCTGGAGCTGGGCTGCCGTGAGTCGCCCGCGACAGCGTAGGCTGCAGCCCCTGCGGCAGCGGGTTGCCATGGGCTACCGTGTGTAGCCAGCAGCCAGCGTGAGCGGCCAGCAGCCTCCATGAGCGGCCGTCCAGAAGCCGGCAACTGATCTGCCTCGCCTGGGAAGAGCGCAATGATGGTGCCAACTTGGGCCAGTGAAGCAACGTCCTCCACAACTAGACTGAAGAACAAAACGACAGCAACTTGTCTGTTTCCCTTCCCCCCATCCCCAATAAAAATCTTTAAAAAATAAAAAAAAATTGAGTGAAACTGAGAAAAACATTTGATTTCTCAGGACCCGCAGTAAAATTTTAAAACCTAGAGAATAAAACACAGTGAAAAAGTTTTAATTTTGCTTAATAAGAACAAAGGGATGTAGATTTATCTATTACCACCATTTCATAGAAGAGAAAGAATATTTTCATGCCAAACTGTAGGAAAACAATGTTGCATTGGTTAAAATGTAGTCCTTTAAATTAATTACATTTAGCTTTATGGAAAGCATTTTAAATTGTTACTATTTTTTTTAATTGTACTACAAACTGAGGAAAACATTTCACAGGTCCCAAAGGCCCTAATAATCCACAGTTCAGTGTTTGGAGACGAACTGGATTAGAGAATAACAGAGGCCTCTTTTAACTCTGATTTTTTTAACATAATTAAATTCTTTTTCTGCATCATTATATTAAATGACTTTCTCTCCTTTATAGCCAGCCACACAACAGATCACCAAAGACAGCTCTTTCAGAAGCTTTTAACTTTTCTTTTTCTTCAACTTGATATTGAATTTACTTTCAAACTTACATCTTCATCAATCTCAATGATCTTCTTATTTGAATTACAGGGTTTCATCATTAGCTCATTAACTTAGCCATATATCATTTCTTTCACCACAAAAAAAGGGCATACATTTTTCTTTTAAAATCCTTGTAATTGGCAGGACTTCCATGTATGACAGTGATGATTATGAGAAATCCTCTTCCCAACAAACACATATAAAGGTGGACAAAATGCTCACTAACAACCTTTCAGAGCTCCAAACATTGACCAAAAGCAAACGCCGAACAGAGAAGCACTGAGTCATGAAAAACTCCACTTACTTCAGGAAAGAACTGTGGGAATTAGCGGCCAGCCTACAGGGGCTGCCCCCACCCCACTGTCTGGTTTAGTAGACAGGAAAGGTAGTTGTACAGGTATGGCGATAGCAACTGAAAACCATCGACTTCACTGCCAAAGACAGTTGACTTGGTTTAGAGCAGAGCAGAAAACCCAGTCCCAACAATGTTGTCAGCAAAAGTAGTCACGCGGTAGGAAACAAAAGGAGAAAACCCAAGCCCTACTGGCCTCAGCCTTCACGGCCAATGAAGCAAGGCAGAAATGTAACAAGGAAATGGTCCTGGAAATGAGATCACCTTAGAACTGCAAGGAAATCTCTCCACACGTCTCCAACTGACTGGGAAAATTACATGTATGGGCGGGCAAGGAGAGCCGAAAGTGCCCAGCGGAAAGTAAAAGCCAAGGCCAACTTGAAAATCACTTGAACTCTGAATAGGGTCCCAACCCCCACACAAATTCATTGGCAGAGTGTGGAGCCAAAGGGCTTTGAGCACAACCTCTGCCCAGTCATTGCCTGAGTGTTAAGTCACGCACACAAAGCAGTAGCATCTATATATCCATGCTAAAAATTAAAGTTAGGGGGCAAAAATGAACAGAGAGCAGCAAACACACACCTAATTAACATTTATAGAACACTCCCTCAAAAGAGCATAATACACATTTTTCTTCAAGTACCCATTTAATATTCCTCAGAATATACCATATTCTAGTCCTCAAAAGAGGTCCCAATAAAATTAAAAACATTGAATGATTTAAAGTATGGTCTCCAACCACAATGGAATTCAGTTAGAAAATAACAACCGAAAAGAATTTAGGAAATCACCAAATATTTGGAAATTAAACAGTATTTTCTAAATACTATATAGGTAATCACAAAGGGAACTGAAAGTATTTGAACTGAATTAAGACAAAATTATATACATGAAAAATTTTTAGATATAGCTAATGTAGTACTTAGGGATAATTTATAGTTCTAAAGGCCTATATTAGAAAAAAAGAAAGGTCTCAAACCAATAATCTGTCTCTACCTTAAGAAATTAGAAAAAAGTAGAAATCATATCCAAAGCAAGCAGGAAAAAAATCATAAAGATCATAGGGGAAATCAATCAAGTAGAAAACAGAGAAACAAAGAAAATAAATCACTAAAATTGGTAAATTTCTAGTCAGCCTGACCAAAACAAGAAGAAACAAATTGCCACACTCAAAAATGAAAGATTGGATATCACTACCAACTCTAGGGAAGTTAAATGGATTATAAGAAAATATGATAAACAAATTTACACCAATATATTATGCTACTTAGTTGTAACAGACAAATTCCTAAGAAGACATTTCGATGATAGACCTAAATGTAAGAGCTGAAACTAAAATTTCTAGAAAACATAGGAGAATGCCTTTGTGAAGGTAGACAGTGATTTATTAGATATAGATGTAAAAAGTACAGACTAAAATAAAAATTGGTAATTTAGACACCATGAAATTTATGCTCCACAAAAGATACTGTTAAGAACATGAACTGGCCCTCCACAGACCTGGGAGAAAATATTTCCAAGCCACATTATCCGTTAAAGAGTTTGTATCTAGAATACATAAGGAAGTATTACAACTCAAATAAATGAGCTAACAAAGGACATTTTGAAACAAAATTAAGTTCACAATGTTATACCACTACAAATCTCCTAGAATGACTGAAAGGAACAAAGGCTGAAAATATCCAGTGCTAGGTTGTACATGGAATAACTGAAAATCTCATAACATTGTTAGTGGGAATGGAAAGTGGTGCAGCTACCTTGGAAAACAATTTAACATGGATTAAAAAGTTAAACATAGAGAGCCGGCCGGCCGAGTGGCACGTTGGTTAGGAATTGGCTTGGGATGCCAGCTCTGAGCAGCAGGGCCCTGGTTTGGATCTCACATGGACCAGTGATGCTGCGCCCTCGACCACTAAGATGATGAACAACAGCTTGACCTGGAGCTGGGCTGCTGTGAGTCGCCAGCGACGGCATAGGCTGCAGTGGGGCTGGCCAGCAGCGGGCATGAGCTTTCACAAGCCGCCGTGAGCCGCTGTGAGAGGCCGTTCAATGGCCGGTGACAGATCTGCCTCACCCGTGAAGAGCGCAGTGATAATACCAACATGGGCCAGCAAAGCCACAACCTCCACAACTAGACTGAAGAACAAAAGGACAGCAACTTGTCTGTTCCCCTTCCCCAATTCCCCAGCGCTGTTCCCCTCCCCCAATTCCCCAATAAAATCTAAAAAAAAATTTAAATATACATTTAATACGCATCCCAGAAATCCCACTCATAGATAAGTATCGAAGAGATGAAATCATGTCCGAAAAAATGGCATATGAATGTTTATAATACAATTATTCATCATCAGGCAAAAATTAGAAATGCAAATGCACCATCAATTGGTGAATGGATAAACAAATTGTAGTATACCCATACTAATGAGATATTATTCAGCAATAAAAGGGAACTACTGATACATACAAAACCACGGACCCCCAAAAGGTCACACACTGTATGATTCCATTTATATCACACACTGCAAAATGCAAAATAGTTAAGGACAGAACTCAGATCAGGGACCAGGGGTGAGGGGAAAAGGAGATAGGTGTAAAGGAGCGAGTGAGAACTTTTTGGCATGAAAAAAATGTTCTATAGCTTGATTGTAATGGTGGTTACATGACAATACATAATACATTTGTCAAAATGCATCTAAAATAAATAAGAACAAAAGGGGGAAAAGACTATTGACAAATATATTCCTCGTGAGAAAACACAGGTTTAGAAGTAGGCCTCCTCGTCCTCTCAAACGAAAAACTCTAACTATTTACCAGTAATCTAGCTGTGAACATTGGAGAAGTACCTAGAAGTTTCATAAGTCAGTGCATTGCCTGCGCAAGGAGATAAACATGGTGTAATTTATCTATATAGTCCCAGTACCCAACAAAGGGCCATTATCTCATGGCTGCTTAGGAAGCGTGCATAAAAAATACACAGATAAATGGTTTCTAACAAAGGTACTTAGCCAAACTCAGATGCTCTGCCAGGTGTGGAGGTGGAATATTAAATGGTGAAATATGAAAATTGAGGAGTCTATAAATTAATCTACTTCCCCACACGACTGTGTCAATGGTGCCTGGATGGCCATTTTAGAATCTTCGTACATAATAATCATATTGGCAAATCAGTAAACAGATAAACACTTTAAAAAGGGGGATCATGTATAAAAACAAAATGTCTTTCAAGTTACTAAAAAAAAATTAGTACAGGTAAACAAATCAAAATAAAGAAAGTCTACCCAAATCTTAAAATTCTATGCAAGTACAATGGATCTGTGTAAGTTACATAATGACTGAGCAGAAATAAGGTTCTGTCATACATTTGTTTCCTTTGAAATAGGAAGAATTTCTGATCTTTATTGCATTTGGAAATAATGAAGCAAGCTCAAAGGCGTCTGTGCAAGCTGTTCATTTCTTAGCTCGAGACTGTTTTCAAAATAACATTCAAATCAATTCATATTATTTTTAAAGACGTGTCAAAACGTTCTCAATTATTTGTAAAGATATCATTATTTTTTCTTGCTCAACTTTTATTTTGTAAATTCCCCTAATAATATCCTTTAGAGCAATTTGGGTTTTGTGATCCAGATGTGCCTCATTTCATCTAGCTGTCACATCGCTCCAGACTCCTTCAACCCAGAACCATTTTTCTGGCTTGCCTTTCATGCTATTTCCATTTTGAAGGGTCTAGGCCTGTTTTGGTGTAGAATGTCTCTCAGTCTGGGCTTGCCTGATGTTTCCCTCATGATTAGACAGTGGTTAAGCATCTGAGGCAGATACCCCACAGATGTGACAGTGTGTCCCTCACGCTGCATCGTATCTGGGTACACGTGATGTTCATTTGTTCTAGTATCATGGGTGTTAACTTGGATCATTTGTTTATCAGATTGATCTGTGGGAAAGCGGTTTTTCACCCTTTGTAATTAATAAGTAATATAGGTAGAAATACTTTGATAGTTCGTAATTTAGTTCCATTACCTATATTTTAATATTAAAATATTATGACATTGTAAAGCATATCTTTGAAAATAAACACACTTAACCACAACTAACCTCATTAGATACAGTTTTTGAACAGAAAGGTATGTTTACTTACTATGCAGATTTTCAGGGACTATCATATATTCCCATTATCTCTAAGGCATAGATTTAAGTAGATGTTGCTAGAGGGGCTCTACAAAAATTGCCTATTTTCTTCCTGTACCAACACGAAGTTTGTTGTTCATGCTTTGTGCCCAAAAGCCCTATTGGACAGTCATTTCTTCTGTTTCAAATTCAAGAGCAGTGCTCTTCATTCTGGAGGAAACAAAATGCTTTTCCAATGTACTGACAAATGTACCATTTACCAAATACCAGGAAACCCAAGAGGCCAGACTGGATCGATAAATAAACTTTCAGTCCCTGGCCTAAGCTCCAATGATTTAGTTCCATTTATAAAGTGTTAACCTTGAAACACAGTGAGTTCAAGTTGAACACACGTTATTACAATACACACTGGTAACACACCAAAAATCCCCTTGTTCAAACTTAGTATCTTATAATAGAAAGATCCCTAGATTTCAAGACAACCAGTGTTTTTATCTTACATCCGTCACTAAAACCCAGCCTTTGGTAATTCAATTTTCCTTTCTGAAAATTAACTTACTCATCTATAAATTGGGGCTCACAGTAGCAACTCTGTGGGGTTGTATAAGCAATAAAACATATTGTGCATTAAAGAGCTTCGGAAACTATAAACCACTTACAAATGTTGGTCAAAGTGAGGAAAATATTCTCCAAAACATAATTATATTGCTATTTCATCGTTCAACTTGGATTTGACATCAAATAAAAATCTATTTATTAAAGAATGTTCAATGCTTTTATAGTCCAAAAATGGAGCATCCTGACTGTACAAACGATGCAACACTGAGTAAACTGGAAGCTGAGTGATGCCAAAAGCCAGGCACAAACGGCTCCAGAGACTGACTGCTTCCCATGCCGACTTCATGAAGTACAGTTTTAGGAGAGAACAGCTGCCAACTTGGGTTGTCAGCCCACTGCATAACTTTTACAGTGATGCCAGCACTGCCTACACACTAGGCTCTAGGAAACACTCAAACACTGGCTACTTTGATATGCCATGTGTGTACACATGCACACATATGTGCATGTGTACTCAGACACACAACGGTTTCAGCAAAGAAACCAATCAGTTAAGGACAGTGTAACCCCCTTCAAGTAATGCCTACATGAGTTCATCTAATCCAATTGATGAATAATTTACAGGGATGGTGGCAGAGCGTCCCATCCCAGTGAAAGAACCAGAAAGGATGGACACAAATGGTCCACCTGTATTATAACTGGTACTCTATTCCCAAGTACTAAAATAAGGGCCAGTAAAGCTGGTGGCTTCACCTGAAGCTTCATGTAACACAGGATTATGTAACAGATGAATTTTTTTTCAGCTAAATCAACTCCTAGTAGAAGGAAGCAGGAGGCAAGCACTAGATGAATGGCAGCTCAGAATGAAGGATAAGCAAGAAGAAAACCCTTGCAGGCCTTGTGAACACAGATAACACCCATAAATTGGCATTGGAGGGTAAAAAAATTAACTGATCATCTGAATGCTGATTCTGCTTGTATCTCTCTTCATCTCTATCCCAATCACCACAGCCCAAGGTCAAAGACTTCATTACCTTCTTGTCTGCATTGTGTGTCCCCTCTCCTACCAACTATTATGCCACCTCTAGTGCAATCTTCTTAAATGTGCTAACAGTGATTGCTCATGACGGTGAAATAATAGCTGATGGATTCTTCTTTTCTCCCACGTGTTCCTTCAAAGTATCTCAAATGAAATCTGCATCGTCTCCACATCTCATAAATGGTGTGGTTGAGAAATGGGTTTCTGACCTCCTCACCTGCACAGCCACTTCTGTAGATCACCAATCCTGCATCCTTGGTTTAAAACACCTTCTCTGTGGATGACACCCAAGCTTTGTCCCACCTTCCTCTCCTGTCCTCCTTGCCATTACCCTTAAATCTCTCTATTTGTTGCATGGGAGTGTTTCTTCTTTAATAGCCCCAAATGACTACCTCTCCACTTCAGTTTAATTTGGAGTCACATTCCACAATATTAGCTCTCAAATCCTTGACTTCCTTACCTGCAATTACCTTTCTTCGACTTTGCTTCATTTCCACCTCCTCCCATGGCCATTTTTATATCATCTCCACATAAAACATCTCCATATCCGAAATCTTAAACTCAGTTAGCTCCGGTTCCACCACAACTTCCCCTGCCTCTAGTTCTTTCAATGAGCTTTTCTTTGACCTTGGAGGGAGCCCCTATTTCCTTGCTCATTCTACTATTTCTCCTTAGCTGTCACCCCCCATTCTCTCTTCACTTCCTTCTCCATTTAATTTGGTTTGTGGAAATTTATTCCACAATCCCCTTCCTTCACTCCCCTTCTCTCAAATCCACTTGGCTAAACCTTCGCCCTAATAAACCCAACTCTCTATTTTTTCTTTAAGGCTTTAAAAATCTTTTTATTTATGTAATTTATTTATTAATTTATTTTCAAAGATCTTTTATTGGGGAATTGGGAGAGGAAACAGCGTTTGGGAATCGGGGAAGGGGAACAGACAAGTTGCTGTCCTTTTGTTCTTCAGTCTAGTTGTGGAGGATGTCGCTTCACTGGCCCATGTTGGTGTTATCATTGCGCTCTTCCTGGGTGAGGCAATCTGTCACTGGCCATTGGATGGTCGCTCACAGCAGCTCACGGCAGCCCACTGCAGCAGGGACTGCAGCCTACGCCGTCACTGGCGACTCACGGCAGCCCAGCTCCAGGTCGAGCTGTTGTTCACCATCTTAGCTATAGAGGGCACAGCGTCACTGGCCTATGTGGGATCCGAACTGGCAGCCCTGCTGCTCAGAGCTGGCACTCCCAAGCCAACTCCTAACCAACGAGCCACTCGGCTGGCCCCTATTTATTAATTTTTATTAAATTTACTGGGGGGATAGTTGTTAGCAAAGTTACATAGGTTTCAAGTGTACATTTCTATAATACATCATCTATATATCATGT
Source organism: Hipposideros armiger (assembly GCF_001890085.2). Classification (NCBI taxonomy): domain Eukaryota; kingdom Metazoa; phylum Chordata; class Mammalia; order Chiroptera; family Hipposideridae; genus Hipposideros; species Hipposideros armiger. Next base: position 1,046,371 of record NW_017731505.1, read on the forward strand.
TTTGTGCTTACCACCCAGAGTCAGTGTCTTCACCAAGATGCTGATAACTGCTGTCGAGGATCCAAGCCAGAATGGATTTGTAGCACTGCATTGAAGGTAGCCAGCCTTTAGAGGCCCTCAGGATTCCTTTGACTAGTAATCTTTTGTGTTTCTCTGCTCATAACTCCCTTCAAATTCCCATAGCAGCAACTTCCAGATATAAGTGCTATACCTGACATTCCAATAATCTACTTAATGCATAAAACTGCATGAATTTACATGGCTTAGGCGGAATTCACAATAACTTACATATAAATAATCCACGTAGTTCATATTAAGAGTGATTAGAAACTCTATAATGCAAGGAAGTTTCTTTCTGTCTTGTTACGAGAAAATCCTATGTATGAATATATATTATATGATCTATGTATCATAGATCATATAATATATATTCATACATATGAATAGTAATTCAATGGAAATGTAAGAAGAAATCATAACCAAAGAAAAGAAAGATAGAAACTGTCCCAGCCATTGTATTCAAATGCAAAAATCACAATGGAGCTTCAAGTTTTGTACCCAATTTCCTGGCTACTAAGGCAAAAAGGAAAATAAAATCTATTATATGGCTCTTATTGACCAGGAAATGCATGAAAATTCCTCAGCAAAGTGTATTCTTTCTTTACCAACGCTGAAATTAACATTAAATGTCTCATGTAAGTCATGAACAATATCTTTTTGTAATCATAAATGCCATGTTAAATGTTTGTATGTTTATTGGTAGTAGTGGGTTTTGACAAAGGTAAAAGGCAAAACATGGAACTGTAACTCTGATTCTATGGGGGCTAAACTAACATACTCCATGGATGTAACATTTCCTGGTTCAGCTTGGTCCAATAATAGAATTGAAATGCCTCGAGCAGGGTTTCACCCCGGAGCACTAGTGACCTTGAGGGCTAGATAATACTTTGTGGTAGGGGCTGTCCTGTGCCTTCTGGGATGTTTGGCAGCACCCCTGGTCTCCACCCACTAGATGCCAGTAGCACTGCCTTTTCTCCCTCCAGCTGTGACAACCAAAATTGTCTCCAAATATGGCTAAATGCTGCAGGAGGGGCAAATTCACCCCTGGTTGAGAACCAGTGACCTAGCGTAACTGAAAGCAAATGACTCCTCAATTTTCACCCTCCCAGTTCATTGTCTACACTGATTCTTTCAGCCTTGCCAATGACCTCAAAGAAAATTCACCACTGTGGATATTCTCTCCTTCAGCATTCTGAGCTTTTGTTCTTGACATTGCTCTATCCCTCTATATTTCTTCTTAACCTGCCAAATATACTTTGCAGATGTAATTGCAGAAGATTTGTATAAATAATGTTTCACTCTGAATAACAATGCCATACATGCACAGATGATACATGCTTCTATTCACTAGTTCCTACCATTAGACTGACCTCCCGGGGAAAAGCACAACCACTCCTGTTACTGAAAACCGAGCAAGCATGCTGAAACCTGCTTTCCTGTATTCATTCCTCCTCTCCTCAGCCCTGCTATAAATTACTGTGAATACTGCTGGTGTTACTGTCGAGTTTTTCCCCCTAGGGAGATTTCACTGTAGACTACTCATACTATTCCTTCTACAACTGCTACAGATTAGCATTTGTTATATGCATTCATTATCTGCCAGGCATTATGGTAAGTATTTTACAAACATTATCAATGTTCCTCACCAGAACTCATTTATACATCTGTTAGGCATCTGTTAGGGCATCTTAGAAAAGGGGATCGTTGGATTTTGAGTGAATACTAACTAGTAGTACTAGGCACGCAGCTTAAGAAGAAAATGTCTACTGTCAAAACATGGCCTTCATTTCTTGTTTTTTTGCTTTGTTTCAACTAATATTCTATTCTGTCTTATCTCTAATAAGTCAATGGCAAGCTCTGACTTGATTTGGGGTTTCATTTTCTTTTTCTCCTTACCAGTGTTGTGGATAGTGCCCTCTCTAACCCTCTCTAACCACTTTCATGCCCATTTGTTTTCCAATGATCCACATTCCTTTTGTAACTAAGGAGTGGTGAGATGACTGTAGTTTCCTTACTATTCCCAGATTTGCCAGAAGAATACCTGCTGTTCTCATTCTTTGGCTTATTCATTAATACTGGATTTTCAGGGATTTCAATTGTCAAGAAATAAGGCCTCATTGAGTAGCTCAAGATGAGGCTTTCCATGGTGATGCTCATAATCAAGAGACCCCAAAACAATTGGAAAGAAATGCAAACACCAACAGATCTACCTGGGGGCGAAGATTACATTTGGAGGTTTACTTCATCATCCTGTTCATGGGTGTCCCTTTTATTTATTGTGGGTATTATGCCAATGGCAGTGACACTGAGCTGGAAGTAGGCTGTGAAAGATGCTACAATGCTGATAGGCAGTAGCTTTTCTACAAAGCCTCTTCTTTGAAATGATGTAGAAAATATAACATTTAACTTCCAGGATGCCAATGCGCTCCATGAAGTCTGGAAAGTTTCTTGCGATTCTATATATCAGACTGGTTTCTACATTTACAACAGAATAAAGAGAAAGACAGTTGCTGCTATGAGTGGGGTCACAATATCTATAACAATTCTATTTGATTTATAACAATCCTCATTTGACAGACAATAAAAGTGAGGCCCACAGATGTTAGGACCAAAAACAAGCAAATGGAATAGAGTAGGCTGAACTCTAAGATGGCCCCAAGATTCTCACTGTCCTGGTGTGTATGCCCTATGAAATCACCTCCCCATAGATGGGGAAATCACCTGTGAATATGATGGGAGACTCACTCCCATGATTAAGTTACATCACATGTCAAGTGTAAAGGAATTCTGCAGATGTAACTAAAACCCCTAATCAGTTATATTAAATTCAAAGGGGAGATTGTCCTGGGTGTTCCTGACCTAAAGAGGTGAGCCCTTTAAAAGAGGGTCTACAATGGAACACAACTGAGAGCCCAGAAATAAACCCACATATATTGGGTTGTCAGAAAAGTCATGACGCATTTTTGCAATGAAAAACAGAAAAAAAATCATGACTTTTCAAACAACCCAATATATGGGCAAACAATTGTCGACAAAGGAGCCAAAAATATACAATGCAGAAAAGAAAGCCTCTTTAATAAATAGTGCTGGAAAAATTGGAAAGCCTCCTGCAAAATAATGAAACTAGACTGCTATTTGTTCACCATACACAAATATTGACTCAAAATGGATCAAAGGCCTAAATATAAGACCTGAAACAATAAAATACATAGAAGAAAACACAGGTACCAAACTTATGGACCTTGGTCTTAGAGAGGATTTTTAGGAACTTGACCTCAAAAGCAAAGGAAGTAAAAGCAAAAATAAATGAATGGGAGTATACCTAAACTAAAAGAAAACTAAAAAGCTTCTATAGAGCAAAAGAAACCATCAACAAAACAAAGAGGCACCCAAACTAATGGGAGAAGATATTTGCACACCACACCTCCAGTGAGGAGCTAATATCCAAAATATATTAAGAATTCATACAACTCAACAAAACAACAATCCAATTAAAAAATGGGCAGAGGACCTGAACAGATACTTCTCCCAAGAAGACATACAAACAGCCAACAGTTATATGAAAAGATGCTCAACTTCACTAGCTATTAGGGAAATGCAAATCAAAACCACAATGAGATACCACCTCACACCTGTTAGAATGGCTATTATCAACAAGACTAATAATAAGTGTTGGAGAGGTTGTGGAGAAAAAGAAACCCTCGTATACTGCTGGTGTAAATGTAAATTGGTAGAGATACTATGGAAAACAGTATGGAGGTTCCTCAAAAAATTAAGAATAGAGCTGCCATGACCCAGCAATCATTCTTCTGGGTATCTACCCTAAAAATTTGAAAACATTTATTTGCAAAGATATATGTACCCCTATGTTCACTGCAGCATTACTCATGGTGGCCAAGACATAGAAACAGCCAGTGTCCTTTGATAGATGATTAATATGTGGCACATATATACAATGGAATACTACTCAGCCATAAGAAAACGTGAAATACTGCCATTTGCAACAACATAGATGGATCTTGAGATTTTTATGCTAAGCAAAGTAAGTCAGACAGAAAAAGTCAAGAACCATATGATTTCACTCATATGTGGGATATAAAACTGAAAACAAATGATCAAACAAGACAAACAAAAACTCATAGACACAGACAACAGTATGGTGGTTACCAGAGAGAAATAAGGGAGTGGGGGTAAAGGGGGTCAAATATATGGTGACAGAAGGAGAACTGACTCTGGGTGGTGAACACACAATGCAACATATAGATGATGTATTACAGAATGGTACACTTGAAACCTATATAATTTTAATAACCAATGCCACCCCAATAAATTTAATTAAAATATATTTTTAAAGGAAAAATGAATAAAAGCAAAAATTTTAAAAAGAGGGTCTAGAGATCAGAGAGCTTCTCCTGCTGGCTTTGAGTAAGCAGGTTGACATACTGTGAGAGAGGCACTGCTGGAGTCTCTAGGAGCTGAGAGCAGCCCTCGGCCAACGGCCAAGAAGAAAGTGGGGTCATCAGTCATAAAACTGCAAGGGACTGAATTCTGTCAACAACCACATGAACTTAGAAGTGGATCCTGAGCTCCAGAAAGGAACGCAGCCCAGTTAACATCTTGCTTTAAACTCTGGAGACACTGAGCACTGAACCCAGAGCTAAGCTACGCGTGGACTCTTAACTCATAAAAGGAAGTTTAGCCACTAAGTTTGTGTCGATTTGTTGTGCAGCAGTAGAAAATTAATGCATCCTTAATGTTGAGATATAAAATTCAATGGTTAGTAACAGAAGGGGACCACTGACCTAGTAAATACACGTGCTCCTTCCATCTTAAGGGAATCTCCAACATGTGGGTGATATTTAAACACCAACAATAGAAAAAGACTATATAGTTTATAAGCAAAGGATTCTTATGCATTGAAGATTACACTGACCATTCATCAGCAATAATTTTATCTGCACAAGTAACATATCCCAGATATCAGCTTTACTAATATTTCTTTTGACTAGAAAAAATGCACAATTTAGTTCAAATTGTTGCATTAAATATCTATAAATTCATCGCAAAGTCCAATTTACTAGAAGGGCTGAGATGTTTCTGTTTGACATTTATTTTTTTTATTTTTTTGGTGCATTGGGACTATCTTCCTTACTTATTTACTGCTTATCTTTTATAACCCAACAAATTCTTTTTCAGAAAGCAAGGACTGAGGAATGAGGGTGGACTTCTACAAAGAGTTTTTGCTGACCCCTCTATCACACGCCATGTAGCAGGGAGTAATTGTTTCAGGCTGATTCTACTTTTCCTTACATAAGATTGTTCACTCACATCAGGTGATTGCATCAAATATTGACATGATTGAGGAAATTATAGTGTCACAATTCAAGATCTAAAGATTGTCTCTCCCTATAAAAAATCCACTGGACTGATGGAAGAACAAATGGAGTTAACTTTGAGCACCTAACAGTAATAAGCTATTGAAAAAGCCTTATTCATACAGGGTTTAAGCCTTTTGATATTAATTTGCATGGTAGCAATGGACCCTAGGTTAGAATTACTCAGTTTTGCTAGAAGTAAACACAAATCAAAAGGTAGCAGAATTATAATCAATATTAGAGGTTACAACAATTTCATCTTTCTGACAATTAAAAGAGCTGCCTTGTACAGTAACAAGTTGCCAGTTACTAGAAATGATTATGCAGAGGTTGGAAGATTACTGATAATGAAGGTTATAGGACAAATTCCCTTCCTACAGGGGAGAGTGAACCCGTTGGCCACTAAAAGTCCCCATTTCAATTCTAAGAGTTTTTATGATTCTAAAGAAAAAATGATGTAATAATTTAAAGAGATATCTTACACTGTTACACAGTTATACAGGGACACAATTTATGACATGATAGATACATCACTCATATATTACAGGAACAAATTTATGCCCTTTTTCACTAAGTATAATGCAATCTTGACAATTTGCCCAAACTGTTTGATGGTGAAGGGGTGAAGAACACCCAGCCACAGTTTCTAGTATTGAAAGTCCCATCCTTAGAGATTCATATAAGAGGAGGGTTATTAAGGAAGGAAAGAGAACAATTAGTCAGGTGATAGAATATAATGACACATGCATAACTTTTTCAACCATCACTTTCTGTACCATGCTGGAAAATTCTGCCTCAAATAATTTTGGAAGCGTCTCTGATCAAGCATTTCTAAAGCATCCATGAATTTCTTTAGAAATCATTTGTACATTGGGCAACAATATCATCTTATTCTCACAAAACCAGTAACTTTTTCAGAGAATCTTTACATTTCTCAGTTAATTTGATTAATATTTTCCCCCTTATTTTACTGCAAACTCTATGTCTCAGGAACCATATTAAGATTTGATCAACATCTCTAATACTTAAAAAAAGACCTCAGTGATAAAAATGTGTTAAATAGGTGACTAAATAACCTAATAAGAAAAAAAGGCAGGAGGATATCATGACCTTAACAACCCCTAAGTGCCATTCAAAGACCTCTTCTTTCTCTTTCGAGGCAAGAGATGATGGTGGCTTGACCTAGTGTATGTCAGGGGGAGAGAAGTCAAGATATTTATGTTATTTTTAGAAGACAGAAGCTGCAGGACTAGCAAATGGAGTGCTATGGAGAATGGGAAACAGAGTGAGTCAATAATGGCTCTAGTTTGTAACCTGAGTTACCAAGTGGATGGTTTATTGATATGGGGACCCCTGGAAGGTGAACAGGATTTCTATGAGATATTTAATGCTCCAATCTCAGTATCTAATTGCTTCTGTGGGTCAGGCATTCCAGTGCAGCTCCGTGTCACTCACAAGACTGCAATCCAAGTGTCGGCAGTGGCTGCAACCATCACAAAGCTCAACTGTGGCAGGACCAACTTCCAAGTTCATGCCTATGTATAGTCTTTAAAGGACACGGTTCTTCCTTGGTTGTTGGCCAGAGAAAGCTCTCACTTCCTTGTCATGTAGGCCTCTCCATTAAATAGCCCACAGCATGGCAGGTGGCTTCATCAGAGTGAGAGAAAAAAGAGGCCAGAGAGAACGCAAGCAAAATGGAAGTAGTCTTTTGTAACCTAATTTTGGAACTGACATCCCATTATTATTGCGCTACTTTGTTCATTAGAAGTAAGTCACTAGGTCCAGCCCACTCTCAAGGGGAGGAGATTACACAAAGATGTGAATAATAGGAGACGTGCGCAGGATCACGGGGGACCATATTAGAAACTCTCTACTGTAGACTTAGAAAAATGAAGAGTTCCTTTTTTAAAAAAAACATGTCTTAAATTTGAACTCGGAGATATCTAAGAAGAGGTGTCAAGTAGGCCACTGTTACAAAGAGAGATATTATTTAAAAGTTTTAAAATATCTAAAATTAAGTGTATATTATTATAAATCCATTTGGAATAGGAATATTGTAAAAACAAGCATAGGAATTAATTTTTGAAATCCATAAAAGCAGTTCCATCTGGGGAGGGAGTCGGTGGTAATGTGATCAGGGAAAAGTATATAATAGATGTCACCTTATCTGCAATGTATTACTTCTTTCAAAAGTTTGAAGCAAATATAGGATAATACATGAGTATTTCTGACATTATTTTCTTCTTGTCTATATGTTTCAAATATTTCACAGTGAAAATTTTAAATGAACAAAAATCGACATGATTTGGCAACCTTTAAAGAGTCGTTTCAAATGGAGTAGGTTTAGTAGGACTAAAGAGAGAGTGGGAGATGACGAAGGGTAGACTCCTCTGCTGAAAAGCTGGACTTCACCCTCTGAAGTGACCTTGGAGAAGTTATTTAATCATAGCTTTCTCTCTGAAACTTAGTTTACTCATCTGTAAAATGGTGTGTGTGTGCACGCACGTGCACATGACTGAGTGTGTATGTGTGTAAGCTATATGTGTGATCGTGTGTGCATACATACACATACACATTCATACATGCAAACAAACACACCTATATATGCACACGTAGATGAATGTACTGCAGGCAATAAACAAATGATAGCGCTAAGTCAACCTTCACAGTGAAGGCTGAAAAAAGACAATCTTTCAGAGCTTAACGAGAATGTAGATTACAGATAAAAGAAATGAAAATGGAAGGGAAAAGAAAATGACAGGGAATACTGCCAAATGCTGCTCCGATCTGTCTGTGTTACTACAAAGAAACTAGAAGAAAAAAGATCTTCAGAAGCAAGCCAAATTTTGTGGCTTGGCTGTCGTTACGTGACTTTCAAAAGAAAGCCCTCTTCCAGCCCTACCCTTGCTTCCACTGCCCTCCCCAAAAAATGCATAAAGGAAAAAAGAGCAGGCATCTCTTCAGAGACTGCTTAACCAAGAAAAGACAGGCTGAGGCAGGAGTCTAAAGAAGATGATTATTGTAGTTACGATGAGAATTGGAAAGGCAAACTAAACTCAGAGACCTTAAACAGAAATTTAAGGGGAATTGATGCTGAAAAGAAGAAATGCAGCCAAATTCCAAAAGACACATGAGGGAGCATAAACTCCTGAGAATCTTTTCCCAAGTGCCATGCATCCATTACTGGTAGAGAGTCGTTCAGCAATGGTCTTTCAAGTTCCAACCACGTGCAAAGCACTCTTCTTGGCACTAGGGAGACATGGCGAAGAAGACAAAGTCTACGAGGTCTGACAATTAAGCTCACGAACTAATCCTGCAGAAAGTGCTGCATACCTCATTGCTGAATATCACTAGTCACCTTCGAAGTCACCTTCCCCTTGGGAAGCTATGCACCGACACCAGAACCTAGTCCACCCTTCAAAGCAATTTTGGAGCTCTTTTTCTGAAATGGCCATCAGAGCTGTCATTGTTTTACTCTTGATGTCCTGACTGGCATCAAAATGTCTTACTTCCAATATTTTCTTTACCTTCGGGTAAAGAAAGAAGTCATTGGGGGCCAGATCAAGTGAGTAGGGAGGGTGTTCCAATACAGTTATTTGTTTACTGGTTAAAAATTCCCTCACAGGCAGTGCCGTGTGAGCTGGTGCATTGTCGTGATGCAAGAGCCATAAACTGTTGAGGAAAAATTCAAGTTGTTTTCATCTTTTTCACACAGCCTTTTCAGCACTTCCAAATAGTAAACTTGGTTAACTGTTTGTCCAGTTGGTATGGATTCATAATGAATAATCCCTCTGATATCAAAGAAAGGTTAGCAACATAACTGTCAGACCTCATATGCCTTCACAAAGGCTATATTCTATGGGAAGAGACAGATAATAAACAATTAAAGAAGTTATAAGCAGTAGTAATTCAGAAAAATAAAGCAGAGGAGCACTAGGGAGAAGGGTTGGACATTAAAAATCCAGTGAGGGGCCGGCTGAGTGGCGCGATGGTTAAGAGCTGGCTTGGGATGCCAGAGGGCCCCGGTTCGGATCCCACATATGGGGGCCAGTGACGCTGCCCTCTACAGCTAAGATGCTGAACAACAGCTCAACCTGGAGCTGGGCTGCCGGGAGTCGCCGTAGGCTGCAGCCCCTGTGGCAGTGAGTTGCCATGGGCTACCGTGCGTAGCCAGCAGCCAGTGTGAGCAGCCAGCAGCCGCCGTGAGCAGCAGTCCAGAAGCCGGCGACTTATCTGCCTCACCCGGAAAGAGCGCAATGATGGTGCCAACTTGGGCCAGTGAAGCGACGTCCGCCACAACTAGACTGAAGAACAAAAGGACAGCAACTTCTCTGTTACCCTTCCCCCAATTCCCCAGCACTGTTTCCATCCCCCCAATTCTCCAATAAAAATCTTAAAAAAAAAATCCAGTGAGCAGGGACACATTCCCTGATAAGGTGCCATGTGCCATGTGTGGGGATGAAAGACCAGGAGATGAAGAATGACTTGGGGAGTGTGAACTTCTCGTGACTCCCAGTTCAAATGAGGAAAAAGGACAAGATGGGATTTGTTCTGATGGTGTCAAGGCACAGAGACTGGCATCAAAGCTGTGAGTGTGTGGGTGGGGAGGAAGGGGGCGACAGGAGGGAAGCAGAGGGACCCAGCCAGCTACACAGGAGCCTGAGGGCACTGACTCAATTCTAATTTGCTCTTAGGAGTTTGAGCGGAATGACCTACTGAAAGCCAAGACTGAACTGATAGAAGAACTACATTGCTCGTGCCCCACTCTTTATTGAGTTGGGAGAAACTACACAGGATGTTGTGATTATAATCATCAGCACAGGAGAGCCTGGGTCCTGAGGGAGATGACCAAGGAGACATATAGATCTGGGCTTTCAGAGACATAACAAGGCTGATAATGCCGTGAGCATGACTGAGAAGGCCTGCTATGGCGGCCATGTCCCCGCCTAACTTCACGTTGATTTAACAACATAGAATGACCCAGGGGTGAGCTGCACTGCGCCCAGTAAGGGGGAAGGAAAGGTTCTGGCTGAATCCCTAAGGATTCCATCTTCAGATCAATTTCCGAGAGAAAGCCCAGTGTTGAAAAGCTTTGATGTGTGTCCTTTAGTAAGGAGTGAGTAGGGCCTGCCTATCAATGAAGGTTCAACTCAGCAACTTTCCTGTGCTACCAAACGGGCTCAGGATGCACATGCTGCCAGCAGTTCTCATGCATCACATGACCTTTTAGTTAAAATCATGGCAGACAATTGCTCAGTGCTTACGTTGCACCAGACACTTTCCAAAGTGCTTTCCTTGTGTTGATTCACTGATGTTTTGTTTGTTTGTTTTTCATTTAAACATTTGGGAGAGGATTGGGGCCTGTAGATTTGAATTTGAACAAGCAACAGAGAGCCACTTACCAATTAGCCTCTATTCCCCAGGAACAATAAAAGCACTGTCACTAGGAAATAAATTGAAAATAAAACAAAACAAACAAACATATAGAACACTACACACCTATTAGAATGGCCAAAATCCAGGATGCCGACCACACCAAATGCTGGTGAGGACGTGGAGCAGCAGGAACTCTGTCATTACTGGTGGGAATGTAAAATGGTGCGGCTACTTTCGAAAACAGTTTGGTGATTTCTCATAAAATGAAACAGACTCTTACCGTATGATCCAATAACCATGTCCCTTGGTATTTACCCAAAAGTGTTAAAAATGTATGTACACAGATGTTTATAGCAGCGTGATTCATAATTGCCAAACTTGGAATCCATCAAGATGTCCCTCAGTAGGTAAATGGATAAATAAATGCTGGTATATACAATGAATTATTCAATACTATAAAGGAATGAACTGTCAAGGCATGAAAAGCCACGGAGGAACCTTAAACACATTACTAAGTGAAAGAAGCCAATCTGAAAAGGCTACATACTGTATGATTCCAGCTACATGACATTCTGGGAAAGGCAGAACTGGAGACAATAAGAAGATCAGTGGTTGCCAGGGGAAAGGAGAGGAGGGATGACTAGGCAGAGCACAGAGGACTCTTAGGGTAATGAAACTGCTCTGTGTGATATTATAATGATGGATACATGCCATCATACATTTGCCTAAACCCACAGAACGCACAACACAAAGCATGAACTATAAGATAAACTCTAGACTTTGAGTGATTATGTTGTGTCAGTGTAGGTTCATTGATTGTAACAACATCCCACTCTGGTGGGATGCTGGTCATGGGGGAGGCTGTGAATGTGTGGGGACAGGGGTATATGGGAACTCTGTACCTTCCCCTCAATTTTGCTATGAACCTAAAATTGCTCTAAAAAAGTATTAATAAAAATATTTTTTAACCACATAGGAGAAAGTAATAGTTTTGTACTGTAAACCTCTCCCTTATTGGGATACAATGGATTTGGCTTGAACAAGCACTTCTGTGAAGGGCTGAGTATGATGTTCCTTTGAGATAAAAACGTTGAGAGGGAGAGAGAAAGAAAGGGGGGGGGGCGGAAGGGGAGGGAAGGAAAGGAGAGGAGAGGAGAGAAGGAACTGATTGATAAGGGCTTCAGATGTGGACATATGAAGCCTGCTTATAAAATCAGATTCCAGGGATTAACTTGTTTAACTGGCTGAGAAAGGGATGCTATAAACACAGTCACAGGCAGGAAGTCTGGTTTCTACCGTATGGCTGTGATATGTGCAGGCTATGTGCTCATAAAAATGTCTTGCCAAACAGTCCGTCCTTCTGTTTTTCTGCATTTAGCCCTGTAAAAGAACTCAAAGACTTGCTAGAGCCCAGCCAAGAAACCAAGGAAGCAGAGTGGTAGCTACTGATGGAGCAAGTACTGGAAGTCAGAGAAGGAAATGGATCAGAAGCCAGAAGGCAAGCCACTAAAGGAAGCATACACAACTATCCCAGATCAGGGCAAGTAAGGATGCCAAAGCTAGGTCAATCAGCAGGAAGCAGGAGGATATAAATAGTATTGATATATGGGGCAAGCACTATTCTAAGGTGAACAATAGGCTGGTGGATGGAGAAAATAGAGGAACAGTGGCAAACTCAGTAGGTCAGATGCAAGCTCCGGAGAGGTGAGACCAGAGTTTGCCCCCAATGAGAGGCTTTGGCCTGCTTCGTGGAAAGGCTGGGCCTTTCGCTAGGGAGGACAGTCTGGGGGCCTTTGAGATCTGTCTGGAGGGAAGAACATGGGGCGGGGAAGAGTTGACAGCCACATTGTGAGCTGCCTAACATGGGTTGTGCTGTAGCCTGTAAACCTCACCTTCCAAAAGCAGCGTTTTCCATGTTGTGGTGGTATTCTCTATATATTTAAGCATGGAAAAAATTGGACACAAATAGCTCATGTTGTAAGGACCGTGCTCGATATAAATTTTCTTTTTAGGTTAGCCTTGCTTTCCCTAATGGCCAGAAGTAGAGTTCTCAAGGTCAAATAAGCATACTAAGGAATCCATGACATAGATGAAAGGGATTAGGTAAAATAAATCTTCCTTCCCCAAAAGCTTTTCCGGAGAAACACATTTGCAGAGCTGCATCAGTCATTACTTTTCTACAAAGATGGCAGAGGACAGTGGTGTAAAATCAATTCATTCCACATTTAATGCACTCTGGTCTGCTTAATGCACATAAGAGTACTAACCACATTAAACCTCTCTCCTAAACCCAACCACACTTAACAATAGGGACATTACATAGCCAACAGGCAGGCTCTCATCATTTCCCTTCCATTTCCTTCCACTTAACTGATTCATAGTTAGCACTTTTCTCATTGCTCTTTAGCAGTGTCTTGGCCTCACTTTCTTCCCTTCTACTGACTTCTTCAGTCATGATTTCCTAGGAAAGGGTATGACCTTCCCTCATGCCACTCCCCAGTCTACTGAAACTCAGCTCTCTTCTCTAGGTAAAATTGTCAATATCCTTCCTTCTTTGCTTACCCTACTATACCACTACAAGAGAAACTGAAAAGAAAATAGCAAAGAAAATCAGCAAAGCAGTTATTTTTCTTGTGTTACAATAAAGTCCCAAGGAGTATGGTGGCTCTGTGGTGCCATTAGGGAATCCACTCTGCATCTGTCTTTTTACTCAGCCTCATGGTTGCAACGGGGCTGCATAGCTTCCAATATTGGGACTGTGCCCTAAACAAGAAAAGAGGAAGCATGATAGGCCAAAGCTACCCAAGCCAGCTGTATCTGCTGCCATTTTAAAGACCATTCCCTGAAGCTTCCCTTTACAATTTTACCTACATCTTAATGGTTCTGAATTATGTCACATGGCTAGATATAAATGCATAGGAGCCTAGAAGATGTAGACTTTAGGTAGGAAAATGTCCACCTGAAACAAAAGTTATTTTAGATAGGATAAAGGGGCAGTAACACAGGCAACAAAAGCACAAACAAACAAGTGGGACATCAAACTAAAAACCTTCTGCACAGCAAAAGAAACAACAAAACAAAAAAAGCAACCTACAGAATGGAAGAAAATATTTGCAAATCATATAGCTGATAAGGGGTTACTATCCAAAACACATAAAGAATTCATGCAACTCAATAACAATAACAAACCAACTAAAACATGGGCAGAGGACCTGAATAGACCTTTTTCCAAAGAAAAATCCAAATAGCCAACAGGTACATGGAAAGATGCTCAACCTCACTAATCATCAGGGAAATGCAAATCAAAACCACAATGAGATACCACCTCACACCCGTTAGAATGACTATCCTCAAAAAGACAAAAGATAGCAAGTGTTGGCGAGAATGTGGGGAAAAGGGAACCTTTGTGCGCTGTTGGTAGGAATGTAAATTGGTGCAGCCACTATGGAAAACAGTATGGAGGTTCCTCAAAAAATTAAAAGTAGAACTACCTTATGATCCAACAATTCCACTTCTGGGTATTTCTACAAAGAAAATGAAAACAGGATCTCAAAAAGAAAACTGCAATCCCAGGTTTATTCTAACATTATTCACAATAGCCAAGGTATGGAGACAACCTAAATGTTGGGTTTTCTGAATGGATTCAGCCACGAGACAGATGGACCTCAAGGGCATTATGCTAAGGGAAATAAGTCACACAGAGAAAGACAAATTCTGTAGGATCCCACTTATATGTGGAATCTTAAAAAGCTGAACTTGTAGAAATGGGGTAGAATGGTGGTTACTGAGGAGTGGGGGAATTGGGCAGATGTTGGTCAAAAGGTATAAACTTGCAGTTAGAAGATAAATCAGTTCTGGGGATCTAATGCAAGGCACAGTGCTTACAGATAACAACACTGCTTTATATACTTCAAAGTTGCTAAGCGACTAGATCTTAAATGTTCTCACCACAAAAAAGAAATGATAATCATGTCACGCGATGGAGGTGTTAGCTAAGGCTACCATGCTAATGATATGGTAATATATAAATGTATCAAATCAACCCGTTATACACCTTAAACTTATGCAATGTTATATGTCAGTTATACCCCAATAAAAAGGGGGACAATAAATATCAGCTATTTGTTGATGGACATAAAAGAAATAATTCCAAAGTTATACAATGACAAGCCTTGAGAAATGGTACAATGAAAAAGTACAGATTGATAGGAGAGCATATCATGAGGCAATGTGATCTAGCCTGGGGAAGATGAGATGATCACAAAAAAATTAATGATAAGAGAAACCTGAGAAATAAATAGGAATTAACTGGGTGAGGGGGCACTGTGTTCTCTCCTTGCTACCTTCAAACTGGGGAGATAGCCAAACCACCAAAACTAGAAACTTAAGTTTTTAAAATTGACTATGAAATAAACTATAACATGGGTGGAGCCATATTTTTTATGTTCCTGAACTTCTCCATGAAGGTCAATGACTTTGACCATACACTTGGAATTTATTTTTTTTAAAAAAGCATGAATTTTGTTTTCGAAATCCAACATAGCGCTGCCAGTTATAGAAATGCAGCGAAGAAAATGAACCCATGCTTGCTCTTTTTTATATTTTATATATCTTTGAGTCCAACCACGGAGTCCTCATCAAGCTAACTTATTTGTCCTTTTATCAACTCGAATGTTATTTTACACTGTTATCTGTTTGGGAAATGGAGGGAGATTTGCAATTCAATCATTACAATGAGAACTTTAGATCTTTCTATCCCACTTCTGTCACAGAGCACTTGATGCTGTGTATTTCCAGCAGCTATTCAAGGCTCCCTCTCTCCAGAATTCCTTAAACATATACACACACCCACACATCCACCACACACGCACATGATCAAGGATGAATATATTTCCATTTTTTTATCTGTAGACTTTTTTTTTATTCTGTTCTTCCCTCTTCAAAGTACTCCCTGAAAGCTCTAATGCAAGAGTACTATCTTTTGCTTTCTCTACTGCTTTCCACAATCCCTGGCTTACTTCTCTGCAAAACAGGAACCAAGCAGACAGGGGCGCCTATACCCTTTTCACACAGGTCAGACCCAGTCAAATGTTTGCAAATACAGAAGTGAGCTTGCAGACTCACCGAACTACCATATTTTGCCGTCATAATGCACACTTTTTTGCCCAAAATTGTGAGGGAAAAACAAAACTAAGGGTGTGCATTATACATGGGTAGTACTAATTCTGTATCTACATAAATGTTTTTAATTCTCTTATTTATGCTTATGAGTTAAAAGTGTAACTCTAGAAATCAATAATGGCATTCGTATGCAAAATTATACCCTGGAATACGATCATTGGTTTTGAACTTACAACGAACTTGCAAGAAGGAAGAGTTCTTGGCCTTCTATGATGCATAAATATCATAAATTTCTTACCGGTACACAAAATTTCTTATACCTTGTATCCGTTCTTGTGTTTTATAATTACTTATTACATAACATTTCTTGTACCACAATATGTTTAAAAATAAATGCTAAAATTCCTTTATAATACAAAAACAAGTACCTAAATGTAAACAAATAAAAAATTGAATTAAAAAGTTAAAGGAAAGATTTTTTTTCCCTGAAAGTTTGGGCCAAAAGTGTGGGAGCGCATTATACATGGCAACATACGGTAATAACTTGCAGCTATTAAGTCAGGCAGCCCTTCGCTTGGCATTGTATAATCTAAGTGGCATAAAGACAGTAATTTTCTACTCATAGGACAAAATGATTAATGCCGTGCGTTAGAGGGACAGCAGGTTGGTCCTTCATAGGCACCAGTTGTCTTCTCTCTTCTTTGAGCAGAGAGGCAGACAGACCCTTAAGAAGCTCCTTCCCTGTTCCTTGTTGCTGCTTGCTGTCAGGAATACAAGGAGGCGTTACTGACAGCCATTACTTGCACTGCCAGTCTGTGTCTGGCACCCTCTGGCTGCAAGTGTGGAGGCAACCTGAGCAGGCACCTATCCATTCTTGGCTTAAGGGACATGTACGGGGAAAATGACACCTGGGTCTAGTGAGGCTTTTGATACGCAATTTCATGCTTCTCAAAAAAAACCCCAAAAAACGAAAAAAACTAGGAAAGTATAGTTTAAATAAACCTGATTTGAGGATCATTTTTAAAGAAATATTAATACATGATTTGTATGAACTCAGTTCCATAAGGGTTAGTTTTCAGTGCCTCGTGATGCTTTGTGTGCGTGTATGGTTTAGGAACCTAAAGACTATACTCACATAACATTTTCCTAAGAATTCCAAGTTTGGGGATGTGGCTAACAGATGAAAAGAAGCAACTGAAATAATTCTGACAAGTTGGAGAACTGCATGAGTACAAACCTGGCGCCGTTCAATGATGACATATCTGAGTTAAATCATAAAGGAAGAAAAAGCTAATATCCTCAGAAATTAGTCTATATAATTACCATTATGTATTATACTAATGGTAATTATAAATTGAGCAATGCAAAATCCTGAAGAGATGTTTTTTTAAAGGATTGTAAGGTTCTTAGCTACTCCTAGTAAAGAGGACCTTATATTTAAGAACAGTAGGACAGCCCCTGCTCCAAAATATTGCTCTCCCTGCTTCTAGATGCCTGGAGGTTCACCATTTGGAAGGCAGAAGTTACAATCATTTGTAACCTAATAAAAAAATGACATCCCATCACTATAGTCAAATTCTATGGACTAGAAGCAAGTCGGTAAGTCCATCCCACAGTCAACAGGAGGGAATCACACAAGTGAATACAGGAGACCAAGTTCATCAGGCGCCATGCCAGAAGCTGCCTACCGCACCACTCCTTCATGTCCTGTTTTAAAATGTTTCCACTCAGGGGAGAGAGAACACGAAGCTTCTCATACCATAGTGTACATTTGTCAAGTTTCTTTGGAATGAAGGGGAAGCCTGGTAAGAGCTGGATACCAAGGAAGGAGATGGAGCTATAAAAATGGTAACTGTCTCAGAAAGGAGACGTGGGCAATGAAGAAACTATCCAGCTATCTACTGATACAGGAGTTAAGATCATAGGACTGACATCATCAGAGCTTGAGACAGTAGTCGGAGGTCAATAAATTAAATATGAGTCAATAAATTGGCATTGCAGCTAAAACAAAGGAAGCCTGACATTGAGCTGGATTGAGGAATATAACACATAAAGGCGCCAGGTCTCATGCTTACAATGTACTCCACAATGGTGAGATCTTTGGAAAACTATAAAATCTGTCCTTGACCATGGATGTAAAGGGCTTGACGATGCCTCAGATTAATACATACAAAATAAAGGAAGGTTGGGGATATAATGGGGAAAAAAAAGGACACAATAAAACCTGTTTACCTTTCCTGGAGAAAGAAAAGGCTTTGAAACACTGAAATGTACTGCTCGAGTGGTTATTATAAAGAACTACAGAGTTATTTTCTGTTTCTATTGAGAGACAATTTCCTTAGAATTCTAGAGAATGATTAATGGCTCCCTCTCAACCATGAGACCACTGTGAACAACAGGATTCTAGGTCTGGGTTCATTAAACCTGTCCATAAATTGAAGTTTTATGGGAGGACCGCTAGGATTTACTATTTATGCTGCAAAAACACCTGAATTCACATACATCAGCTCATTCTCATCACTAACTAGTTCTTGAATATTTCATGATCCTTTCCACTTCCATGGCTTTGCTCATGCAGTTTCCCCAACTTAGAGTGCCTTCCTTTCCCATGCTTCATCTTATCTTCTTTTGTCTCCTTCTATCCTCTGCTCCCCAAAAGCAGGCTACCACATCAATAACAAACTCCATTTCTTCCATGTCAAAATAATAAATTAAAAACACTAATTATATATGGTTCTTCTGCTAAAATATGTTTCTCAGTGTGGTAGGACATGAATTCTGCATGGATTCATTAGCAGTAGCCTTAATGTAGGTGCCATGGATTTGTCTAGTCCATCCATATACTCTTGTCTGGCCTTCCTGATGGTCAGAGAAAGAAGATTCTTTAGGGGATGCTAGGTATAACCAGTTATACAGCTGGTTTCCACCCCATAAGGAAATAAGAGGGGGAAAAAATAAGTGAAAGACCTACAAAAAGGTGATAAGCTGAATAAACAGAAGAAAGCAAGGTCCAACACATCTTCATGATGAAACAAAACAAAAGAAAACCAAACAAAACCTCAACAGACTTGGAAAAGAAGGGAACTTCCTCAACTCAATAAAAGGCATTTAAAAATAACCCTTAGCAGCATCACATTTAATGGTGAGAGACTGAAAAGTTTCTACTTAAGATCAGGAACAAAACATGAATGTCTGCTCTCACTACTTCTAGTCAACATTGTACTGGAGACTCTAGCCAGAGCAATAAGACAAGAAAATGAAATAAAAGGCACCCAGATTAAAAAAGCAAAAAGCAAAACTATTTACATGATTTTGTACATGGGAGCAAACAAGGAAATAATGGAAAGTGCCTGAAGGCACAGGGGGTATCACTAAAATAACAGCAATGCCATACTTAAGTAGTGTCTTACAGCTTCCATACAGCTAGGCAATGTTTTATCTTCGTAACCACCTGTAAGTAAGTACTATTATTATCACAGATAACAAAAGGAACTTAGAAAGTGTTGTATTTGTTAGTGGAGCCAGTTACTAAATGTCATAACTGTCACCCAAATCTCCAGCACCAAGATTCTAACTCAGTGCTTAATGGTTGTTTGGTTTCTTAACTCTTTTTTTTTTTTTTTTTAGCTGAGCCATCCTGCTACCTATTGGCAACTTAGCGGCAGCTCAGCTCAAGCCCGGCATCGAACCGCTGTTGTTCAGAGCTCAAACTCTTGAGCGAGCTCTTAACCAACTGAGCCACTCGGCCGGCCCTGGTTTCTTAACTCTTAAGAGTGGCATGGTCCAACAGAACATCCTGTGATCGTGAAAATGTTCTATCTAGAATCTGCACTGTTTAGTACAGTGGCCACTAGACACAAGTAGCTATTGGACTCTTGAAATGTGGCTACTATGACTGAATAACTGAATTTAAAGTGTTATTTAAATTTAAATAGCCACATGAGGCTATGGGCCACCATACTGAACAATGTAGAGTTATTAGTCTGCTCTAAATCAGACATTCTTCCTCACGGTTCTATCCTCAGAGTGGCCAACCTATGTGTAGTTCTTCATTGATTAATGAGTAATGTGTGTAGCAGTATGAAGATAGACAAACCACCCTTGGGAATAATTACAAGTTACAATACATTCTTAGAAATACCTAAAAATGATTCTGCAACATAGAAACACATAAGAGTGTTCTAACCAACAAAAATATAAGAAATACTTTCCTAACAACTACAGCTCAGTATTCATTAGGAGGTTGGGGTGAGGTCATAATATAGCTTATGCTTAAGTGACTATATACATTTTTCCTCTCTTATACCCAATTCCAGTGAATTCTTGCTTCTAATTCTACCCTAAAGATTTCCCAAATTGCTTGCCCTTCTTTAAATACCTCCTTCATATTTCCACCTTTATACCTTTTCTTGGGCTGCTTTTTCTGCTGAGAATGTCTTCCTCCACTTCCGCAAATCCAAACATGACCACATGTTTCCAGGCCTAACTCAAATCTACAATGTCCTGGAAGACTTTCTCGCCTCACCTGGATGTCATTCATTCTTCATCTGTTTCGTTTGTAACATTTAGTACTCTGACCATATATGTATTATAGTTTTATATGCACATCACCTCTCTGATTAAACCCAGGGTCAGCAAACTACAACCTGTGGACTAAATGTGGCCTGCTGCATGTTTTTATAAATAAAGTTTTATTGGAACACAGCCATGCTCTTTTTTTTACATATTGTCTATGACTGCATTTGCCCTATGACAGCAGAGCTGAGTAACTGCAACAGAGACAATCTGGCCCTCAACAATTGGCTCTCCACAGAAAGTCTGCTGATCCTGTATTACTATAAACTTCTTGAATGGCCTATAGGTACTAACTGATTTATTTTTTTAACTCTTCACAAAACCTAGAGTATTGCCCTACATATAGAAGTAACATAATAAATATTTTAAATAAATTTTGGGTTATTTATAAGGAATTAATACTGTCTGCTTATGCATATCAATTTTCTATTTGCAAACATTATCCCACCCAATTTGCCATTTACTCACCAAGATAACTTCCTGACATGGCAAAAGTAGGTCTCATTATCTACATTTTACACTGTGAGAAATTAAGGCACAACGAGAGACTTGCTTATGGACAGACAGCTAGTAAGGAGTTACAAAACTGGGTCATAAACTCAGAACTTTTGATTTCTGGCTCCAAGCTATCTCATTTTGACGCTCTGTGCTTACCTGCTTTCCCATAAATTGAAGTAAGAATGCCAACGGAACCCAAAATAAAAATGTATATACATCCAGTTAGTAAATTAAAAATTGTGGTCCATTTTTTTTATTTTTATGAGAACTAATCATTCAAAATATTGGGGGTGCCAAAAACTGCACACATTTTAAGAGATGTTATCTATGTATTACTTTTAAAAGTTGACTTGAATTGTGGTAGCAATGTGTGGTATGATGTTCACTGAAAAGATGGTGTTAATTAAATAAATGCTAGGGTCATTTATTGTATTACAATTTTAATACAGTGTTTTTCTTTCTTAATCTGTATATACATTTTTTTGGCACCCTCTGTATTTTTGTTTCTAAGCTCGAAAAATAATTTAATGTTAAATTAAAAAACTTAAGATGTAAAAAGCTTTACAAAAAATAATTTCCCCAAAACATGGAGGAATTTTTTTTAAACTTCAAAAGATATAGAAAATGCACATTCCCCAAGCTGGCCACACTTATTCTCCCTGCTGTGTCCTCCTTACAAAGGCAGTTGCTCTCCCTTTTTCACTCAACATCTTAAAGCTATTGAATACAAGTTAGTAGCTATCAGATGAAACCATAAGTAAGAATAATATGCCCTAATGGTATGGTTAGTCTGCCCAGGCCAAGTTTATCTAATTCAAGTCCATTATCTGCTCAGCAACACCTCTTCACTATTTGGTATCGATTGTTTATACAGCTGATATGAAACATTGGAGAAAAGCAGAGTGGTGACAATATAGGACACTTGTTTTATGTCTGCCTGTAAAAACCTTCTGACTTTATTCTAAATACATTAAATAGTAGACTCATGAAATTTTAAACAATATGTGTAACATCTTTGCATTTATATTAGACAACTACATTGTGCTTGATACACAAATAGGATATTTTCAAAAAACTCCCCTTTCTCTGAAATGGGTCACATTCTTTACAGTTATGGAGTGTATACTAATTTCTGCCCAGTGAGAAAGAATGGAAGTGTTTTTGAGCCTTTTTGAGGTGTTACAGTCAGTTTAAATTATGCATGCATCTTAATGCAAATGTAGGCTTCAATATAAGCAGGTGGTTCTCTGAGCTGGAGGCTATCCTTTTGGCAAAACACATATCATGGAGTATATATTCAACTCTCTGTGGGCAACCAAAAAATGTTTGTAGGCTAAAAAAAAACCCTTCATCTATTTTTTAAAGAAAACATTAATATTAATATTTGTAAAGCCACTGTAATCAGGGTTATTAGAATGTCTGCAAGCTCAGGAACACGTGCCTAATGCAGAAATGACCCAGTTTCCTGGTTCACTGTAGTAAAGGCCATTGAGCTCGCTGGGTGATGGGCTTGGCCTCAAACTCTTCATTCTTCTTTTTTTTTAAAGATTTTTATTGGGGAATTGGGGGATGGGAACAGTGCTGGGGAATTGGGGGAAGGGGAACAGACAAGTTGCTGTCTTTTTGTTCTT
>NW_017731505.1:1070286-1094067 GCF_001890085.2 Hipposideros armiger
GGCTGACTCGAACCACTGTTGCTCAGAGCTCAAACTCTTGAGCGAGCTCTTAACCAACTGAGCCACTCAGCCGGCCCGCGAGTGTCTTCTCTTGACTCCTCAGTTTCCCCAGGCATAAGGCAGGGATACTAATAGCACCCACCGAAATCCATACAGGGTGCTGCAACAGTAGCTGGCACAAAGAAAGCACTACTGTGTCAGCAAGTAGGAGTATTAATATTAATCATAGTAATGTTTCAGCATCAGCCTGACAAGTAGGGACTCAGGAGTGCAATCTCCTGTAGGGTTAACCAGCTAAGTGTATTTTTGATGCCTTCCCCATTTGCTGTTTCCTTCTCAGTGTATCTCTCCTTCACCTTCTTAATGGCGAGCGTCCTGACCTTCCTAGAGATATTCAGGCCAATCCTTACTCTCAGCTCATTGTCACCAATCCCTGCTCAGAATTTCACAATATCATAGATTTTAGCTACACCCGTAAAGGTATGTCAGGGCTTAGCAGGAAGGCTTGTCCCTACACCAGAGCGGCGCCTGGGCAGTTCTCCTGAAGATAGAGCATCCAACTCCAACACGTTCTCTCAACGTGGGTGTTCCCACAGAGCTGCTTAGTCTTCCTCACGGCATGGTAGCTGGGTTCCAAGAACAGTGTGTTCTAAGAGACAGGAATTAGAAGCTTCATGTCTTCTAAGGTCCAGGCCCAGAAAATGGCACAACAACATTCCCCTGTATGCTGTTGCTCAGGCCATCAGAAAGCCCACTCAGATTCAAGTGGAGGGGACAATGAGTCTTCCTCCAGTGAGAGGCATGGCAAAGAATTTGCAGCCATCTTAACTTGCCACTCAATTGTCTTGAGTAGACAAGGAGAAGACCGAGACTCCTCCACTCTGTCTCCTCCTCCTCCATCGCCCCACCACGGCAGAGGAGCTGCACTTGGCTACCTCATAATGACGTGGCCCTTCCTCTGGCCTTGAGACCGCAGGAAGCCCTTGGACTTTGGGTTGCCATATTTTAGAACCCTTTGGGTTTCTGGTGTCCCTTTGTAAAAAATCTATCTCCTGCGTCCCTGAAATTGATGGTTTCTGTCTCACTAAGTAAGATGAAATTGTAAAAATAAAATGTTACCGCTGTGGGGGGTGGGGAGCGAGGGATGCAATGGGATGGTCTGTGTCCCTCCCAGGGGAGGGCTGGGCCTTCTCAGCTACCAGGCGATTATGAATTTCTGATATGCTTCAAAATGCTGACAATCCCAAGCACACACTGACAGATACAATTTCATTAAAAACAGAAGTTGGCTATTTTGGTGGCTTTTCTAGTATTGAAAGCATTAACAGAACATGTAGTTAGCCCAGGGCAATGGAAACATGTTAAAATATCTTGTAATTTAGCCCTGAATTTAAAGATATCGGAGAAATCTTGTTTTCTGCTTCAATTTGGATTGTATCTGTTAAATCCTTCTGTTCTTACGGGAAAATTTGTACATACCTAAGCCAGGGGGCTATTTTGTTAAGAATCAACTTCCATTATGAGATTTTTATAATGGGCTTAAAAAGTAAATGTTCAGTGCATGACAAAATTAGGTTTTGAAATCTTAAGTTTGAGGGGGCCAGGAAATCACAAGTTGGGAAATTCTCTAATAATGTGGGAAAGACAAAGCTGATTTAGATGTAGGGACCGAGAGCAGTGGCACTAGTGGGGAGCCTGCCTTTTTCTGGAAGAGGCAAATGGGTTCATTGTACCAAGGCTATAATCATCTTCCCATTTCTCTTAACAGTCTGAAATTTTTCTTATAAAGATCAGGCTCTTAAATTTTACCCAAAGGGAAAAAAGAAGCTTCAGAGAATCTAATGACTAATGATTTCTTCTCTAAAAATAAAACCCACTTTTGAATGTGGCAGCCTAGGAAGAGACAGATCTCACACAAGCATGGAGGTGGGAGGCTTGAGTAAGAGTCACAGGCCAGCCCTTTCCTACTCTATCCCAGCCGCAGGGTTTTCTGTCATACTTCTGGGAACTCTCCCAAATCAGAGTTGCCTCATGATGGGCACACTGAAGCCATCACTTCACATCATATCCAAAGGCATATCATTCTTCTCGCTGCAGAGCTCAGAAGGATGACATAATGCATTTGGTGAAGGCTCACATGTCTATTAAAAGATGCTTCATCAGGGTAAAAACTAGGACGATACAATTCTACACAATGGTTCTGCATCTCCAGGTACTTAGGGATTAAAGGAAACACTGGAGATAAAATGGACTCTGTCTAGAATAGAAAAATATAATAATGGCAAAATAAAGAGAGCCAAGCAAATGATTATCTTGCCACAAGTTCTTCATGCTGGGGCTTCTCAATAATGGTCAGGCTGAAGTTCAAATATAAACTGTCAACCCAGGATGGGTTATCTGTGATTTAAGCCAGGCTACTCCAAGTGTGGTCCATGGACCAGCAATATCCGCATGCCATGGCCCCATTCCAGACCTACTAAATCAGAATCTCTAGGGGTGGGGTGAGCAATCTGTGTTTTTCCAGCCCTACCGATGATCCCTAAGCACGCTGTACTGTGAGAAGCCTCAATTCGGACTGCAGATAACAGAACAAAAACAATAGACATTTGGTTTACTCAACCCTTAAGAATGCATAATAAAATGAGGCATAATTCATATGTCATTTAGGTCTTCAGGAAATTGTCTGAAGTTTGACAGGAGCTGAATAAATGTTAATCAATGAAACTTGACATGTTCAGAGATCAGTTACCAACATCATCTGTCCCCAGATTACTGACGGTATACTCCACCTTTCAGGAAATGGTGACTAAGGTTTTATGTGGGGTGATGAGGATCTAAACAATGCAAGAAGGAAGTCAGGCCAAGTACTGAGCCAGCAGAACTTGGTTCCTGCTCCTGGAATGGAGGAGACCCTGGCGCTGGGATGGAGACTGAGAGGCCAGTTGGATTGGACAGAACAAGTCCCCCTGGCAGTGAGAGGCAGCAGAGCCAGACAGTCCACAGAAACACAAGAGGACAACTGTAGAGCATGGACAGCAAAAGCAGAAACACAGAATCAGAAGCTTAAAATCTAATCTGTTCCAATTTGCTCCCATTTTTTGAGTGGCTCAACACCAAGACGATGAACAATAGAAGGGTTTGGTGCTGGCTCATAGAGTGGAATGGGCAAGCCAGGCCTCATTGTGAACATAACCCAACAAGCACGATGTGGGCTGCATGGCGATTAAATACGGTGATGCAAATCAAAGGCCATGTTCAAAATTGTTACGTATACTGCTGGTGCGTCCAAAGCAAGAAAACAGCCATTCATGGATTCCGCCATGATGACTGAGCGAGTGCCAAGTGCCAGCTGAATCAGAATTCCACTGCTTTAGGTTGGAAGTAGCATTTACCTGACTCAGACTGGCAGACCGTGGCCTGGGTAGACACCCTCCACCCCGCCAGGACCTCAGTGGAGCTCTGCTTTAGGGTAGTGGCTCTCAAGCTCTGGAACTTTTAACACAAGGTGATGTCCAGGCTCACATCAATCAATCGTATAGCTGAAGGTGGGACCCAGGAGTATCTTCAGAAAGCCCACCAGTCGTCCTGTTCTGCAGTCAGCATTGAGAACCAAGGGGAGGGGAGAAAAAGCCAGTCCTGGCCCCGCCTGCCTTTGGGGAGGTAGAAGGAGGGAGGGAGGAAGGAAGGAGACAGATTCAGGGCTGGAACCTCAGTGAAGCTAATGAAGTGAGGAGTCCACGTGCCTGAAACACCCACACTCAATCAGTTGTGTGCAACCCGAGATAAACTGTGATGGAAAAACATTGTGCATTTCATAACGTTAATGTTGTATGTTTGGGTGGCAATGGGTAGATAAAGGCACAGTGAGAGGAACCAGGTGACAAATGGGGAAAAGGAGGAACAGTTTCTCAGCAGAATCTCAATGAAATTGATGGGTGTGTATGTAGCAGGTATAATAGGTGTAATAGGTCACTTCCCCCAGCCCTGTGTAGCTGTCCCTATTTATCCAATTGGATTCCTATTTTACAGATTAAGAAATCAAGGCTTACACCAGGTAAGATGCTTGCAGAACTAACATTCCAAATCCACCCTCTCAGATCTCGACCCTCTTCTGCTATCTTAGGCTGCACTAGGGAGGAATGCCAGGGCATGACCAGCTCCGTGCTGCTACTGCTCCCGGGTCATGGCAGTTTGTGTGTTGGAGGTGGAGTTCCTGGAATGGGCAGGCACTTGATAAGAGTAAATGAATGCCACAGCAGCTTCTAAATAGTTGGTAAACACTACCTCAGTCCCTGCTTATTTTACTAAAATTCCACCCAAAAGCCTCAGAGCCTGGGTCTTTGGGAAAGAAACTCCCATCCCCTGCTCTGTTAGTGGGACTACTGAAATGTACGTCTACCATAGCAACTTTAGTAAATATATTATGTCAACACATCCACATTTTCCAAATTCTACGTCTCTAGGCCTGAA
The DNA here is from genome assembly GCF_001890085.2 of Hipposideros armiger. Lineage (NCBI taxonomy): Eukaryota > Metazoa > Chordata > Mammalia > Chiroptera > Hipposideridae > Hipposideros > Hipposideros armiger. Next base: position 1,074,757 of record NW_017731505.1, read on the forward strand.
AACATCAAACACAAGATTCAGCCTTGCATATGCAATGCCTAATACTATGAGATACATAGTAACTTCTTAACAATGGTTAAATAAATGAATGAATGAATGAATGAATGAATGTAGAGCTGACCCCTTAGGGGATTTCTTCTCCAGTTTCCAAGGGATTTTTTTCCATTCATTCAACAAACATCTATTGAGCACCTACTATGTGCTATGCACAATTCCAGGAAATGGGTATATAGCAATGAACAAAAAGGTTCTCAGTTATCAACACTATTGCACTTTGATTAAGGGTTTAAACATTGGGCATAAGGTAAAGAGGAACAAGAATGTAGCATAACTGCTTTTTTGACTTTTAATATTACTTAATTTGACTTCGCTTTTCTGTTACACACTTACTTTAAATCAGTCCGTGGCATTGTCTTATGATCAGAAATACAATTCTAGGAGTAATGCTATCGAGTTTCTTGGAACTGCTGACTTGACACACAATCAAAGCAGCCTGCCTAGAAAAATAAAGGATGCCTACACCCACATGAGTAGAAGCGGGCAGGCGATTGCTCCTGTATATCATTCAAGCTACACAAAGGGGGGTGAGGGGTCCAAGAGCTCACTGGAGAGACAGAAAGTTAATTAAAACACATCCTTCATTGTCCAGAATTTGGATAACAAATGCTCTATGGAATGTACTGGGAAGGAAGTCCAATGCTCCGAGGTCACGTTTGGCATCATCCTTTCCGGCTTTATGAAAACGGGCCTCGGAGGAGCCGCCTAATCCTGTGCTTAAGGCAGAGCTTTGTATTCGTATGTGGATGGATGCTCTACTGGCTCCTCGGAAGAATGAGAGCCACGATTATTATTATTTACTTCCTAGATTCTGGTTACACACAGACATTACATTCATGGCTCACTCTTAAAATCATATTTTCTGAAAGCCCAGGCATCGCTTCTAGTCTGTTAATGATTGCAACTCAATCTTTATTCCAAACCGATAATCTTTGGAAAAAGATGATGGGGAGATGATTATTTCCATGGTTATTCTAAAGACTTCATTTATGAGGGAGAATTCCAAGAATGTTGTTTAATTACAAAGATAAAAATGTGACACTTTTGCAGGTCAAGTCACTCCAACTAGCCTCGAAGTCAGAGGAAAAACTCAAAATTAAAAATTGGTGTTCTGAGTGTACCCGATAGGACTTATCCCCCCTTTTGAATGGCTTCATTGGTTTTGTTTGTTATTTAACAATGTCGGTTTCTTTGTGCTTCAGGCATTCTGGGCTGGAGGAGATGGTACAGCAGGCATCACTGTTCTCCTAAATCAATATTTGTCCACACTCATAAAATATCTCAGAAGTAGATGGTCATTTCTCCAGCCCCTTCTTTCCCTAGGTTGCCTTCTTTCTTAATGTAAACTATCTATCATCTATCACCTTCCTATACTTTCAATTACACTTCTGTGTGAGTGTCAAGTAAATCATCAGAAAAGGCAACTTAACTGAAACGCCTGCACTTCCCACTCGGTGTAATTTCATGTGGTCCACCTTAGGAGTCGTATAACAGATGTGGCGGTCTCTCAGTCTCCATTACAGCAGCTAGAACACCCAACCTTAACTTAGGCCAGGGCCCGCTCATTAAGCATAGGCACTATACCAGGGAGCAGTGTGTACGGGGAGGGATCTACAGCCTCTCTCTGGTCCTCTTAGGGTTATATGCATACCGGAAGTCATCCTTTTCTCCTAATTTTAGAAAGGTGGGCAATGCATATACTGCTTATTATATAACTCAACAGTGGAGTCCAGAACAACACCTAATTAACAAGCACATTTATATTTCTGCAGCTACATGCATGAATAGTCACACTGGGCAAGATAAATAAGGACTATAAATAGATTCGTGTTAGTTTTTAAAATGCTTCTGATAAGTTACAAATTGTACCAAGTAGAAAAGTAAGATTTACAGATAAAAGAACCATTCATTCAAAAAAACTTTCATGCTGCTAGAGGTTCAAAAAATGAAACATACAATTTCCCAGAAAATGAGCTCACAAACGGGTAAAGCAGAGTAACCGAGTGTGATAAGGCAGATAGCCTGAGGGTGCTAAGGTCCCAGACAGGAAAGATACCAAATCTAGTTTGCAGGTTTGGCAACACGTTCCAGGGAACAGTATTACCGTATTTGCCGGCGTATAAGACGACTGGGCGTATAAGACGACCCCCTAACATTTCCACTCAAAATACAGAGTTTGTTATATACTCGCCGTATAAGACTACCCCCTCTTCCGCACACCTTCCACACACCAAATAAAAGGTAAAACAATATCAGATTTGATTTCAACATTTATATTTATATTCAAATGCTTATGACATGCAGGAAAACTGTCACAAGGCTGTATGTAATCAAACATATACATAAATCGCGATTCGCGATTTTGCGCTATCATACTGGGTGTGTGGTCGGCTGTGTGCGATTTTGCGAGTGTGGTAAAATCACATAACAGCAAAATCGCATAACAGCCGAGCATACACCCAGCAGCGCTGCTGATGCCTGAACGGTATGTGGAATGAAGTGGGCGGGCATCGGGAGGCCACTATGGCACGGGGCAAGCACTATGGGCAGTCTATCTGAAGTGTACCTGGCGTATAAGACGACCCCCCACTTGGAGGCATATTTTTCAGGGCCAAAAAATCGTCTTATACGCCGGCAAATACGGTAAAAAGTGTGACCATAACCCGAAGAAGGGAAGAATGTCCTGGGCAAGGAGAATATATTGCAAGGCAGCTACAGTGATCCGGAAGGAATCAAAAGAGGATGCGCAGGGCAAGCTGAACTCAGCATCACACCTGATAATTTCCCTACAAGCATTTTGTGTCTATTATGAGATTTAACTTCTTTTGTCCTGTTAAACATTGCTGCATATTTATGTCAAAGTTGCCTTTTCATTAGACTCTTACTGGGCCGTGTCTTTATTTCTCCTGTATAATTCTAATCACTATTGTGGGGATATTTTAAAATAAGAGTGGAAAATCCAAATATGTTTCTTTGGCTTATGTATCACCTTACCTCCTATAACTCAAAATCTCCACAGATATTTTCACAGCTCTACCCTATGCCAAATTAATTGGGGGAAAGTAATGCAGCTTGTATCAAAACCTACAGAAAAGATTTCCTTTTTTAGGAGCAGAGAGAGGGTAGAGCAGAGATGGTAAAGAAAACAAACTAGGCCAGCCAAGTGGCTCAGTTGGTTAAGAGCTTGCTCAAGAGTGCGAGCTCTGAGCAACAGGGTTGCCGGTTCGATTCTCGGCCCGAGCTGAGCTGCAGCTGAGCTGCCAACAGGTGGCAGGATGGCTCAGCTTAAAAAAAAAGAAAAAAGAAACTGAAGTAGGTAAGATACAGTAAAGTGGGTTTTTAAAACTCGCATCGGGATATGTGATTTAGTGTAATAAAAAAATAATAAATCTGAGAAGGCATATCATTTTATCACTTCAAACTTAATTCTCAATCATAGGCCTTTTAAATGACAGTGAGTTGAGTTATTTTCCTCAAACAGTAGAAGATAATTTCAAGCATAGAACGTCTTTTCAGGGTGTGCTCTGCGTGTTGATGAAGAAAGGCCCATCTTTATCACTTTTTGAGTATCACTGATGGGCTCCAGGACAGACAGAGCCATCAACAGCATTCACAGATGCTCATAATCATTTTAAGAGGTTTTTAGTTGGGGGAGGTGGTGTGCTCTGTTTGCTAATTGCTTCCTCTGCCTGTTTCTTTGCAATCTCCCATTCAGATTTGCTTTCTGCCTTTGGAGAATCTCAGATTGATCAGCAGTGGGACAGTCAGGCCCACTTCCCGTGTGATCTTTTTTGCACATGCTAACTCGTCTTGCCATGGTTAATTTGTCACTAACAACTACAACTTCCCTCATCAAGTTTCAAACCTGCCTTAATGACATCTTGAGGGAATAGGTGCAATATACCTAATGCTGTTTGTCTTAAGGTGTGTCGTTTGTCAGAGTTGCTGAAAGAAAATATATTTAACTGGAAATTTTTCTGATTCAGTTGTTAAAGTTAGTGTTTTACTATTGAAACCATATGTTCTCTTATGGGGTTGGACTATTTCTGAATCCCTTTCTTCCTTGAGTTTCTTTAGAATACTTATAGAGAAGTTGCAAGCTCAACTATTCAGGCTTGGCCTGGTGGAGCTAGCAATGTCTTCATTGTATTCAGATTGAGTGGCAGGTCATGAACAAATATGGCAACTCTCTGGGGAGGCATCTCTATGTGGGTAGAGGCAGGATATTGGCACCCAGGATAAAGGTATATGGTAGCTGGGGCAGTTCAAGAGGTCACCATCTCCCAAGTCCTGTCCGGGACGCAGCTTTCTAGGTAAGATCCTTATACACCAGCAGTCAGATGATCACTGTTATTTACTGTGTGGCCATAGACATAGGAGATTAGGCAAAGACTAATGGCCCGTTTGGATAGGGATCCTGAGCTGTCTCTGCTTTTAAAAAAAACCCAAAGCTGATTTCTTTTTTTTTTTTTTAACAAGCAAAAGAAAAACATTTTCCCATACAAACCGAAAAGCACTTAGTCAACTAGTTCCTTTAAGTGACTGTGCAGCTGCTCCTGATGCAAGCTGTTTGGGAAGACAAGTTGTTTCCAAAAGAAGCAAAGTTTGCATAACGTTTCATCAACACTAAGAAACAAAGTTTTGGGGCAGGCCGACTGGCTCAGCTGGTTAAGAGCTTGCTCAAGAGTGTGAGTTCTGAGCAATAGGGTTGCCAGTTGGATGCCTGGCCCGAGCTGACCTGCCGCTAAGCTGCCAACAGGTGGCAGGATGGCTCAGCTTAAAAAAAAAAAAAAAGAAACAAGTTTTAGAGGTAGGATATGTCAAGTTGATGAAACAATCCTTTCTCCCCTGAGCATGAACAATCACATTGCCTGTGATTTAGATATCATTTCTGGATGGACTACAAAAAGGCTTTCAAACAAAAACCTTTTTTGTGGCCAAACTTTCAAAAACAGGATTTTTGATAGCAATTAAGCAGAAAAGACTGTGTCACCATGCACGAGATTTCAGTACAAGTTTAATGCAGATGGTTGAAAAATTGGATTTGCCCTCCCAGACCTCTCACCTTTGCTCAAGTTTCAGACGTGCAACTATGGAGAGCTATTTGGATGTCCTGCCCTCACCTCAAACCTAGAAAGGCCCCAAGGGAAAAACTCTTCATTGTCTTATCCTTTATCCACCTATACAACACCAAAAACAAAACAAAACAAAAAAACCCTTGGTTCTGTTTCCCCAGTTCCCAATTCTTCCAAAAGGTACCACCATTATCTTAGCCTCACTCAATCAACATATGCAAGGAAGATACAGAAGCACGAGCCACGTGTCCAACCTCCACGGTACATCACTAAAATGTGGTAGGTGTTGTGACAGAGTTAAGCATAAAGTATCTGGTGATAAAGATGACTGACATCCATCACAGCCTTTCAATGGGTCAAACAATCCTTTGAGAGAAGATGGTACTTAGGTTGAGTGTTAAAGGACTGAAAGGAGGGGAGGAGCATTCAAGGAGGAAAGGAACAATGTGTGGAAGGAAGGCATGAAATTTCATGGTGAATTTCAAATAGGTCAGTATAATCAGAGTGAAAAATGGTTGTGGAAATATAGAACTGGGATGGGTATGTGAGCAGATCATGAAGAACTCAATTTACTAAGTTTGACCTTTACACAGGTAGGGAGCCTCTTGAATGACTTGTCCAGATGCATTGATTATAAATACCAGTTTGGGGCTGACCAGGTGGTGCAGTTGGTTAGAGCGTGAGCTCTGAGCAACAGGGTTCCTGGTTCGATTCCCACATGGGCCAGTGAGCTGTGCCCAAGCTGAGCTGTCAATGGGCGGCCAGATGGCTCAGCTGGTGAGAGTGTGTGCTCTTAACAAGGTTGCTGGTTCGACTCCCACATGGGACGGTGGGCTGCATCCCCCCTTCCTCCCCCCACAACTAGATTGAAAGTGGTGACTGGAATTGGAGCTGAGCTTGCGCCCTCCACAACTAAGATTGAAGGGCAACAACTTGACTTGGAGCTGATGGGTCCTGGAAAAACACAATGTTCCCCTTCCCCAATTCCCCAACACTGTTCCCTTCCCCAATTCCCCAATAAAATCTTAAAAAAAAATACCAGTTTGGAAAGTTTGGATTATTGCTCAGAAAATATTCACTTAGCCCCCCTCAGATATACATCCCTGCCCCATTGACTTGGGCTTTGTCATGTGGCTTATTTTGGCCAGAGGAGTATGACTAGCAAAAGCTTTAAGTATACTTTGACCTCCTATGATGACCATGAGAAGATGTTCTAGGTAGCCTCTGCCCCTCAGCCTGGGCCCCATAATGAGACCCATGCTGTAGATGAGAAACCTAGAGTTCAAAGAGTGGTCTGGTCCATGGATTCCAAAACCTGGAACCAAGGCCCCACCAAGTTGCAACCTGAAAAAGACCCACTCTAGCTAACCCAAATAGTGAAGAGGTTATGCTTATTGATATAAACCACTAAACTTGGGGATGCTTTGTTACACAGCATTACTGCACCAATAGCTGGCTAATATATGCATGTTAGGAAACATGACCCCATTTAACCCTATACCCCTTCTTCGAAATCCAAAACACCAAGGAGATATTCTTTGAATCCTTCCTTAGCATGGGATTCCTGGAACAGCCTCCTAACCCATATCCCTGAATCTGGTTTGGCACACTTCCCACCCATCCTGAAGGTTATGGCTAGACTATTCTTAAACATCACCTTCATGTCATAGCTCATCTCACAGTCTGCAGGACTTCCCATTATGTGCATTTCAGATTCAAATTCTGCCTTCTTTCCAAACACCACCCAACAGTTGAAGAGTGGAAACACTCTTCAGTGTTTCCAGCCCAGACTACCTCTTTATGCCATATATTTCTTCAGGCAAAAGAACCTTTCCCTGGGCCCCATTTAGAATATTCACGAGAGCATTTTCTCAATCTGTTGAGACTTTGCTTCCCGGCAATTGTCATTAGTTTGACTCAACTAAACTCTTATAAGCTTTAAAAAAAAAAGAATATTCACGACTTCTTTTTACGCCATGACAAAGCTTCATTTTAAGCCACGTTTCATGTAGTAATCACCCTTTGCAGACCTCACAGAGCTGAGAGGACTACACATACCTTGACATTTTTAGTTTATACAGCATCTACTTGAGCACTGACTTTGTATATGTGTTTATATGTATATCTTGTCTCCCCAACTACCTTGAAATCTCCTTGAAAGCTAGAACTACATCAAATTTTACTGTATTCTCTTGCCTCTCGCCTCCACCCCGCAAAGTTCTCTGCATAATGGCTGGACACAATAGGCAGTGGGTATTTGTTTGATATCCTAAAATAAGCTTTCATTTGTTCAATATATATTGATCAAACACTTACTAGGTGCCAGGTACTTTAATAGGTAATGGCTGGAAAAAAGACAAACTATCGCCTACGGCTTTAAGAACTTTAAAATTTACAGCAACAACAAACAAATACACAAAAAGGAAGCATTACTGTTGTCCTTTGAAGGAATTTCGTTTTACTTGCTGTATATATTTTAAATGTTTATATCTATTGCCAGACTAAAACGATGGGAGACGAGCATGATAGATGCATTTCCTGAAGTCATGGTCATGTCTGACCCAGAGAATTTTCTTAACCTAATTGCCACCACTGGAGAACATGATTGTCAACCGTTATTTATTTTCTTTGCAAAGGCAGTGAGAAAGGGCCAAAAGGCCATCTGGGGAGGGAATCTTTTGATACATCACACTATTTATAGCTTTCCAGTTTACCAGAAACAACTATTTAAATGTGTTTTCTTAATTTTCCCCTTGTCATCTGCCAGAACTGTAGCGACTTCCATAATTTATCAAAGAGGCAGCATATTACGTTACAAAATCAATGCACTAACTAATGGAATTGCATTTTCCAGGTACACTGTCTGCTCTTTTTCTCTTTGTTTATTTATTTATATAAATGGAAAGTCGATCTAAATAACTGAATCTTTATACAGGCACATTTTCAGGAAAATTTCAAGTCCTATTGTTGATTATGACACAGAACTCAATAAGAGAATTTTACAGTAACACTGCCAAAAGATTCTGAAAAAGAGCTTTGGTGCATTTATGAAAAGTGAAATTTAACTGAAGACCACTTCCAATCTCTAACATTTCAACCATGTCATAATCAGAGTCGGGGTGTTGACTATTGCACATGCAATTTGGTACTAAGTATGGGAGTGGGCGTTTAACCACAGAACTGAATGATTTTCCCCACACTTCTTGTCCAAGTCCAGGTCGGTTCCCAGGTATGACAGATGCCAAATGAGAGGAGGACTTGATAAACCTGTTGGGCAAAAGCTTTTGAGTGACCACGAAGGATGACTACATTACAAATTATAGTGACAGACACAGTGAGATTTTAACCATTTAAATCAGTTTCTCTTAATACTTTAAATAACTGCATGTTTAAAAATCTGACTGGTGAAAGAGCATCAAAAAATGCATTATCTTCAATTCTCAATCTTTCGATTTTAAAGAGTGTTTTTCAAGGAAAGTAGAGTCTTCCCCTGTGCCTGCTGGTGGGGTAAAGGAGTCTGAAATGTTGAAGATTTGATGCTATTTACAGCTCACTGGCAACTAAAATGGGAATCCTAAGAAAATAAAGATAGCACGACCCAAGCAAAAGTGGGAAAGATTGAGAAGACAGAATTAAATTTCTCTGGGACTACTTCCAGGCTGAACTGTGACTAAAAAAAATAATAATCAACTGCTACAGTATGCCACTGTGAAGAAAGAGACGTCAGAAAACGCTATGCCTCAAAGTATCACGCTGTTGTGTGACAGTCTTGGTTATCCTCTTTGATTTTCACATCATTTTCGAAAGTTTCTGCTCAACTCTTAAACTCAACTTTCATTGTTAAGAACTACAATTTAGCAATGAGAAACATTTCAGAATGCAGACAAAATGCATAACCTGGAGATGGGGAAAAAAGGTCCAAAGACCACATATTCAAGCTGTTCTGGGAGAGAGAGGAGAGAGCTGTTGCAAGTATTTTAGAATCTTAAGTGGAAAGTGACTGAGGAAGAAAGATTTTTTTTAAAGTGGCAGCAGTATTTCAAATTATTCTGCGCCCACTTCAGAGCAGACATATGGCATTAAATATGCAAAAACGAAAAGAGAGACCAGAAACAGAGCTGAAGTGAAGGACTGTGCACAGAGCTTCCAACAGAATTGATGTCTTCTGGAAGTCCATGAGATAAATGTAAACGTTGGGGTACTTGATTTATTGGGGTGAATGGGCCCATTATCACTCATTATCTGGAGAAATAGCAAGCATAAAAATCTTATTTTATAGGAATCACCATTTAGATTTAATCTATAAGACAACTCCTGCACACAAACACACACATAGCCCAGAACACTGTTTGCCATTTTGTGTGTTCATAAATCTAAGAATGCCCCTGGAAACGGCCAATCATAAGAAAAGGAAGCAATAATGGGGTTCAACCTTACAGACTCCATAGCCCCTTTCTGCAGCTTCTCCCTCATTGCAGACTTCTCCCACTTGCAAATGCACACCCCAAACAAAGTTGTATTACTTGCTCTATCCTGCAATCTTCTTACCGAAAGAACAAACCATCTGGAGGGTACTGACTGTATTTTAGTAACTCAATATCTTATCTCTCCCAAGACTATCTGCATTTCAAAAGAAGAGAATGAGAAGTCTATGCAAGAATCAAAGGAATGAAACCCCATAGGCCAATAGAGGAGGTATTTGGGTAGATAAACTAGCTTTCCTCTAATGTTCAAGTCACCCTATGTGATCAAGTTCTCAACCTTGGCACTACTGAAGTTTGGGGCTAAAGATGTGTTTTTCATGGATGACTCTCCTGTGCATCATAGGGCTGCATTCCTGGCCTCTACCTACTAGATGCCAACAGCATCCCTTCATTCAGTTTTGAAAATCAAAAAAGTCCCCAGACAATGCCAAATGTCCTGGAGAGTGGGAGGAATCGCCCAGCTGAGAACTGCTGGTCTATGGGAAGACAGGTCCTCCTCACAAACATCAGTAATCTTCAGTTCATCGCCTCAGATTTTATTTTTTATTCTTGTGCAGTTGCTATTAGCACATAAATCACTCTTTGGAAAACAGAACCAAACAAGAAACCTGTTCATCACAAAATAATTAGCAGAATTGGACTCCAGTCAAGAGCTTTTGTTCTTGCTTCACTGAAGAAAAATTTACAGATGAATATTTTCAAGCAAGTACTCAAAACATTGTCATATTTACATATATCTACTTGAAATTGTATTAAAGGGAAACAACACACTATATTCCTTTACACTCACTGTAGCCCTTGAATTTACTGCAGTACAAAAGCTATTAAAATGAAACATAAGAACATGTGAAGAGGCAGAGCCTTGTTTGCACAAACATGTGATTAGGTCCCTGACCTGTGCAACACACGTCTCTAGCTCAAGTTAGACATAATCGTCTATAGAACATATACATAGAACAGATGGACTTTCAAATAAATGTTTATTTTTGTTTTTTGGGGTTTTTCTGTATTGTCCGTGTCCTTCTCTGTGGTTTCTTGAGACCAGTGGCTCTCAAACTTTGTGGCCCCCAGGGGGCATTTTTCAGTGTTCTGCAACATTTTTGGTTGTCACACCTGGACAGGGAGAATGCGACTAACATCTAGTGGGTGGAGACCAGAGACACTGCTAACCATCCTACATGCACAGTGCAACCCCCACCACAACCAATTATCCGGCCCCCAAAGTCCTTAGTGCTAAGGCTGAGAAATCCTGGTCTAGACACCTAATAAGAACTCCCACTCACAGCCCTTAATGTGGTTACAACCTATGGTAAAGGGATGATACCCACATCTTCTCCATTTGCTTAATGACCATGACACTCAGTATAGGACTCTATCTACTGAAGGTACCCCATTAGAGAGTTACTTGAAAAATCGGGTTTTTTGGAAGGAGAAGACAAAGAAGTAACTTTATTCTTTTTAGTTAAAACATTCTTGGTGAACCAAGAAATTATAGTTGGAATAAAATCCTATTTTTAAATGGACGAATTGTAACACTTACAAAATCAAGGACTATCAAAGTCATAAATCACTGATTATGTTGGAACACAGTATCTGTTGGTCATGCATTTAAAAGGCTCTTCTCCTCACCCTGAATCACCATCTCTACACTGTTCAGTCCTCCACCAAGAGGAGGCAACTTCCTGAGGGTTAATAATGCTCAGGGCTTCTGGGGCACAAGAAAGCTGCCATACTAGAGAGTGGGGACAAACAGTAGGCAATAAAGAAAACTCCAGTGGGGCGTGACTTTTCCTCTCCCCTTTAAGGAAATCTCTTCATCATCTATTTATTTTCTCTTTGCATCTCCTTCCTGGAATTTCAGCTACATATTTTGAATGAGAACCATGATGTCACAATTTTTTTAAAGATTTATGTAATCATATCCCATCGCTCCAAGTTCCCTAACGGTGGTGGAATTCAAATAACAAAAAGGGCAGTCAGAATATTAAGGTACAAAACACGGGTGGTGGTGAGATAGCCCAGGGAATGCAGGCATCTCACTCTTGGGATGCTGGGTAAGCCACACTAGATCCCTACCCTGGGAGACCACACAATAACATGTTGGTTTTCATCATAATCCTCGCAAGTGTATCAATAAACCAAATTGCTGAAAATAGAAATTTTGCTAGCTCTTCCTATGATTAAGAATTTGAAGCACCAGGCCGGCCGAGTGGTGTGATGGTTAAGAACTGGCTTGGGATGCCAGAGGGCCCCGGTTCGGATCCCACATATGAGGGCCAGTGACACTGCCCTCTACAGCTAAGATGCTGAACAACAAACCTGGAGCTGGGCTGCCATGTGTCGCTGGCGATGGCATAGGCTGCAGTCCCTGTGGCAGTGGGTTGCCATGGGCTACCGTGTGTAGCCAGCAGCCAGCGTGAGTGGCCATCAGCCGCAGTGATCAGCTGTCCAGAAGCCGGCGACTGAGCTGCCTCGTCTGGGAAGAGCACAATGATGGTGCCAACTTGGGCCAGTGAAGCAACGTCCGCCACAACTAGACTGAAGAACAAAATGACAACAACTTGTCTGTTCCCCTTCCCCCAATTCCCCAGCGCTGTTCCCATCCCCACAATTCCCCAATAAAAATCTTAAAAAAAAAAAAAGAATTTAAAGCACCAATCTTCTCCTGGGCTTGGAGACTTTTAGAACAATAAGTTGGAAGTGAAACTGGAAAACAAATATCACTGGTGCAGCCATATTGCTCATGTAATATTTATGAGCTGTGGAATGATCATTCTGATGATTCCCAGCTGATTTGAACAAGGGATTTTTTTTTCCTCTCTTAATTGAGAGCCTGCATGCAAACAAAAGCCTATTCTAGCACTCAGAAAAAAACACACTGAATAAAATGAGAGCGGCTCTATCTTCTAAACCATTGAATAGTAGTCTAGATATAAAAATACAATGGTTCCCTATAGTCTGCATGTTGAGTGCACTTGCAATAAAACTTCAATAAGATTTCAATTGCCACTCTGCAATCACGGCAAGCGAACCCAAAATCTAAGCTCTTGAGTGCTTATCATACGTCTCAGCTGAAATGCATGGTTCATCAGTTTCAAAGGCAGCATTGCCTCCTATTCTGTCTAGTGGAGACAATTTCTAAATGTTTTCAGGTGTCTATAAGGCAAATGGCAACTTTAAAGGAAATCATTTTTCCTATTGCTCCAAGCACAAAAGACATATTTCATATTGAAGAGGATGTGAGAAGGGTGGGATGTTAGAAGCAATCACTATCCTTAAGCTTGGCTTTAAAAGTGTTCAACTACAATTAGTGTCTAAATTTAAATGCCTGTCTCTTGTTAAAATAGAGGTACAAAGTGAGAAATTCTGTAGCAGAATTCTAACCTACATGGTCTTCTATTCAGGCATCTTTACTTCTGCGTTTCAAAAGTAAAGTACAAAAGATGCGAAGGCATGGTATCTTTACAGGCCACAAAACAAGGCTGACTCCTTGTTTTACATGATAATTAGTTCATGGCACCATAATTTGGAAGTGTTTATGCCTGAAACACTGGACCTCACTTTGAAATGCTGTTAAAGATTAGACTCTAGCAGACAGATTCTAAGGTGACCCCAAATGAGTCTTACCTCATGGTGTTGACATATGAGGTCGGACAATTAAGTTAGCAAACTCATCCTAGAGAAAGTTCTACATACCTCATCGCTGAATATCACTATGGTCACCTTTGAAGTACTCCCCTTGGGAAGCTAGGCACCGATGCCAGTGCATAGTCCACCCTTCAAAGCAATTTTGGAACTTTTTCTGGAATGCCCACCAGAGCTGTCGTCTTATTAGCCTTGATGTCCTGAGTGTCATCAAAATGTCTTCCTTTCAACATTTCCTTTATCTTCGGGTAAAGAAAGAAGTCATTGGGGGCCAGATCACATGAGTAGTCAGGGTGTTCCAATACAGTTATTTGCTTCCTGGCTAAAAACTCCCTCACAGACAGTGCCGTGTGAGCTGGTGTACTGTTGTGATGCAAGAGCCATGAATTGTTGGCGAAAAGTTCAGGTCATCTAACTTTTTCACGCAGCCTTTTCAGCACTTCCAAAAGGTAAACTTGGTTAACTGGTTGTCCAGCTGGTAAAAATTCATAATGAATAATCCCTCTGATACCAAAAAAAGGTTAGCAACATCGTTGCAACAAGTTTGCTAACTCAATTGTTAGACCTTGTATTTCACCATATTTTTAAAGATAGTAATAATTACAAAAGTGCTTAGTGTTACAAAGAATAAGGTACTATGAGAATAACAATACGGTACTATTCCAGGGTGAGTTATTGTGGGGGGCAATGGTAAAGAGAGGGGATAAGACAGGGAATGTTGCAGTTCTATATATACCAAGTGTCAAGAAAAGTACTGACCCCAATGTGAATTATGATCTTTAAAATGCCAAGATATGAGAACAACCTAAGTGCTTGTTGACAGATGAATGAATAAAGAAAATGTGAGAAGGGCCAGCCGAGTGGCTCAGTTGGTTAAGAGTTCACTCAAGAGTGTGCGCGCTGAACAACAGGGTCGCCGGTTTGATTCCCAGCCTGAACTGAGCTGCCGTGAGCTGCCAACAGGTGGCAGCATGACTCAACTAAAGAAAAAACAAAGAAAATGTGAGATACACACACACAATGGAATATTATTCAGCCTTTAAAAAGGAAATCCTGCCATTTGGACAACATAGATGAATCTAGAAGACATTATGCAAAATAAGCCTAACAGAAAGACCAATACTGCATGATCTCACTTGCAAGTGGTATCTAAAAAAGTTGAAGTCAAGCAGAGAAGAGAATAATAACCGGAGCTATGGGATGAGGGCAATGGGAGATGCTGGTCAAAGGCTATCGTGTTTGTGAGGCAGGATGAGTAAGTTCTGGAGATCAAATGTACAGCACGCTGACTACAATTAATGATACTGTACTATATACTTGAAATTTGCTAAGGGAGTAGATTTTAAGCATTCTCATCACACAGACACAAAATGGTAACATGTGAACTGATGGATATATTAATTAGCTTGATTGTGGTCATCATTTCAGAATGCACGTATATCACACCATCAGGTTGCATACCTTAAATATGTACAATTTTTGGCAGTTATAACTCAATAAAGCTGGAAAAGTAAAAAATCATTAAAAAAATCTTAAAGATGTTCTTTTCTTGTGTCCCCTAATTTCCTAATTACTTCAAAATAAATTTTTGTCTGTGTGAGGCATGATTTAGTCTCTACAGACACACTACTCATTAAGATTCCATTTTTCCTAGCAGCCGTGATGTACAGCACTCATAATAACCATTTCATTACTTCAGTGATTGATTCAGTTTAGAATTCTCCTGCAGTAATTACCAGAAGGGTTTCTCTTCTTTCCCTTTTTAATATGGGTAGCATTTATTCTTTGAATCGGTTTTCAATTCCAAATGTATTTTGTTTGGTTTTTATTTAATAGACAAAATGTCCTAGATATCACAATCTTGCTAAAAAGTAGATATATTGCCATGTTCTTGGATGTAGGTCTGTCCTTACATCTCCATTCCACGCCATTTAACATATTCTACCCTTTTGAAAACAGTAGGCAACTCCTTTTGAATCAAAGGGAAGGACATCAGCCTTGGAGAGGTTTTCCAGGAGGAAGAACCAATGTGAAGCCCGGGTGACATCAGATGGTTCTGAATACCCATCAGAGCACCAGAGAATAAAAACACGTGGGCTCACACATATCATTGCTTCCAGTCTGTACACTGATCCGATGTTGGAGACCCAGGGCCATACTGGAATGGAATGATTCTAAAAAGCAAATTTACACAAATGTGGCCATTTGCTCAGGATTTGTTTTTCCATGGCTTCAGCTACTTTTCAATAAGCAGCAGCCAAATGTTTCGACCTAAATGCCTTCTTAACATTTTTTACTCATTATACACAACAAAAACACTATTTTCTTAGTAAAGTACAGTTTGCCACTGAGTGCATAAACCAGGATGTATGCTTTGTTTGTTTTGTTACAAGGAAAAAAGTTGTTCTGCAATCAATATGATCCTGTGCAATGGAAAAGTAAAATAAAAATCTGATGCGATTTAAAAGAAAGGACAAAATCAAGTGAAAATAATGGCAGAATTGATCCCATCAAAGCCGATGAGTCATGGTAAATACGGAGGGTAGAGCTGGGTCTAATGAAGACCACTGAATCACAGCCATTCAGGGGCTCTTTAGGAGCAAGTTTAATCTCTTCAATTGGCTAGTCACTGGTAATTTGCTTGGCATGAAGTCTCATAAGGCTACCACTTGAATAGTGATGGGCTTGTTTGATACAAAACAGAAGTGTGTGATCTGAGGAATCACATTATAATTGATCAACTGATCTCATTTTTAAAGCTATAGCTTTCAATTCCTTTGACAACTGTAATGAACACATTCAAAGGGTCAACCAGATAGATGCCCTTGTCAGAAAAGTAGATTTTCCTTCCTATTTAAATAAAAATTGGTGTATTGATCAAGGCCACAGCTTTACCTGAAAATGGATGGTACTCAACAGTGTTATGTTTTAAAGTGTTGGTTTTTAAAAGGAAGACATCACCGAAGCATCAAACCTGTATGATATTTTAAAGAAAAAAAGGAGATTTTACAGGAAATACTTTTATCTTCTATGATATTCACTACCAGAAGGCCAATAGGCCCATTTGTGGTTCCTTATTTTTTCATGGAGAATTTATCTTTAATTTTGTTTGTGTGCTAAGCTACGGATTCACCTCTGTTGCAGGACCTAAATTCTCAGGCCAGAAAACAGCTTGAGGAGAATCTCCTCCCACCTGAATATCCTGGAAGTTTAGGATGAACTTGGCAGAGGAGAGGCTTACACAGAGAGGGACCATTCAGGAGGACCCAGGATAGGACGATCTGCCACAGCCTCAAAGATTCCCAGGGTAAGAGTCACTGCTTTGAATAGTGGCATTTTTCTCTGGCAATCCCTGTTAAAATGCAAACTATCTTCTCTGGGAAGGGTAGGGTACTGACCTCTACTCACCCACTAACTTCAATAGCGGCTTAGCAGCTGGTTGTGCACATAATTCTCCCAATATGTAGCACCTCTTGGAGACTGAAATGTTGGTCCTCGCTTTACAGACAGGAACGTCTAGGACTAACACTTCAGCAGCTGTTCTCCTTGAGGCTCTCTGGCCAGCAGGAGGGAAGCGGGCAGAAGTGAGAGGCGTTCCTAGGGCTGTGCTGTGCGCAGCTTCTAGGTAGAGTTCAACTTGGCCTTTATCGATTATATTTTGAACCAAGAATTCCCCTTGTCCTCATCCATTACCCACCAGAAATGGAATTACCATCTTTTTCGTGCAGTAAATGCCAAACAACATTAGTACCCCAAAATGCAAAAAAAATAATGCAGTGTCCATAATGAGGCAATAGTAGGTACTAGGCTCAGGCAGCAAGTCGGAATGCTTTCTTCTCCCCATAATCATTCAGTTGCATATTATCCAGCCCCTGCTACGTGCTAGGTATTACTGAGTTAAGATATTCTATATATTTAAGCCTTTCCAACATCCCTGTGAAGGTAGTGTTTTCTCAATTTTATGCAACCATTTCCTAAAGCCCAAAGATAATTTTCCCCGGCCCCCATGTGTCTGATTGCATCGCCTGCAAATTTTCTTGACAGCATGTTTTGTCCTATATTTAAACTGGTCTCGTCGTCTTTGGGTTAAGACTTAAACAACTGAAAATACTAGACCGTGGTACAGGCCTCACTGATTTGCGGTATCTTGCTCTCGTTCTCTGCAAGCCTCTGCTCTCCTCTGAGATGTGATTTATTATATGCTCGGGGTCATCCATGCCCATCAGCAGGCTCTGGCAAGGAGCAGAGAGATCCAACAGGCAAATCTCAGCATCCCAGGCCAACAGCCTTGTTTGCCAGACTTCTCTCACCTTTTCCACCTGAGCTGACCTCCGGCTGTTTTCCTGCACAGCAACCATCCTTTGGGAACTCTCTGCTCCCAGGCCTGGCGCAGTGGGAAAAGCAGGGCTGCTCCCTTAACCTTTCTCATGTAGCTCCTCTGACCTTGTGAACTTCATCTTTCTGGCCCAGCCTCGCCCCACTGCTACCCACACCACAACGGTTGGCCTGGATCGACAGCTCCCGGTCAGTAGCGGCCTCTCTGTAACTCTCACCTCACTCCGACCAGGAGTTCCCACTTAACAATAACCTTAGATTCCTGGTGAGCCACAAGCAAGTTCAATGTCCTGACACCCCAGGTCTCCCGCTTTCCATTCTTCCCACCACTTCAACTCTCGGGGATCTTCTGGGTTCTGATTATCGATTTGGACTTCTGACCTTTTCCTTCCTCTTTCCTAAGCCAGTTGCGTATGCCTGTCTCTTGACTTTGACCTTTACGCTGTACAAATTCTTCAACTCTGAGCTGACCAGAGTTCCACGCCAAACCACGCACTGCAAATTCTCTAGTTCAGCCTCCAGTCCCTCCTGGGACCTGCCTTTTTGAGCTGTGCCCCTCTGAGCTGTGTCCAGGGTCTGTTAACTCCTTTTCATCTCCGGGCACAGGAACCTTCACTCATTGCCATTCGCTGCTGGATCGAATCCTGATTCTCCTCAAGACTTGACTAGAATTCGTTAGCTGCTATTCTTAGAGCCTTTGAGACTTCTTCAGCAGAAGGCACTTTTTACTGCCTATTCCCTGGTGTTCCATAAGCATTCCTTTTCACCAGTGCCTCTCTATTGTTTTAGTCTCTTTCTTAATAAATGGTTAGCTTTTTTTCTTAGTGAAAAAAATACAAACAACAGAGAAAACAAAGAATGGATACAACATAAAATCACACCAAGGCCTTCTACCCATCAGAAGATGAGCTTCACAGTCAATTCTTCAGCTTTCTCCAACTTTCACAGTCATTCAAGGTACCTACTAAAATGCAGGTTCTGGTTCTGCATTTAGGAGGAGGGAGGGATGTGTTTCTAACAGGCTCCCAGGTGATGCCCTGGGTACTTCAAGTCCCACATTTTGAGCAGCAGAGCCCTAGGTCTCCCAATACCTGGAGATGGATTTATACCTGGGCTGCTTCTTAAACAGTGCACACAAGATTAGACAGCCCTGGCCTCTGATTCGAACCACAGCTCTTCCCTCTGAAACATCACACTTGATAACATGTTTAAGCAAAATCAAATGTTTTCAAACACACCAATCATTTCTTTATTCATCAC
This sequence comes from Hipposideros armiger, assembly GCF_001890085.2. NCBI lineage: Eukaryota > Metazoa > Chordata > Mammalia > Chiroptera > Hipposideridae > Hipposideros > Hipposideros armiger. Next base: position 1,093,613 of record NW_017731505.1, read on the forward strand.
TATGGATGGGAGCCTGAATTCATAGATATGGAATTTGTTTCTCTCAACAAAGCTAGGATAAAGAACAGAGAAAGTGTGCATTAGGAAGAGGCACTGAGGTGGAGGCAACCAGGCAAAATTAAAAGTATGCAATTCTGCTGCTGAAAGAATAAAAGGCTCCCAAAAACATGACCCCACAAGAGAGGGAGGCCATGTCAAGTCTTCCACTTTAGGATGTTGCCTTATGCCAAGTTGAGAGAACTTTACTGAATCTAGACAGGTAAGAACCTTACTTGTCCATTATCTATCTTGAAGTCTAGCAGCTTTCACAAGTTGAGTTTTCCTCTTTCTACCAACCTCAATCTTTGAGCTTTAATATAAGCTAATTTATTCTGACAGACTCATGAGGCTAAGGCTACCTGATTACTATCTCTTCTTGATATGGCATATAATTGAAAATGATTTCAAAATTTTTT
>NW_017731505.1:1094872-1095591 GCF_001890085.2 Hipposideros armiger
TGCACTTGAAAAGAGGGACTGCTCTTTCCCACACTATTCAAACAGAAAGGCCTGAGCTTCACTGATTGAACCAACTCACCATATTGCATCTATTGTAAGATACGTATTTTTCATACTGTAACATCTATGAAGTAAAACACAATATGTCAGGGTTTTTCCTCATTTTTTTCTTAATGGTACCTAAAAGTACATGTGCCCTTTTTGGTAGCTAACGCCAGGAGAATAGGCCTAGACCAGTCAGAAATTATCCCTGGAGATGGGAGTCGGGATGGGGAGTGGGCGCGATACCCGCACCAAGTGCATTGTGGCTATTTCCCATGAGGGAGGGTGGAATGATTGTCGGGAAGATATTAGAACTGTTCTTTAAGTTACTAGGCACATACTAATGTGGGAAAATCTAATAGTGCCAAGTCATTCGTTCTTTTATTTATTCACTTACTTATTCATGACAATGGAAGAATTTAGTGAATTCCAACTATGAGCTGGCGGTCTTCAAGGTGCTAGGATATAAGTGATTAATGAGCTCTAGATCCTGCCATTGACCAGCTCCCACTGTATACTGATATTTACATGGTTCAATATTATATCTATATTTCTACATAAGTCATACGATTATGATATTGTAACAATTCCTGAGTCATGTTCTAGGAATAACCAAATAACCAAATACGGGAAATGAGTTACATGGAAGGTTGTACTCAAAAAGCCTTGCTGTGAGC
>NW_017731505.1:1096403-1097465 GCF_001890085.2 Hipposideros armiger
GCCCATGGCTAACACACATTTAATGACTCCTAGATTCCAGAAAGGCAGGAAATAAACCCTGGGGATCAGCTCATGACCTGCACAAATCTAGGAAGCCCAGTGGAAAAATCCCTGATAAATTCAGCCATTGTAAACCATGTGAGACACACAAATGATCTGGAAGAGGGAAAGAACAATTGCCAATTACACGTACTGACCCGCAGATCAATACTATATTTGTTTGTAGGGGAGGCTTAAACCAGGAGACAATCAAACAGAATTGGATTGAACCAAAGAGTGATTATCCCACTTCTATGTGATTCTTGGGTGGGAATAAATTCTCGGCCTCAGCTGTGTATGTAGTATGCAATAAATGACAGGCATTTGTGATGAGAGCCCTAGTGAGGTCAAACTACATTAGCAAAACTAGCAAGTGCTGTAGGCAATCACTGAAACCTTCCGGGAAACATCATTTCACCAAGCCAAAGTAGCAGAGATTTGCAGCCAGCTGAAATTTTCCTCCCGACTTGGCTTCAACACCTACTCTTCTCTCCCTACCCCTGGCGGTTCTTCTATAGCTCCTATCGATGAAGAGCGGCAGCATCCTGCAGCTCATTTGCTTAGAGAGCACTATTAGTACATTTTTGTGATTGGGACATAGTGGGTTAGTGTTGGGACCAAGCCCCTCCCCTGTTTTCTAGTGATTAGGCATTTACCCCAACCTTGGTGTGTGGACGCTGGACATTGGAGAGAAGAGTAATCCACACTCTTGCACACGATGTGGCAGCATCAGAATCCATCTGGGAACCCCAAGTCTAACAGCCATGATCATCTACTACAAGGTGCAAAGGGCCTCGCTGCAAGAGCACCAGATGGACCCCAGGAAAAGAAGCAAAAACACCATGGAAAGTTTTCCTCTTTAGCCTCTCTTGATAATCACTGCTTATCATGGGATGAAGGTTGTTATGGTGACAGAAGAGATGAATGATAATAATATACACCTTAGGAAAAGCATCTCTCTTTCATTTGGGCAGGAGAACCAAACTGCCTACTCTCTTGGTGCCAACAGGCATCACAAGATTA
>NW_017731505.1:1101300-1102380 GCF_001890085.2 Hipposideros armiger
GACACAATATAGCTGGAGATGAGAGCCAATCATCCGGATTGTTCAGGCCAAAGTATACTGCTTTCACAACTAGGAAGGGCTGACAATGAAGTTTGCAAACTTGTTGCAATGGTGTTGCTAACCTTTTTTTATATCAGAGGGATTATTCATTATGAATTTGTATCAACTGGACACAGTTAACCAAGTTTACGATTTGGAAGTGCTGAAAAGACTGCGTGAACTTTTCGCCAACGATTCATGGCTCTTGCATCACGACAGTGCACCAGTTCACATGGCACTGTATGGGAGGGAGCTTTTAGCCAGTAAACAAATAACTGTATTGGAACACCCTCCCTACTCACCTGATCTGGCCCCCAATGACTTATTTCTTTACCCAAACATAAAGGAAATATTGAAAGGAGGACATTTGGATGACATTCAGGACATCAAGGGTAATATGACGACAGCTCTGATGGCCACTCCAGAAAAAGAGTTCCAAACTTGCTTTGAAGGGTGGACTAGGCGCCAGCATTAGTGCATAGCTTCCCACGGGGAGTACTTCGAAGGTGATCATAGTGATATTCAGCAGTGAGGTATGTAGCACTTTTTCTAGGATGAGCTCACGAACTTAATTGTCTGACCTTGTATTCATGGCCCTCATAAGCTTTGCTTTGATAAAAGACTTGCCTGAAATGGTCTTGTACACTGTCTTCCCACCCCAGCATCCTGTTATAAGTTTCTTTTTACAACCCCAAGGCCACTAATTGTCTCAAATTGTGAGCCAACCTCTATGCAACTCTTGGTTGGAGATACATTTCTCTTTTTCAATTATTGCAGTATGAGATAAATGATAGGCATTTTGATCAAAGCACAGTGAGTTCAAAGCTAGCAGGTGATTTAGGTAATCACCAAAACTTTCAGGGAAAACATTTCAACAAGCCTAAATGTCTTTGTGAAACAATAGATGAGCTTCCTATTCCCCAACAGGCACCCTTCTCCTTCCTGCCAATAAACTCATGGTTTTCTTGTCTCCCTTGGGACCATCACCTTTCAAAAATACTTCCCAGGGGCCGGCCGAGTGGCTCAGTTGGTTAAGAGCGC
>NW_017731505.1:1103815-1138459 GCF_001890085.2 Hipposideros armiger
AAACAACTACTTGGCTTGGCGCCAATGAGTCCTGGAAAAACACACTGTTCCCCAATAAAATTCATATATATATATATTTAAGGAATGACGGATTCAGGATTTGCGATCAAAGCAAGAGTCTGTGTCCATCAAAGGAATTGTCACTTGGCATTACTGGAAAGGTTAAATAGGAGAAAGAAAGTGAAATTCAACCTAGTTCGTTTTACTTAGTGATTTTGCTTTAGAAAAATACTAGATCTGCGAGAAAATGAAGTCTTGGTTAAAACATTTTGAGATCACAGATAACTTTTACATACCCATGCTATCTTTTCAACCCATTGCCATGGCAAATAGAGGCAAATGAAGGCTAAAATAACGACATTATGATTATTAGATACAAATATTTCCATGGCAAAGGAAAGCTTCAAGTAATTCTACTCTGTATAAAAGCTTCTTTCCTTCCAACTTCGTATATAGTTCCACAAGACTTTTAAGCCTCTTATATTGTAGGTGGGGGTCTGTGCCTTAGATGTGTTTTATCAAACACAGTGCTTATGCTCCTGGATTAATTTGCCAAATATTAAAACATAGAGTTGAGGAAATGTGACGGAATTCTGAGAGATGTAAGCAAACTATTATTTCCTCCATGTGAGAGAGGAAAGAACTTCTTGCCTTGCAAGACTGTGGAACATACGGAGGCTGCTTCTAAATAGCAGTGAAATCAAGACACTATTCAAGTTCCATACTGGAGTGAAAACAGCTAATACCATTTTCTTTTGTATTCATGCAGTTTTTTAAAATTTAAGATGCTGAGAGAGTGGAACGCAACAGACAGGAACCATGTACTACTGACAAAAGAAGACTGATTTCTATCCCCAACAACAATGATTAAATGGGAAGATGATTTTGCTAGACTCATCGAGACTTCCCAGGGACTCTTGAAGGAGTGAAACATTTATGGAATCAAACAATGAGAAATGCGTGGTCCTGAAGAAATGACAACAGCCCCGGGAGCATGCGCATTGCTCTCCATAAGGAGAAATCACATCTTGTTGGACAGAATTGAGTTAACAGTGAATTAATGAGTCTTATTCCTGATTAAATGCTACTTCAGAAAATTATTCTGGTGTATGAACTAAGTAACATATAGGAATCAATATCAGAGGAATGTGTGGCCTTCCCAATGACAGACTGGATACATGGGCACCCAGAAGATGGAAGTAGCTGGTAACTGGTCAGCCCCAGGGGAGAAAGAACTTGGCCTTATTTCTAAGCCTTTAAAATCCCAATGGTCCCTGGCCACACCCACAGAAGCTGGAGGAAAGCTGGAGGGAGGCGAGGGGATGGGAGGGGAAGTACAGGAAGTCCTAAATGCTCTACAAGGAAGCAGCTCAGTATTGACATATTACTCCCCAACACTATAATACCCAGTGCTGTAATAATCCGCACTGGTTCTGCGATGCACACTCAGTCTGCTGAAAAAGCGAACACCTGCTGCTTTCTGTGCCTGCTGTTCCTTTTCAACACTGATGGATTAAAGTTTTGTGAATTTGTTTAGTGATGTCCAATCATTGGAGACACTTGAACCTCCAACAGAGCTAGCTGTCTTTGGCATCATTGCTTACTGTTTGCTGAGGTGATTTCTTTTCCCCTATGACATAGAGCACATGTCAATTACGGGCTTTTGTATCCTTTATAGAAAGTAGTTTTGGGAACAAGGCATGTCTGCCACACACATGGGAATTGTTTAAAGAAATCTTGTAACGAAAAACACACACCTGTGTCTCCTGAACTCTCACTCCTCTACAACACTGCTTCATATCTGACACCAGATGTGTGACAACAGTTGGGTGTTCTAAAATTTAACTCAATTCTGACACCATCTACCTGGAGGAAACATTGGCTCCTACAGGTTAAGGGACTCGGTCCCACAGAAATGCCGCCACATGCCACACACACACACACACACACACACTTCAAACACCAATAGGAAGTCCACGTTGCTACCTGTGTTTCTGATTGGTGGTCTCCATGACTCGTCAGGTTCAATTAAAGTGCTGGAGCAGCTCACGGAACAGGAAACCAGTTTAAGTAGATTACTGGTTTATCACAAATGATATTCAATGTCTCAAACAGCAGCCAAATGAATAGATACATGGGTCCAGAAGGGTCCTGAGCGCAGGAGCTTCTGTCCGCTGGAGTTTGGGGATGTGTCACCCTTCTGGAACATGGATGCTTGCTATTCACCAGCCTGGAAGCTCTCTGAACCCAGTCTTTTTAGGTTTTTTATGGAGGCTTCATTACCTAGGCATGGCTGATGAAGTCACTGGCTTTTGGGGATTGATTCAACTTCCTGTCCCTCTTCTCCTTCTGGGAGGTTGAGGGGTGGGGCTGAAAGTTCCAACCCTCTAATCAAGATAGGTTTTCTCCCCACTCCCCACCAGCCCCATGCTTTGATTTCCTGGGGCTTTCTAAAAGTCACCTCATTAACATAAACTGGTGTGCTCCAAAGGGGACTATTGTGAAAAACAAAAACACCTTTATCGCTCTAATCTCAGGAAATTACACAAATGTAGGAGCTCAGTGCCAGGAACAAGGATGAAAACCAAACACACATTTCTTACTGTAAATCACTGATGGAGATCAGGACACACTACCCCAAAATATGGCACCTTGGCATACTGAAGCTGAAGGAAGGTAACTCTGACCCCCTCCCCCTCCTCTGAAAGAGGTCATAAAACGTTCAAGTGAAAGCCCCCCTACCCCCCAGATTCAGGGAAAAGGAGCATTCTTCTGTCTGAAGACAAAAGGAGAAGAATGTGAACAAACGGGCTTTGCTAAGGCTTCTCCCCTCACCCCTCATTTAATACTCTAGTCTAACAGTTTCTTAGGGTCTTTATTTTCTTATGAGGCTCCCAAGTCATGCAAAGCTTACATTAAATCAATTTGGTTATGCTTTTTTCCTGTTAATCTTTGTCAGTTTACTTTTCAGACCCAGCCAGGAACCCTAAAATGGTGGAGGAAAACGTGCTCCTCCCCATTTCAGGACACAAACTCCATTTTGATTCCTATTTTGCATTATGATTTTTAATGCCCATTTAATTAAACTTAATGGAGTCTAAAACTACCAAACATTTCCTTTATTTGCGTATGGGTTTTTGATATAAAATACTATATGGGCAATACAAGTACTTTCTATCACAAAATGCATCTTTCTAAAGTGATGATAAACACTGGAATTCATTCCAGATTGGTGGTGGAATGAAAGCTATGCTAATGTGATTGTCATAATGATTTAAATATGATCAAGAAGTTAACTGGCCTTACCACTATCCAACAAGTTGCTCAATGACTAGAAGTCAGGTTCAACTTGTGAAAACTCCTCCTCCCCCACCATCCATTACAATATTCAATTTGTCACTAGGTCTGGCCAATTTCACTTCAAATAGTCCTGTAGCCCTATTCTTCTCTCCATCAACGCTGACACTTCTTCCTTCAGGCCCCTTTGTCTCTAACTTGTAGTGTATCCACAGACTCTTAACACAAATTTTTGTTAAAGATGTACTTCCCAAGGCTCCAGAACCTGGGTCAGGAAATCTACAGTGGGCTTAGGTGTTTGTACTTCTGAAAATTAAGCTAAATGAGTCTGATCAACCAGATACGGAAATCAGTGTTTTAAGTGCTTAGTTTTAATTGCACAAAAGTTGTTGGCCAGGGCCGGCCGAGTGGCGCGATCATTAAGAACTGGCTTGGGACGCCAGAGGGCCCCGGTTCGGATCCCACATATGAGGGCCAGTGACGCTGCCCTCTACAGCTAAGATGGTGAATGGCAGCTCGACCTGGGGCTGGGCTGCCATGGGCTGCCATGGGTCGCAGGCGATGGTGTAGGCTGCAGTCCCTGTGTCAATGGGCTGCCATGGGCTACCATGTGTAGCCAGCAGCCAGCGTGAGCAGCCAGCAGCCGCAGTGAGCAGCCGTCCAGAAGCCGGCGACTGATCTGCCTCACCTGGGAAGAGCGCAATGATGGTGCCAACTTGGGCCAGTGAGGCGACGTCCTCCACAGCTAGACTGAAGAACGACAGCAACTTGTCTGTTCCCCTTCCCCCAATTTCCCATCACTGTTCCCATCCCCCCAATTCCCCAAGAAAAATCTTAAAAAAAAAGTTGTTGGCCAGTGAAGGAGAAGGGAGAGAAGAACGATGTCTCAAGGTCAGGAGAGATCAGTCCTACAAATGACCTTCAAGATGATGACTATTAGTCAAAAGAAGATGTAAACAACTTTGTAAGAATTTGGCCTAAGCAACAAGATCACTGGATATGTCCAATGGGAAAACTAGGCTCTGTGTAGAGTGCAACCTTCTGGGTTAAATGATTTATTTTCTTTGAGCTATTTTATTGTACAACTCTGTAAGTTAGAGATAACTAATAGAAATGTGAAATAATTCTTGCCTGTAGACATGGAAATAAATTGTCTGATGGCAGCTGAATCAACTACCTAAAACACATCCCTGGGGAGAAAACCAGTTTTATGTCTATTTGTAAGTTCATTTTGACATGTCTTTACTCCATGCAAATCCGTGGTTCATTAACTCTACTTTGGTTGTAATATCTTTCTGGGGCTTTCATTTAATTCACAAGCTACATAAATATTTTGTGTGTGTTCATGTGATATTTGTATGAGTCATGATTTTGCCTTTTGTTTAACAGGTTCTGTTCAGGAAGCTGTTAATATTCAAGAGATCTAGAGGGACATGACCCCAGTCAGTGAGTTTATCGCCCTCTTTCTTGTTTTATTTCTCTGGCTTACCCAAAACAATAGCTTTTCTATAAGGGAGAAAATGTGATACCCATATACAAGTATTCTAGTCTCCTTGAAAAGCGGATTTCTCGGTGTAATCAACTAAGTTGTAACTCTCATGATAAACCAGCCTCTATATGAATAGGCTACATTTAAGGCTGATGGACGCTGAGCACCACACAATTCCCTTTTCTGGAACGCCAAACCTCTGGACCAGATCCTGGAACATATGTTAGTGCCAGCCTGCCTCCTTTGGCGACAATTTTATCTCAGTGCTCTAATTTCAACATGGGGAAAAATATTCTAATGCTCTTGAAACGTTCTAAGTTTATTTCTGAAAGGCCAAGGATGAAAAAGAGAAAGAACAAAGATGCTATTTAAAACTGGTACAGAAGAATGTTTCAAAGCGCTTTTCTACACAAAAGAAAATATATTGACAAAAGAGGAACTGTCCACAAGTTAAGGAAGAACTAGGTTACACCAGAGGGTCATTTTAAAAGTGCATGCATTTACCATGGGACCATAGCATGTATGAATCTCATTCAGGGTTAATATAACTATATACTAACAGTGAAGTGGGTTCCTCTTGTTACTATATTCAGCATCTTCTAATGTAATGGCTTTACGCTATATTATACTTGAGTAGCTAATGTACTCTAAGGCAGGCATCCTCTCTCTAAACCTCACATACATCTTTAATTGAATTTATTATAATACTACCTTTGGGAAAGCAAGAAATAGAATACAGAGTCAGGACAACTTCCAGTCCCAGTGGGGAAAATAGCATCTTAATAAGAAGACTGAGCAGGACTGGGAAATGAATTCTATGAGGTGTGATCATACAGTGAGTATTTAAATAAAAAATGTATTATAGTAAAAGATACATTACTATTAATCCCTCTCAAAGAACTCCCCCTCATTTCTAATACACTTATCCATCATTCTTGCCACTTTCTGAAGCAGTTCTGGAAGTCCTCTTTCGTGAGTGTCTTTAGTTGCACTGTCATGGCTGCCTCGATGTCCTGAATCATTTTGACCTTGGGGAAGAGCCAGAAGTCGCACGGTGCCAGATCCGGTGAATAAGGTGGAGGAGGACACACCGTGATGTTTTTATGTGACAGAAATTGCTGTACAGAAGCGATGTGTGACACGGAGCATTGTCCTGATGGAGGATGAAGTCAAGACACTCATGAAAGAGGACTTCCAGAGCTGCTTCAGAAAGTGGCAGAACGATGGGATAAATGTGCTTGAAGCAAAAGGAGGTATTTTGAGGGGGTTAATGGCAGTGTGTCTTTTACTGTAATAAATTTTTTATTTAAATACTCATCATATTGTTTGATCATACCTCATATGTGTGTGGAGAGCTAGGTGGGGTTGGGGAAGGCTCTGGCTTGATGGACACACCAGTGATCAAGCATATGGCAAACAATAAAAACTCGACTCACTTTCCAAAGGGTGTAAGCCATTGTAGGGCAGGAAAAATATCTTATCCTTCTACCCTTCTAGGCTTCTCAGCTGGGGCCCCTGTAACAAAAGACAGATTAACAAGAGAAAAGCTTCCAAATTATTTAATGTACATTTTGTGTGACACAGGAGCCTTCATAAGGAACTGAAGACCTGAAAAAGCAAGTAAACTCAGTGTTTTTATGCTATTATAATAGCTTTGATTGAGAGTGGAAAGTAGTAGAAACTCATGGGAAAGCATGATGAGACAAAAGGGTAAGAGCTAAGGGTAGTAAAGTGGGTGAAACACAGCAAGGCCTATTTGTTCAGATTCCTCTCAGTGTCTCTCTATCTACAGAGATAAGGATGTTCCTTTCCTCTGGGTATAGAGAGGACACCTCTCACAACAGGGTCCTATGACCTGCTTCAGGGGAAGGTCTGAGAGTCTTTCCTGCACCTGCTGTTCCTCAAATTCCTTCAGCCTAAAATGTTCAATATGCCAAGGTGCCCTATTTTTGGCTAGTAGGGCCTGTTTCATCATAGGCCTCTCTGTGTCCCATTGTTAAAGATGGCCCAACATTTAATTACCAAAGATTTACTTTTGCATCTCCACATTGAATCTTCTTCCTGCCCTTTGAAGTCCCAAACCACAACCCCACCCCCTCTCTCCTTAGCCCAAGATAGAATATGAGCCTTAACTGCCCAATTTGTCCAACTTGCATATTATTTTGGAACCCCTGTATGTACATACATAATAAATTTGGTCATTTTATCCTGATAATCTGTCTCCTGTTAATTTGGTTATTAGTCCAACCAGAAGAATTTAGAAGAGGAGAAGGAAAATTAATTTTTCTACCCCCACGTGGGCAAAAGCGAGTTTTATAGAACATTAGAAGTGGCAACTTGGAAACAGGGCATATGTTTCACCATGAGGTCAAGGATTTCCTTAAGAGGCTAGCAGGTCCCATTTTCTAGGGTATGGTAAGCTAGCTAAAGCTATGTTGGAGGATTGTGATTGGTATTAGGTTTACTTGACAATGAGGTGTTTCCTATAAGTGCAAGCTGACTTAAGTTTAGATTTGTGACATGGACTGGACCACTGGGGCAGCCTCCATTTTGTGGATCCCAAAATATAAATCAACTTTATCACTGCCTAAGACAGTGTCTGACTGATTCTTAATAAATGGTTTTCTTGTTAGTGTTGTCATTGTGGTTGTCTTGGAGGAGTTTTAGAATCGTCCCTGGTGAGAAGGCCTTTCTGCTCTGCTGAAAAGCCCTCAAGGACACCAACAGGGTCAAGAACAAATCCTCAGTGAGGAATTAGCAGTTCCGACAATCAATTTATGATTCTATAATGGAAGATAGAATGATAGAGAATGACAGTGCAAAACAGTACAACACTATGACAATAGTCCAGGATATTAGAAAGGATTTGCATTATTTGATAGAAGTTGTGTTCAGCTGATGATCATAGTGGACCACAGCACTAAAAAATGTGGTGTTAAAAAACTTAACCATTTTTCCTCCCTCACCTCTACTTAAAAATTTTCCTGCTCCTAGTTCTTTTGTTTTAATTATTAACCTTTCCGTGTGAAAAAAGAACTTCAGCCATGATGATTATTTTTAGGAAGTGCTAATGGGACAACCTGTGAACACCTTCTTAGGCACGCTGTCCTCTCATTACTGTTAACGACTTCCCAGCATTTCTTTGTTCACCGAAGTCACATATTGTGTATACCAGATTTACTAACATGGGGGAAAATATGTATTATTTTTTTCAGTTGCAACTCTTGCATCCAGCTTTAAATAGTTCACTTAATTTTATCTTCATATTTTTAAAGTATCTATGCTATGTATTTGCATATGTTTAATGCTAAGTTTGATGACTGGTTCCTCTCCTAAAAGAGAAGTTTAATATTGATGAAATAAAGCAACTCTTTTTAATTACAAAACACATAGGTTAACCAAATTGAAGTCAACAAATGCATTTTGTATTCAAGAGAATTGCTTTATTACGTAAGTGCTAAGAAATTTGTGTTTTGAAATGGTTCAATGATTATACGTACAGTGACAATGTTAAGCTTTACCTGAGCCCCGGGGGCATGGAAAACAGCAAAGGTTAAGGTATCCCTCCACCCTTTTGTACTGTGGGGCTTACTACAGAGAACCACCTTCCCCCTATGAGCTCAATACAACTTGTGAATTTCCCTAGGACAAGACCAGACACAAACCCTCTACACTCCTGTTCACTGCCATAAATGATTAGCTGAACTGATTGTACCCACTGACTAACCTGGACAAAATACCTACTAACAGCATCGAAATGCCAACCAGCCAAACCCCTCTTTACTGGACCCTCCGGAGAAATAGCTGAGCCTAAGGAAAGACATCTCCTGATCAAGGCCTTATGACTCGCTTATTCTACTCTCCCATACCTGGTTCTTTCTAGTCTTGTTTAATCCTTATCAAAGAATTCCTTTCTCAATGGCCTTTGAGATGCTTGCAGGTCTTATGGGTTGAACTGCTCTCCCTACTGCAAAGTTTTCTCTCCCTACTGCAGTAGCCCCTCCCTAATTGCAAGAATCCTTTTGAATAAGGTTCTCCATATCTGAGTCCAGATTTGGTATTTATTTGACATTGGAAATCTGTGTAAAAGCTCTAAATAGTACCATATTTAGGAACCTTCGACTCCTAAATCCCAGGATCAAAAGAAAAAAATTAAAAAATAAAAAGAAATACCCTCTTTTCACTCCCTATCCACTATTTTTTTCTTTTCTTAATTTAATCTATTTGTAGTGAAGTTAACAAGAAAGAGCTTCTTGAAGGAAGGACTTTGCCAAATAAAAGAACAGATGCAGGTAGGAGAAGGGAAGTCCCATTCATTTTTAGCCTATATCAAAACTGTACAATGTGTGGGTATTTGTGGCCATGGATATAAAAGCTTCAGAGGTTTAGGTTGGTCACATGATTTATTTTTGTTGGTTTTGCAGTATCTTTCAGAGTTATCTCATTATGTCTAGCACTCCAAGCCTCACCTGATCAGGAATCTCCTCAGTGCATTTGAAATTTTGACATGCAGAAGGATCCCCTGGAGGGCTTGTTAAGGCTTGATGCTGGACATCTCCTCAGCTTCTGATTTTGGTGGAGCTTGAAATTTTGTATTTCTAACTAGATTCAGAGCAATCCTGTTGCTGATGATGGTCCCAACCTTGAGTGACACTGGTCTATTCATCATTTGACCATTTCAGCCAAGGAGTCCCAAGACCCCTGGTCAGGGCAGCCATCCCCAAAGGAGGTATTGGTCACTGGGGAGGATGTGATAGGATGTGGGTAGAGTGATGGCTGTAAATATGTCCCTAGGGTTAGCTTTTCCCCACTTAGCATCTCTAGGACAAGAGGAAGTGCAAAAAATCAGGGCCCTTCAAACACGCTTTTGAGCTTTGAGTAACTGCTTTAAGGTCAAGCACCTATCTCCTGCGATGGGAGGAGAAGGGAGGCATTGGCTGGACAGCTGCCAGTTCCCACTGCCTTTCAAAGATAACAAGCAGGCTCTGGGGAAGGCAGATTAGGTTTGGCTCCCCTGGGTTGCAAACTACAGCACCTGAGATCAACTTAAGGAGAAGGCTACCCTGATAAATATGACTTCCCTTGCACAGCTCCAGCTGGGATTTAATGCTACTATCCTGATGTCCCAAGAAGTGTCAATTTTGCAGCTTCAAGAAATAAAAGCAGCAAGCTTACCCTGACTGAGAAGGAACATGCATCCTGTTATTCCCTTAAAACTCCCCTTAGTGGGAAAAGGCTCCCATGGGTCCCGGGTCCACCCGCATCATTCACCAGTGGCTACAGCATTCATGAAAGCAGGGCCGACTCACCCACTAAGCACTGGAGGCTTAGTGCCTAGGGTCCGATCATGTAAACGTGCTAAGCACCACTGAACAGGACACTTTTTAAATAAAAGGGTGAATTTTATGAATTATAACTCAATTCTCAAAGAAGAAATAAAATTGCCTTCTAATAGTTACACACCTAAAAAAAAATCAACCGAGCAACTTCTGGAAGTCTAAAAGTTGAACGTAACTTTCACTCAGCCATCAGGCAGCACATGGGCATGTGGCTCATCCCCAGACTCCGCCCACTGACTGCACACCTACTCCACTTGGCCCTCTGGGTCAGGGTGAGTGCGAAGGCCCCTTCAAGCAACCAGTCTCCAGCCATTTTGAAACAGCCTAACTGACAGTTATACCTCTATCTTAAAAGTGACTTTTGTCCTTTCTCCAGTGAGCACCAGATGGAAGCCTCTTAAAAACCCACCTCTCCAAAGCAAACAAAAAACCCCACTTCTCTTAGCAGTCAACACTAGAGTGGGGTAGTGAACAAAGCTAATCCTAGAAATAATAGCCAAAAATGGTATTATTTCTACCATTTTTGGTAGAAAAACAATGTAGTCCATGAAAAGTCGGCTTGCTTTTATTAGACCTACACACTGAAGAGGCATGATTTCTGTGTTACAGGCACTGGTGTACATATCACCGACAGAATTAATACAATTGAGTAGGGACTATTTTCAGTTGTGTTCCAGACATAAGAATGGTTTTCCCATGACTGACAGAAAACTGGCAGAACTCAGCATCCAACATTTTTTTTAAGATTTTTTATTGGGGAAGGGGAACAGACAAGTTGCTGTCCTTTTGTTCTTCAGTCTAGTTGTGGAGGATGTTGCTTCACTGGCCCAAGTTGGCACCATCATTGCACTCTGGGCAAGGCAGAGCAGTAGCCGGCTTCTGGACGGCCGCTCACTGCAGTTGCTGGCCGCTCACGCTGGCTGCTGGCCACACACGGTAGCCCATGGCAACCCACTGCCACAGGGGTTGCAGCCTACGCCGTCGCTGGCGACTCCCGGCAGCCCAGCTCCAGGTTGAGCTGTTGTTCAGCATCTTAGCTGTAGAGGGCAGTGTCACTGGCCCTCATATGTGGGATCCGAACCGGGGCCCTCTGGCGTCCCAAGCCAGTTCTTAACCCTCGCGCCACTCGGCTGGCCCAGCATCCGACATTTTGAGTTTAAACTCAAGTTCTGTCATTAAGACTCTCAAAGTCTTTCTTTAGCTATTAAATGGCAATATTAATAATTACCATCAGAGATTTATATTAGCTGGGGTGTGAAAATTCCGGTCACTGATTCCTTCCTGCATGGAATGGAGTGCTTGTTCCAAAAGTCCATTTCTAACCAGTTTCGGCCCAGATTGCTCAGGGCAATCATGGTCCTAGGTCAAGTGCAGCCCTACTTGACCTCAAGCAGACTTATAATATTGGTCTTCCTTGAGAATCCTGGAAATCTGATATATTCTGGCTAGGAGACAAGAGAAAAGGGGGAAAATTCCACTCCCCGTCTAGCTACCCCTCACCAAAACATACCTACATTCTTTTGCAGGGTTCACTCTAGACAAAATTTCAAAACAATCAGATTTTTCTTTGGAAAACTGCCACCACCTGAAACTCTCTTAACTTGGATTAGGTGTTCTAAGCAGTCCCCCTTCCTCTTCCGCTTCTGAACAAATACTCAGGAGGTTTCAAGTTTCATTTTTGTTTTCCCCACAAGGGCTCCTGGAACAGGAATCCTTGAAGCACCAAACAGGGAGAAAGAGTGAGTGGAAGAGCATCTTCTTGGGAGACCTCCTGGATCAGTCAGTTCATGAGGGGACTGTCATCTGGTGCACACACACCCCGCACAGTTCAAAAGCCAGAATGAGCTAGTATTATTCAGGGACATCATATTTGTCACATTAATGAGATCTCAGAAATGGAATATACAGCCCTTTCTTCAAGTCTTGAATTTTATCTTAAATCAGAACATGAATAGTGGGCCCTTCGGAGCCACAATTCACGAGGCAGGAGGAGATTCTAGGAGCTTTAAGTAACATCTCATTAAATTCTAGCTTAGCAAAGATCTCATGTCATTAGCCTATAAATGTCCAAATCTATCATTTGGTTTTTGAAGGAGAGAAAATGTTGTAAGGATCCAAATACGCTCGTGATTACTAGAGCATTAAATATATTTTTTAATGTTATGTCAAGATGCTGCATTAAAACTGTAATTAGCCAGAACACCCAGGACACTGTGAATAACTTATTCATTAATTTTAAAACACAATTTATCAAAAAGCCTTGGTTTTCAACACATGCTGCCAAAGGTATCTCTAAAATATACAATAGTATTCTGACGGCTTTCAAGGTTGCTTTCATCCATATGACCCTTTCTTCAAACAGAACCCAACATGAAAGCTAACACGTAATGCCTATGAAGCAGACCACTTGAGATTGGAGCAGGCATAGATGGTTCAGGCTCCACCCACTCAGCTGCCTCTTGCCCTGTCCAGGGTCCAGATTTCCCACCCTAGAGGTACCAAACAGGTGCATCGGGACCCATAGACCACCATTTGCAAACCACAATGTTAGTCAATTTCCCCTCTTATACCGAGTTTCACGAAGATTGCTACCTAATTTTTATTTACTATTAATCATAGCTAAAATTACTACAGGCTAACTATAAACCAGTTCTGTGCTAAGAGCCTTACTTGTTCAAATCACCTCAGTTAATCTTTACTTCCACCCATGAGCATTTACTTACAACCACAATATTGTCCTTTCAAACAGGATTTGCTGTGCCTCTAGTTCATTATTTGAGCGAGGCCAAATGGTGAACTAGATGAAGTAGGTAACTTTTGCCTTCAACTCTTATATCTTCTTCTTTTGCTCTTTCCCCTGGAGACTAGAGGTCCAGGAATTAAACTGTCCTTGGGCCATCAATTGTTTTTTCAGTGCCTATTTACCAAGTGTTAACTCAGCATCACGCATTAAGGCTACCAAGATGAAAGACAATTCCAGGAGCTCAGCCCAGAGGACTTGCTCAGATGCTAGTTTACTCTTTTCAGGAAATGGGCTGTGCTCAAAGAAATGACCAAGTTTACATTTTCTGGGGGGAAATCCTGATTTCAAATATTCAAATAGAGATCCCACAATCTCTGATCTGAAACCCTTGGTGCCAGGTGTTTCAGAACTGAGAGTAAGATGTTACAAAGGTAAAGCGGAATTTCTAGCACTGTATCTGTCAGGCTAGGTTAGATGATGCGCCAGTAACAACTATCCCCAAAATCCAAGCTAGTGGGGGCTCTGCTCTGCATCTCTTCCAGGTCCCAGGCTGTCAAGCAGCACCGGCAGGAGGGTTGCTGGTCAGCGTTCCAGAGGTTAAGAGAGCTAAAGCTAATTTCAAGCTGCCTCCTAAAGCTTCTGCTCAGAAATGACATATACCCCATCTCTCACATTTCATTGGCCAAATCAAGTCACATGGCCATACATAACATCAAAGAGGAAAGGGAATTGGAAGCCTACAATGTGTCTAGAGAAAGGAGAGCTGGAAACACCTGGCAAACAGCCCTTTGGATCTCCACATCCACGTATTGTGCAATAACACCAGCAGAGTCTACCATAGCAAAGAGTCATAAAACCCAATAACTGCACCACAAAAAAGGTGAATATTTATGCTATGCGGGGTAAAAAGAGATTATGCATCACCTCAGGCTGCTTCAGTTCAGGTCTTATAGACAAAGGAGTTTGCGGACCAAACTTACAAAAGTCTTTTTTTCAAGCTGTGGCCATTTCAGAATTAAGATAAAGGATCATAAATATGTGCTGTGCTCAGAGATTTATATTTTTGTTCAGTTTTATATTGATTTTATTATAATTTGATTCTTTTCCATAAAGATGTCATCCATTTGCAAAATTATACATAGAGGCGGTACAGCCATGACCTTGAACCCTGTAGATGGACTCCCAGCTCTGCCATTTATTTCCTGTGTGTAACTTTTTACGAATAACTTACCCTCCTCATGCCTCAGTTTCCTTTTTGGTAAGAATGTAAAAACAATAACACTTCCCTCCCAGGGTTGTTATGAGGATTAAATGAGATAGTATGTGGAAAGTGCTTAAGATAGTGCATAAATTGGAGCTATCATTAATTAAACATGACATAATTCTCACCTTCTTACATTTTAAAAATCTTGTTCTAAAACCAAAATTTCACTCCACTGTTTTCTCACTTCCTATCCCAAGTGAAAACACCCTTTTACTTTGTGTCACATCCTGGTGTCAATGTATTATTGCTGAGAAAAGTGAGCTGATAGGCAAACCTAATGCCCCCCACCCATACACCCATACCCCAGGACATTTAAATAGTGTACAATGTTTCTCAGACTTGAATATGTATGTGAATGAGCTGGAAGGGTTGTCAAAACGCAAAGAGTTGGTCTCCACCCTGATTTCTGAATTAGTAGCTCGGTGTGAGGGCTAAGATTCTGTCCATCTAACCAATTCCTAAGTGATGTTAATGCTGCTGACACAGGCAGTGACATTTTAAGAACCACTGAACGGGGTTACAGGTAAAACGGCAGTCTTGTGGGGAGACAAACTCCAGCAGAAATACTTTCCCAATTAGGCTGTGCTTTAATACACCAGGTTTTAACCTGGCTGTGCAATGGAATCTCCCAGCGAGCATTTTTTTTAATTAAATTTTTTTTTACTTTTTATGGGGTTTTTTTGTTTTATTGTGGTAAGAACACTTAATATGAAATCTACTCTCTTAACAAATGTGTAAGCGCACAATACAATATCATTATCGATAGGCACAATGTTGTGCAGCAGATCTCTAGAACTTGTTCATCTTGGATAACTGAAACTTGACACCCACTGAACAACTCTTCCCACCCCCTCCCTTCATGAACAACAACTCCCCATTTCTCCCTCCCCCCAGCTCCTGGCAACCACCATTCTGCTCTGGGCTTCGATGAGTTTGACTATTTTAGATGCCTTAGATGAGTGGAATCACGCAGTATCTGTCCTTCTGTGACTGGCTGATTTCTTAGTACAATGTCCTCCAGGTCCACCCATGTTGTCGCAAATAGCAGGATTTCTTTCTTTTTTTAGTGCTGAATAATATTCCATTGTATATGTATGTACTACATGTCCTTTATCCATTTTTCCATTGTTGGATATTTAGGCTGTTTCCATATCTCGGCTACTATGAATAATGCTGCAATTAATATGGGCCTGCAAATATCTCTTCAGGATCCTGATTTCAATTCTTTTGGATAAATACCCAGAAGTGCGATTGCTGGATCA
The DNA here is from genome assembly GCF_001890085.2 of Hipposideros armiger. Taxonomy (NCBI): domain Eukaryota; kingdom Metazoa; phylum Chordata; class Mammalia; order Chiroptera; family Hipposideridae; genus Hipposideros; species Hipposideros armiger. The sequence goes on from NW_017731505.1 coordinate 1,119,210, forward strand.
TATGGTAGTTCTATTTTTATGTTTTTGAGGAACCTTCATATTGTTTTCCATAGTGGCTGCACCATTTTACATTCCCACCAACAGTGCACAAGGGTTCTGATTGCTCCACATCCTCGCCAACACTTATCTTTTATTTTTGTGATGATGGCCATCCTGACAGGTGTGAGGTGGTAGCTCACTGTGGTTTTGATTTGCATTTCCCTGATGATTAGTGATGTTGAGCATCTTTTCATATACTGCTCTTGGTGGCCATTTATTTGCATGTCCTCTTTTGAAGACATGTCTATTTAAATCCTTTGCCCAGCTGTATGGTACTGGTGCGAAGGCAGACATATGGACCAATGGAACAGAATAAAGTCCAGAAATAAATCCATGCACATAACGTCAACTGATTTGTGACAAAAATACACAATAGGAAAAGGATAGTTTCTTCAACAAATGGTATTGGGAAAACTGGACAGCCTCATGAAAAAGAATGAAATTAGACCTTTATCTTACACCATACACAAAAATCAGCTCAAAATGGATTAAAGACTTTAACATAAGACCTGAAACTATAAAGCTCCCAGAAGAAAACATAGAGGAAAAGCTTGGCATTGGTCTTGGCAGTGACTTCTTGGATATGACACCAAAAGCACAGGCAACAAAAGCGAAGTAGACAAGTGCGACTACATCAAACAAAAAAGTTTGTACACAGTAAAGGAAACAATCAACAGAATGAAAAGACAACCTACAGAATGGAAGGAAATAATAGCAAACCCTACATCTGATAAAGGGTTAATCCTCAAACTATATAAGGAACTCACAGGGGGAGCTTTAAAATGCTAACGCCTGAGCTCTGCAAGGTGAGAGTCTGATTTAAATAGGGTGGGGCCTAGGCATCAGGGTTTTTCAAAGCTCCCCAGACAGTACTATTATGCAATCCTGTTAGAAAGCCACCATTCCAATGGCACTTCCTGAAATGTTGATCCAGCATTTGCCACCATGTTTCAGGGTGCATGAACTGGTGACTGCCCATGGTGGTCTTTGTTCTTCCTCTGCTGGGTGGTCATGGAAGGAGCAGCCTCCAGATTATGTAAGCATTGTAGGCTGGTGCTGGCATCTCCTTGGGAGAGCTGTTTCTTTGCACCTGCCATTTGCAAGTTAGCTTCATATATTGACTGCACTGCTGAAAATCTATGTTCCATTAATTTTACATGAAATTACAAATGCTAAGATCCCACGAATTGCTGGAAATTGATTTCCAGATAAATGCTGAAATGAAATGCTGAATAAAATTTCTATCACAACAAAGGACAACAAAAATGAGAAGACCCAAATTAGTGGGCCATGCAAAAGGGGGAAGCAAGTAAAATCATTTAAATGGCCTACAGTGTCGGGGTCGAATTACAGGAATAACTAATGGAAACACCTCATACTTACCATTCATTGATGCTTAACTGTGGTGTCCAGGTAAAGATGATGGAGGAAACAAGATATCTATTTACTTTCATTCCTGAAACTCCAGGGAAACAACTGTAAAAGCATTGAAAACATATAATCTGAAAGTAACAAGAACTGGTGAAGGACAAATGATAGCAACAAACATTTGGAAGCTGAAAAGCGGATGCATAAGAAATCAGTCAATTAGCAGACTTCAAAAGCAGCTCCATTCCTAAAGCAGCAGTGGGAAAGCCACAATGCAGCCTGATTTATATCACAGTCCAGGGGTCAGTAAATCAAGTTTGACTGGAACACGTCCACACCCGTTCATTTAGTTATTGTCTATGGCTGCTTTGATGATACAGCTGCAGACTTGAGCAGTTATGACTTGATAGCTGAGCAGCAGTAAGGTCCACAAAGCCTAAAATATGTACTACGTGGCTGTCTAGAGAAGATGTTTGCTGATCCCTGCCATAGATTACTCCACAGGCTCAGGAACTGGCAGTATCAAGTACCTCAGGGTGTTGAGAAGAAGATGAAGTTATAAAAAAGTGGAGGGAGGGGGACTTGGTTAAAAGTATGTTTAAGAAACAATTAGATTTCCAGTTTCCCAGATCCAATACTAAACAACATCCAGAGACTAAATAAAAAAGAAAGGGTGGGTCATGTAAATTAAAAATAAGTAGCTCAATGGATAGGTTAGAAGATAAAATTGAATACATAATTGCTCCCAAAATACAAGAAAAACAAGACAAAGGGTTAAGTCTAGTAGTTCAATATCTAAATGTAATAAGATATCCAGAAAGTGAAAAGAAAGTACAGATAGGAAATCAGCGATGAAATTATTTTTTAAATTTCCGGTACTGAAGAGCACGAATGTTAAGACTGACTTGGCCCAGTGAGTGCCCAGCAAAATGAATGACTAGGGACTCAAATTAAGGCCCATCTGCTTCTCAGTGCAGAACAGAGCAGATCCTTCCAGCTTTCAGAACAAAAATCCAGGTCAAAGCAAGGAATCAAAAATCAGAACAGCTCTGGTCATCTGAACAGCAGTACTGGGACCCAAGAAGATATACATGGGAGCAATGACATCAAATTCTGAAGGAAAATGGTGCCATCTTCTGCTTGGCAGAGAGAGCAATTCAATACATGTTTATGAAACTGTGACAAATCACCAACTTTATTCCTGATTTGTACCTTCTGTGTCTCCAAATCCCCTAGAAGGGTGTTATATGGACAAAATATTCCAATAACATAAACACCCACGCTCACTGCATTTTGCCTAACACAGCCATAGGACTCCATAGATGATCACTGTATAAACAGATGTATGTCCATCTTGTCAAGGCTGCCACTATCTGGACCTTTTCATTACCTTCCTAACCAGTCTCCCTGAGTCTACTCTTGCCCCCTCAATCCTATCTCCTCAGAGCAGTAAGTGAATTTATTTTCCAAAAATGGATCACGTCAGTCTCTTACTTGATACTGTCCAATGACTGGTCATTGCTTTCATAATAAATTCTGTACCATCAACTATTAGGCCCTGGGTTACTTCTCCAGCCTCATCTCCTTCACTAGGTTTCTGGTCTGTTTTTTTAAAGATTTTATTGGGGAATTGGGGGAGGAGAACAGACAAGTTGCTGTCCTTTTGTTCTTCAGTCTAGCTGTGGAGGATGTCGCTTCATTGGCACATGTTTGTATTATCATTGCGCTCTTCCCGGGTGAGGCAACCGGTCACCGGCCACTGGACGGCCGCTCATGGTGACTCACAGCAGTCAATGCAGCCCCGCTGCAGCCTACGCCATCGCTGGTGACTCACTGGCAGCCCCGCTCCAGGTCGAGCTGTTGTTCACCATCTTAGCTGGAGAGGGCGCAGTGTCACCGGCCCTCATGTGGAATCCAAACCGGGGCCATGCTGCTCAGAGCTGGTGTCCCAAGCCAACTCTTAACCAACACGCCACTCAGCCAGCCCGGGTTCTGGTCATTTGTTGGTAGAACGTACTGTGCTCCTTGCCATGTCACTGGACATGGTGATTCTTCTACCCAGAACTCTTATACACAACTTTTCACTTGGCTCTCTCCTTTGTATTGTTCAGCTCCTAATTTGAATATGGCATCCTCAGAGAGACCATTCCTGATCATGGGCAGTCTAAAGGACCTGACCAATTCAATTATTCTCACTCGTAATATGGTGTTCTCTTTATTCACTTACAGAAGAGTGTAGCTACTTATTTTATTGTCTTTCTCCACATAAGTGTAAACTGTGAGGGCAGAGATAATGCCTGCTTTGTACACCACAGTTTCCATAGTGTTGGCCATACCACATGCTCAATAAGCTTGTTTAAAAAACAAAAGAAGGAAGGGTAGACATGGAGAAAGTTGAATTATCACAGCTCATCATGGGTCATTTCAAGTTGCAGACTTAGGTCACTGTAACAATTTGAGATTTCACTCCGGAATTCGGCCCAAATTTCTGGTTTGGGGACATAGGAACTCACCTGAAATTCCAGATTTTCATCTATAGGATCTAGGTATTCCAACATTGGTTTCTGCTCAATTGTCATTATTCTCCAGCTTGCCCTTCACTGCTGGTGTAGCCAGCTGGCAGATCACAAAATCCACCCATTTGCTTTTAACCCCACTTATCAAATGATGATGATTGATGCCTTAGATTTCTCTCTTTTAAAAAATGGATCCCATGCTGAAAAACAACTCGACCTGGAGCTGGGCTGCCATGAGTCGCCGGTAACGGCGTAGGCTGCAGCCCCTGTGGCAGTGGGTTGCCATGGGCTACCGTGTGTAGCCGGCAGCCAGCGTGAGCGGCCAGCAGCCGCCGTGAGCGGCCGTCCAGAAGCCGGCGACTGATCTGCCTCACCCGGGAAGAGCGCAATGATGGTGCCAACTTGGGCCAGTGAAGCAACGTCCTCCACAACTAGACTGAGGAAAAAAAAGACAGCAACTTGTCTGTTCCCCTTCCCCCAATTCCCCCCCAAAAAAAATCCAAAAAAAATGGATCCCATTTATATGAAATATTAAGAATAGGTAAATCCAAAGAGACAAAAAGCAAATTTTACTGGTTGCCTAAGGCTGGTACTTGGATGCAACAGCTGGAAGGAGGGGGAAATAGGAAGCGACTGCTCAATGGGTATGGGGTTTCCTTTTGGGGTGATACAAATGTCCGGGAACAAGCTAGTTCTGATGGTTGCACAGCTCTGTGAATATACTAAATGCCCCTGAATTGTACACTTTAAAATGGTTAAGATGGTGAATTTTATGTGTATTTCACCACAATAAAAAAATTGATCCCATGTACTTTTCTTTTACTTATTCTAAAAATAAGAAACCGATGTTATGGAAGACAACCTAATCCTTAACCCCCTTTGTCAGACACAAAATCTGGTCCTAAATCTATTACAAAAGCATCACTATGCTTGAGGAAACTTCTATTTTCTCATTTCCAGTTGATTTCATGAGGTGGGAGGATCCTACTTCTCCCTTAATTCAATGATAGCCAGAATTCTACTTGTGTTTCCTCTGTAACACTTTTTAAATTACTTGTACTTAAGTAATGATACATTTTTGAAATGCATCATACAACTAGAATGATAATCAACATACCCACCCAGAAAAATCTACATAGGGTAAGAGTGTAAAGCCAAATTACTATTAAAATGCAAAATCTAGCATACATTTCCACTAAAACACAACTCTTGCAGAGATAGGTTTACATGGGGCAGGATAAAGTAGAGGCCTTCACCTTGCTATTGTATATACATCAAAGCCTTAGCCTTTGTCCATCTCCAAAGCTTTGGCATTCATAAGCATCTGGGTAGTGTGTTTTCTTCACTTCCCCACTGCTCATGTCCTTCCTGGAAGCCCATGGTCACAACTGAGGCTTGATGACCAATGATTAACAGTCTCACACATACACCCTTAGGAAGGAGAGACAAGACCTGATGTTTTCAGCAGAGCAAAAAAGCCTCCTCAACTTACAGAGCAATAAATGTGTCCCTGCACGATTTCAGCAGGGCTAAAAATAACTTCCATGCCTTCAATCTCCCTTGCCTAAATCTTTTAAACTAGGGGATAAATCTAGAAGCTTGCTTGAAGTCGACTGGATTTCCTCAAAATTCGAACACTGGATTTATTTCAACAACTGCTGTCTTTAAGCTTTTAAGTAGTTGAGGCTGAAGTATTTATTAAACAAATTAAACACTGTCCGTGATCTCATTTTGGAATGAGCCTTCAGCTATGGGAGCTGTTTGTCCTTCCCAAGAGGGGGTGATGTGTATGAATTACCTATGGATATGAAGTGGCATATGACTAACTCGAGGAGGAAGGGCGAAATGCTTCTATATTTCAGTAAGTGCTGGGGATCTGGGGAACGCAGTTACTAGCAAGTAGCAGAATGACCTACAGGTAAACATATGGCATTTCTCATAATAATCATCTCTTGAAACCTCCCAAAAATACTATAAAAAATTCACCAATAGTTTATTGTACCACTAGAAATCCAGTGTCACAAAAAGCCAAAATTTATTGACAAACTGGAACATATGAAGGAACTTGACCTTCAATATTCACAAGAAAACACCAGTTGCATGTTGTTTGTCTTGCCCGTATTTTCCTGTTCACATAACAGTGTAGGTGTCTTTTCCTCTACAAACAAATGAAATAACAACAACAAAAATGATCTTCAGTAGTAAATTGCTATTAACTTTAAAGGTATCATTCATCCCTTCATCATTCAATCTAGAAATATCTGTTCACACTCTGGCATGTGTCAAACCCTATCCTAGATTGGGGATACATCAGTGGGAGAGACAGATATTGTTTAGAATTTCAAAGAGTTTATAATCTCATGAGAATGCGTATATGTGAGTACAGTAGTGACAAACAAGTAATCATTTTAGAAAAGACAAAGGCTTCCTTCATCAAGGAATTTTCTCAAAATACTAAATACTACCCAATTATATTTGGCAAGAACACATTACTTTTTTTTTATTGGTTTCAGGTATACAAAGCAATATAATAGTTAGACCTTTACACCCCTCACAAAGTGATAACCCCCTCCCCCAATCTACTACCCCTCTGACATCATATACAGCTGTTACCATTCCACTGACTCTATTCCCTATGCTGTACTCCACATCCTGAGACTATATATGTATATTAGATTATAGTTGACATTACCTCTTAATGTAGGCACAGAAAGTGTTCCCCCAGCCATTTTCTTTACATATATAAAGGTTGGTCTCTCTCATGAGTTAAATAAGTTACCCTTATAACCATGGAGGCTTTCCTGGGAGTAGGTCTAGTCTAGAAGCCACTAAGCCAGGCAGCCGAAGGGATGCTCTCCATTTCTCAATAGCCTTTGATTTGGTGTTGCTTGGCATTAGGAAATCATTTCAATAAACTTATCCACCCTTTAAGCCTGATCAGCAATGGGCCAAGAGAGCTGGGGATATGCCATGAATGAGCCAGCACTATTTAACTGAAATAAAAATTCTACACCTTAAGCTCTCTTCTGAAGAGTTTAATTTAAAAAAGAAAATTAGCACAGAGACAAACATAAACGAAAAGGCAAGGTTATTGCATGCTTAGCATCAGATTTATCAACTGAATCATAATTAGAAGTCTTGCCACTGAAATAATGCAATTTAATGCTACATTTATTCTACCGAGATATTGATTGTCCCTAAAGACACAAAGCTAACCTCAGTAACGTCACCAAATATTTTGGAAACTTGGTTTCAATCCTACCAATGCATACCATTATTCTCCCCAATGGAGAGTGGGTGGGTACAATTGGTTCCCGAAATAAAGCTGACTGTGGAGGCACTGAGAAGCAATGAAGTTTTTGATCCTTTGGAATTTCTGGGCACTGATGTGAGCAGAGGATGAATTGAAAATCATTTTGCAGCAATAATATAAAATGTTTGATTTTCTGCTTTTTCCTGGTTCACTGCAACTCCACGCATCTGGAAAACTTTCAATGATCTAAATGAAAGCTTATTTCCAACCAATCATCTGAGGCTGCTGAGATAGCTCATAGCTCAAATGCAAAAAAGGAGAGCAACCAGTGGCAGAGAGGGAGTGTCAAGCAAGGTAGGACACCTGTCCTCATGAAGAGCATTGCAGGAGTATGGTTAGTACAAATGGATAAACGCTGATGATAAGCCATCTTCCAAGAGGAACAAACAATTATTTCTTATGATCCATGAATAATGAGGCCAATATGGAACTGGCAGCCTTTTCTGCAATTGGTGCAGATGTCTCCACGTTACAATCTACGGTTGGGACTTATATCAGCAGTCTTTCTCTTTCTCTTCTGTGGAAACGTGTAGAGGAGGATATAGGGAAAGAATGGGCCTGCCAAAGGCCCCCAGGAACATGTTTATGGAGTTCAAAGCACTTTGAATGCTGCTTCTTTTTTTCTTTGGTCCTCTTGAAGACCCCCACTTTGTTCAAACAGGAGAACAGTACTTGCTTTGTGGATTTAGTACCTGGTATATGGTTTCAGACACCCAACTCAAAGAAGTAAATGTTGAAGAATTTCATTGCCCATTACACAGCTAGAGATTCCTGCTTTAAAATGACATAGGTGGGCTCTTTTTCGTGGCGCCTCGGAGGCCGTCGGCAGCTTCAAGATGAAGCTGAACATCTCTTTCCCAGCCACTGGCTGCCAGAAACTCATTGAAGTGGACGATGAACGCAAACTTCGTACGTTTTATGAGAAGCGTACGGCCACAGAAGTTGCTGCTGATGCTCTGGGTGAAGAATGGAAGGGTTATGTGGTTCGAATCAGTGGTGGAAACGACAAGCAAGGTTTCCCCATGAAGCAGGGTGTCTTGACCCATGGCCGTGTCCGCCTGCTCCTGAGTAAGGGGCATTCCTGTTATAGACCAAGGAGGACTGGAGAAAGAAAGTGCAAATCTGTTCGGGGTTGCATTGTGGATGCCAATCTGAGTGTTCTCAACTTGGTCATTGAAAAAAAAGGGGAAAAAGATATTCCTGGTCTCACTGATACTACTGTGCCTCGTCGCCTGGGGCCCAAAAGAGCTAGCAGAATCCGCAAACTTTTCAATCTCTCTAAAGAAGATGATGTCCGCCAGTATGTTGTGAGAAAGCCCCTAAACAAAGAAGGTAAGAAACCTAGGACCAAAGCACCCAAGATTCAGCGTCTTGTTACTCCACGCGTCCTGCAGCACAAACGCCGGCGTATCGCTCTGAAGAAACAGCGTACTAAGAAAAATAAGGAAGAGGCTGCAGAATATGCTAAACTTTTGGCTAAGAGAATGAAGGAGGCCAAAGAAAAACACCAGGAATAGATTGCCAAGAGACGCATGCTGTCCTCTCTGAGAGCTTCTACCTCTAAGTCTGAGTCCAGTCAAAAATGAGACTTTGTAAGAGTAACAAATAAATTTAAGATGAGACATAAAAAAAAAAGACATAGGTGGGCTGGCCGAGTAGCGCATTGGTTAAGAACTGGCTTGGGACACCAGAGGTCCCCGGTTCAGATCCCATATATGAGGGCCAGTGACACTGCCCTATACAGCTAAGATGCTGAACAACAGCTCAACCTGGAGCTGGGCTGCCATGAGTCGCCGGCGATGGCGTAGGCTGCAGCCCCTGCTGCAGTGGGTTGCCATGGGCTACCGTATGTAGCCAGCAGCCAGCGTGAGTGGCCGTCCAGAAGCCGGCGACTGATCTGCCTCGCCCAGGAAGAGCGCAATGATGGTGCCAACTTGGGCCAGTGAAGCAACGTCCTCCACAACTAGACTGAAGAACAAAAGGACAGCAACTTGTCTGTTCCCATCCCCCAATTCCCCAATTAAAAAAATCTTTAAAATAAATAAATAAATAAATAAATAGAATGACATAGGTACTTGGACAGTTCACCAGTCTTAATTTGAATAACACTTTCCAAAGCAGTCATTGATACTCCCCCCCAGCTTTTTTATATACTTTCTGTATGCGACCTGAATCATTAATATGACCAGTAGCATTTAATTTATAATACTGAAGCAATCATGGCTTCTTAAGTTCAAGCATTTATTACGTTCAGGTTTCCTATCATAGGAAACAGAGAAAGGTAAAGATTAGGAAAAGTGAATCAAGGCAAATATGATTTATGAATGCAGAATTATTCAATAAAGGTGAAATGAAATGTATATATTGATTTAAAAGCTTTTTAATTTTATGAAGTTTTTAAGTGAATAGCTCATTTTTCTTAATTGATGCCTGTAGCAGTTTTATCTGCTAGATTCATAAAAGAAAGAGGAACTAAATATCATTAATGTTTCTTTGTAACAAGTCTCGTACGTGGCAAGGGACAAACACAGTGCTTTCCCTGGGCTCAGCATTGTCGTATACTCGTATATATCCACCCTGCAATTAACAACATGATTTGATTAATAACATCACTCTATGCGGGCACTATAGTCTTAACTAGGTAAGAAGCTTTTCTCTCTTTTCTAATCAAACCCTTAAACTATATTTCCAGGCAATTTCAGTATCATATCCTTGCTATTATCAAATATTCTTTTTAAAGTAACTGAGAAATTCTAAAACATAGCTGACTGTTGGTATGTGTACATGCATGTGTCCATTCAGTCTATTCATCAAATACCTACACTGTGCCCCTTCCAGTCCCATTTGTTCTGCTTAAAGAAAATGACAGAAGTGCAACTTTTCGAAAATAGATTTGAGATGGATTAAAGATGGCTGCCAATTATGTCTTCTCACATCAGGAAATGCAGGTTATTTCTTTCCTTGAATCTGCTTTACCGTGACTGCTTTAACCAACAGAAATGCAGCAGAAGTCAGCCTATCCCAATTTCAGACCTGCCTTTAAGAGTTCTAACAGTTTCCATTTCCTCTCTTTTGGAACTCTCACATTTAGGATCCCAAAACCACCAGGAAACAAAGTCCCACTGCCCTTCTGGAGAGACCATGTGGAGAGGGAGAGAGGCGCAGCCATCCCAGTGTCCCAGGCGAGCCTCCAGACGACTCTAGACCCAGCTGTTATCTGATGACAATTATGAAAGGCAGCAAGGAACACCAGCAGAAGAGCTGCACAGCTGAGCCCGGTTGACCCACAGAACTATTGGGTTGTCAGAAAAGTCATGATGCATTTTTGCAACGAAAAAGATAGAAAAAAATACGTCATGACTTTTCCAATGACCCAATATGAAAGACAATAAAAAGGGCTGCTGCTTTAAGCCACCACATTTTGGGGTGGTTGATTATACAGTAATAAGTATCTAAATAAGCCTCCACGGAATGTGGGGGCTCAACGATGGGACACTCCCACACATATGTTACACTCAGAATATTGCTGAGGTCGGCATTCCAGAAGAGTCAATGTATAGCCAGATAATTACAAAATTTGGCTTTTTCAGAAAGAATCACTGAAAAGGATTCACTCCCCTTTAGTAACGAACTGGTTATTCAGGGATCTACATAAAGGCAGCTCATTAAGAAGCCCCTGAGAGGGTGCTGAGGTAACTCATGGGGTAACACAAGCAGACTGTTAATAAGTGCCCGATACCCTTCAGAGACACCAGAATTGCCTTTCTGATGGACAAAGCAGACCACATCAGTTACATCTTAAAGGTTATCCATACTGCCTCCTCTGCCCATCACCTGCTCCCAGGATGCCCCAACTCCTCAGCAAAACATAGAACAGGCTCTTCATAGCCTCATGCATTAGTTTCCTGTTGTCGTAACAAATTACCATGACTTTCATGGCTTAAAACAACAGAAATTTATTATCTCACAGTTTTAGAGGCCCAAAGTCTGAAATTAAGGTGTCAGGAGGGCTAGTCTCCCTCTGAAAGCTCAGAGACAAATCCTTCTCTGCTTGTTCCAGTTTCTGGTGGCTACAGGCATCCCTTCGCTTGTGGCTGCATCACTCTAATCTCTGCCTCTGTCCTCACATGGCCTTCTCTTCTTATAAGGACACTTGTTACTGGATATAGGACCCACCTGAGTAGTCCAAGATCATCTCATTTGGAAACTTATTTCCATCTGCAAAGACCCCTTTTCTAAATAAGGTCATATCCACAGGTTCCAGGTGGACATACGTTTTGAGGGCCACCATTCAACCCACTACACCTCACTTCTCCCTGTCATCACTTGCTCCCCATCCCTAGCCCACTGCGAGCTGTGATCTGGACACTCTGCCACTTGCATTTCCCATGACGCATCGCTCTTTCATGTGTCTGCCTGATTGTGATCACATGGCAGCGCCCCTTCTGACTAGAATGTCATTTGCTACCTTCCCTAGCAGAACAGTCTTTGGGGCCAGTTCAAAGGTCACTTCTTCTATACAACCTTCTCAATATCTCCCAGGCAAAATTAGTCACTTTCCATTTCTCACAGCTCACTGTCCATGGTCTCACATGGGCACAGCTAAGTGCATAATTAATACCCGCTGAACCACTTGGGTCCAGCTTGGCTGAACAATAGATGTGTACAGGTTCTACCCTCCTCTATCAGGTAGGTTACTGGCATTTTATCCCTTTGCGGGTTCAAGAGGCTTTCTGATCTTTAAAAGCCCTTTGTTATTGTAAAAAAAGATGTGTATCTAACACTTACTGTCATGATGTTAGGTAATACCCATGAGGTATAATTAACAGCTGGAGGAAAGGACCGCTCGCAGAATTAAACACTGAAGACAGGTGCTCCATCAAGCAGAAGGTGACAAAATGCTCACCAATATTTCCTTTTCCTGGAGACTCTGGGAAACTATATTTCTTAGCCTTTGCAATTAGTATAAGTTTGGACCATGAGATTAATTCTCAACAAAGAAATGGAGACAGTGATATACTCCATTTCTAGGTCTGTCTACTAAAATCTCCCAAGAGATCATTGGCTTTCTCTTGTTTTCATTTGTGTGGCTGCAAATGAGGACAAGATGACAGAGCCCTATGATGCAAGGACTTCAGATTCCTGAGCCGTCATATGTAAAGAGAAACAGAGATCTCCAACCTGTATCAGGCTGTACCTTAGCAAGAAATATATTTTTATGCTGTTACATGTATCACTCAGTGTAGGTTAGGTTATGGTATGGTGACAAACAACTCCAAACATCTCAACAGCTTCTGACAACAAAGTTTGCTTTACAGTTCATATTACATGATAACTGCTGTTTGGCTGGGGCTACGCTCCCTGTATTTTCTTTATTCCAGAATCCAGGCTAAAGGCTCAGCCTCCTATGTCAGACATGCTGTTTTCATGGCACAGGGGAAAATGAAGCAACAACAAAGCCATGATGCAAGGCTCTTAGAGCTTCTGCTCAGATGTGCCATCTCTCACAGTTGCTCACATTCCATTGGTCAAAGCCTGTCATATGGCCAAGCTTCAGTTAGCAGAGTGCAAATTCTACTTACCCTGTTATGGACTGAATTATGTACCCCCCCAAATTCATACGTTTAAGCCCTTGACCACCAATGTGGTTGTATTTGGAGATAGAGCCTTTAAAGAGTGAAATAAGGATACAGGGGGTCCTAAGGGTGGAGCCCTGATCCAATAAGACCAGTGTCCTTATAAAAAATGGAAGAGACATCTAGAGTAGGTCGTGTGGGGCACAAGGAGGTGGTCATCAGTGAGCCAAGGACAGAGGTCTCAGGAGAAACCAACCCTGCCAGCACGTTAACCTCAGACTTCCAGCCTCCAGAAAAGAGACAACACATTTCTATTGTTTAAGCTACCCAGTCTGTGGTATTTCATTATGGCAGCTCTAGCAAACTAATACACCCCCACAAATAGGCATTGCAAGTTACTCAGCAATGGATGAGGCTGATATCGTCTTACACAGTAGGAGATGAAACAATCGGAGACAATTAAACCATCTAACACATTAGGCCACTTAAGTTGAGGGATGTTTGTTAAGGCAGTTGGTCAGCATCACCCTGACTTTTCAGATGCATGTGGAGTTTCTAGCTAGACACATGCAGAAAGGTAGCTCAGGGGACATGAGGAGGCGGGGAAACATCCTTCTCCTCTCCTTTTGTCCAGGGCTGACTCTACTCCTAGACTTTAGAGAATGAGCAGCAGCTGGCCCCAGGGGAAGAAATGGGTGTCATAGCTACAGCACTTTGTCCTTGGAACCTGATTTCCACCTTTACTAGTGCTGTGGGCTTGGGCACATCTCATTAACTCTTTGAGTTTGGCTTTGTCAAATAAGCATACTGCTAACTGCTACCCAGGGCTGCTGTGAGAGGTAAATGAGAGAAAATCCTAGCACATAGTAGGCTTCCATTAAATATTATTTTGCTTTCTTCCTATCTTCTTATTAGGAAGTGAAGAAATTCATCTTGAGGGGGAATTTAAAGCTTAGCCTGTATCAGTCTTATCAAAAGAGACGTTTCCCTTTGTTCCACAAATCATTATTTCAAATCAGAGCTCATCTTACAGGACTAATTACCGTACAGAAGGTATTGTGATTAATTGTTTGCAGCCTGGAGATGGGAAAGGAGGAATGGAGGCTGTTGGCGCCTACCTGCAGGCAAGAAGAAAGGGTCACTGCATTTATTGAATAGGGCCATTGTGCAGCTGACTGGAGTTTACTGTCATAACAATACTGGCATTTAAATAAAGATATCAGCATTAATCATCAATTGTGATTAAAGCTCAGTTACTGCAAAAACTGAAAACAGCCTTGGCTGTGTGTCCTCCCTTATCTCCCCCCTGGTCTTCGCAAGGCAGAATCTCAGTGGTCCAGAAGAAAAAGTCTCTTTTTATCAGAAACAAAAAAAGGAGGGGGGTTTCGAAAATTATATCAGAATATACATAGTGGGAGGGAGGGGAGTTTGGTGTGTTTCTGTAATGTTTCATAAAAGAATGACAGCTGTGTTGTAATTCAGGAATTATAGGGCTAAAAAGAGATTTACTCGCTAATAAATATCCATTTCCTTATTCCTCATTGCCATATTGTCCTTCAGTAACTCAGCACCATTCCAAAACAGTTTAGTAGTTACCCAGCAGATAGCACGCAGTGCTGTCACAGATGCTGAGCTCTGTACCATGTATAAACTGACAGTCTGAAGAAGAACAGGGTGGGAAAGGGAGGCCTGTTTGAAAAGATGCTCTACTCTAATCAAGCTTTACAACCTAGAGAATTCAATATAATGAGGCAGGTTCAATGAATAGCCTTTAATTGGAAACATATACTAGCTTCCATGGTACAACTCCTGATTTGGGGAACATTTTCCCCACTCATCCCCAAATTCAACCCTTGAAGTAGGCAGGAACTGTCATTGGATCTTTCCAGTGATAACTGCCAAGCATGATTTCTTGGTGCCTGCTGTTGAACCTGACTTCCTAAGAGTTCCCTGAAATGTTCCAGCCACACCGTTTCTCCCTCTGCAGCACCTGTAATCTCACCTGGCCCCCCTGATTCTGTGCACAGCCTCCCACTCCCCACAGGGCCCGTCGTCCCCACCAACCAATCCGGTAGGCTGTTTGATGGATTCCCAAGGACTCACCTGTGATTTTTAATAGGTATGTGTGTAGTCCCTATTATTTGCTTTTTAGATTTTGACACATAACCAAAGCATTTGCCAAGAATAGTAGCTCTCAACTGGGGGTGAGTTTGCCTTCCAGGAGACATGAGTAAGAGAACACCTATTGAAAAGGGATGTAAAGAGTTGGGGGAGGTGTGAGGAGAAGGGCATCCCCATGTTTGGTCCAGGGCCTCCAAAATATCAGGTTAAGAGTCATCTTCTATGATCTGTTCACATTAGCCGCATTGTGACAATATGGCGGCCACAGCGCTGATTGTTACGTTTTCACAGAGCAATGTCTTAAAGCAGGAAGGGGAGGGAAGCTTCCCACCTTGTTCCTCTGTCAAGGAAGAAAGTTTTTGCCCCAGCCCCAATAGTTCCCTGAGCGCACATGGGCCAGGACTGAATCACATGTCTGTGCCCATGTCTTACAGGCAAGGGAGGCTGGGGCCACGGGTACCTGGCATTTTAGTGGGAGGGCATTTCCGCTGGGAAGAAAGAGGATGGGAGAGGTTCCACGAGATGGCGCATGACAGAGCAGATAAACACTGTCTGGTCCTGTGCTCACAGCCTATCCTAGGGACATTCAGATGAGCACAAGGCAGTGCTGGTGACTGGTAGCTGCTGCCATCTAGAGCCAGAATGTAAGAAAAACCAGGAGCCCAGCTGTCAGCAAGGTCTGGAGAGGTCCCAGAAGGAAGGCTTCACAGGAGATGCCTGCCTGACCCTTCTCCTGAAATCCCTGTTTCAGTAAGAGTATCTCTACCCAACTCAGAAGCCCAAGGAATTGCTTTGCAAACCCCCTTTCCCACGTCCTGTGTAATTCACCCCCGAGATTTATCAGCACTCTGTTCTCCCCTGCCTCCATACTTTCTCAGCCTTAGTTCAAGATCACGTCACCCCTCTTTTCCCTTCCTGAGTGCCAGGCCCCCACTTTAACCCATCTTCCACAATATCACCATCGAGTTATCTCTCCAAAACTTAGCTATGGGCACATCAAAACCCCTCGCTGGCTCCTTGCTTTATAAAATCAAACCTGGCCTCCTTCGTGTGGCATGAATGGCACTGCACTAGCTATTTCTGCCTGCCTTTCTAGCCTCACCTTGGACCTTTCCCCTTTTCCACAGACAAATCAGGCAATTCGCCATTACCCAGATGTGCCACATCATTTCATGCCTCCCTCCACGCCTTTGCACAGGCGGAACCCTTCCTGCCCACCCACTCCTGTTCTTGTTAAAATTCATCATTTCCATGAAGCTTCTTCCTCAGTGTCTCTGTCCGAGTTAACTTGCTACATATTCTGGATGTTCCAAATGTTCTGTTGAAGCTGTACTGAGGAATGCCCCACTGTATCTATTGTACACTTCCTACAGGCCAGGTACTTCTAAAAGGACCTTCTCTGACGAACTCAGTTAATCCTCACAGCAGCCCTCTTCTAAGTATCCTCCCATTTTGCAGATGGGGGAAGCTGAGGCACAGCGATCTCAAGGAAGAGCTCTTGGTTTCAAACCTAGTCAGTCTGACTCCAGAGGTGAGTTCGTGATTTCTACACCAGTGCGGTTCAATGGAACTTTCTATGATGATGGACATGTTCCATATCTTTGCTATCATATATGGTAGTCACACTAACCACATGTAACCATTGAGCACTTGCAATGTGGCCAGTGTGACTAAAGAACTGGACTGACATTTTTTTCATTTTCATTCATTGAAACGCCACGTTTGGCTATTGGCTGCCACATTGAGCAGCACAGCTCTGTACCATATTCCTCTCCACGTGAGGTTAGGGACCATGGCTTGTTCATTATCAGATGCCCCAGGCCCCAGCTGCAGGGTCTGCTAGATTGAAATAGGCCTATTTCCTTTTCTTCCATAAAAATGTAGGGCAACTCTTCTACCTCTAAAACTGAGGGACAAGACTGTTTTGCCGAGCTCCCACTCTGCAGCCAATACTGAGCACTCCCTATTATTAGTACATCTGCTTAACTACTCTAATTGAAAATGCTTTTCAAAAATGGTTTTATTACTTTTTGATACTTACAAGCTCACAAAGTAACCTCATACAACTTAGAAGCGAATCTGACCTCTGTGCTTAGAAATATAATTCCATTTATTGATAATTCTTATTTATATTTACAGGTCAACATCTAATAACATTTATAAAGTCAGCATACTGTGTCACAGAATAGGAAATAAAAGTCAACTACAGTCAAGACAGGCACATCCTGAAAGCTATTTGTTTTATGCTGCTGGAAGCTCTTTTAATCATATATATATAATAACACGGTATAGACAAAACATATACCGGGGATGCCAAAAACATGTAGACAAGTAGACACTTTGGTCAATGTTGCTCAAGCAGTTCGCCATCATCAGAAGTGTCTGGACACTGATGGGAACCATTTTGAGCACCTCTAGTCATTGCAGAAATGAAATGTGACTTGTATTAATCTTTTGTTATTGATATATGTCAAGTATTACAATTTTAGTATAGTTTTCCTTTCTCAAAATGTGTATACATTTTTTGGCACCCTGTGTGTGTGGGTCCCTGTGTGTGTGTGGGGGGGCATATATATGGCATATATATAATAAAATGGTATAGAAACAACACATAGTATGTGCCTCATACATATCCTATAGAGATATATAGCAACTATGGCAGGTATCTGTATCCAGAAGTTACTTTAATTTAAATTTCTGAACACCATTCACAATTTATTGTGAAAATATCTAAGTGACAAAAGCAGCATATGTTGTGTCCACACCACGTTATTTAACGTATACATGAAAAAAAGTTTATTTTTCTTCCCCATTCTGCATAGTACACAGACAATAACAATACCCATAGAAATACTTTCCCATATGTTTAGCCACCAGCTGCTACAGTTTAAAGAACACACAAGACTGTTTGTGTGTTTTGAATTTTCTGTCCTTTCTCAGGGAGAGAAAAGAACCTGGCAACAGCGTGGCATGTTAAAAGTTGTGAAGAATTTTCAAATAACTCAAGGGGTTATGACTTTAAAAGTGATACAATAGAAGATTGTAACAGGATACTAATTGGTTCGGATCAGGGGTTGCAAAGTGATGACCGTTGGCTGTGTTTTATTCCGCGTATGTGAAGTTTTTTTTAGAAATGTGTATTTGAATGCTTTCAGATAGAACGTGCTGGCTTAAATGGTTGCATTGTTCCCATTGCCCCTCACCCCTTCTCGCTTTACATCTACTCAGTACTCCTATCTAGCTTACCAGCCTGGCCCCTTGGAGACATTTGAGTTCGCAAGCCCTGGTTAGGCGGTATTCTGCTACAGTAACTCAGAAAACTCATATGACTTTTTAAAAAACTCATTCTTACTACTTATTAATCAAATGCCATCAGAATCGAAGGACACTGTGCAATGTGCCGTTCCGATGCAGCACACCATCAGTTCACCATGCTAGATGCAGTAATCCTTTAAACAGAAAGGATAAATTCACTTTCTGCATCTATGAATCTTCACTACATGTGGAGGAATTAATTCATCCAGGAAATATTTATGGAATACAAAGTTGTATTTATGGGACACCGAGCTGTAGACCCGTGTTCTTCAAGTCTCAGACTTCGGCAGAACCACAATTCTAGGGTGTGCTCACAGCTCGCACTGTCTACCATAGTTAAAATGACTGTGATTACCAAATTGAAACTGTCATTGTTGTTTCTCCGTATCTGTTTTCACCAGAGTTTGCTAGGAGTCCCACTGAAAAAGGAAGTTCAAGAGAGAGCCAAATCCTAACCACTAGGCCACCAGGGAAGCATCAGATGGGCACTGGACTTATAGGGGAGATGACTTTATAGATTATATAAATGCCTAACCACTGTGCTGTACACCTGAAACTAATAGAAAATAATATTGACTGTCAAATATATATATATATATATATATATATATATATATATATAAAATCATGAGACATAAACTACAGCTATTACAGGGAATAGAATATAGGGAATATAGCCAATGGTATTGTAATAGCTATGTACGATGTCAGAGGGGTAGTAGACTTGGGGGGTTGTCACTTTGTGAGGGGTGTAAATGTCTAATCACTATGTTGTTTTGTACAGCTGAAACCAGTAAAACAAAAATTAGATTTAAGAGAAAAAAGTAAGAAAAAGGAAACTTGGTCTGGAGTTACACCGCACCGCTGTTCACTGTATCTACCGTCTTCAGCCCTTATCCTTCCTCTTCCATTCTGTTTCATTGCCTTGGGAAAACTCTTGATCTTCATTCTACAGAAAGTGCTAAAGCAAAATCAGACTTTACTTACAAAGATTGTGGTTTT
>NW_017731505.1:1141479-1143387 GCF_001890085.2 Hipposideros armiger
ACTAAGCAGAATAGTCTCTCTACAGGGACTCTTGGCAGATTTTATTTAAGGATTACATTTTTACTTCTTTATAACAGCAAAAGTAACTGCATTTCTTGAAAAACAACGAAAATAGACTTCTTAAAGTCTATTATGGATGTTTAATATTAATTAACAAAAGACAAATTCTTAAGTCCTAGCAGGCATTATCCTGTGCCTTGACATGTTACATACCTGTGAATAAGGCTTGAGACGTTGGTGGGAGCATCACGTTACAAATGCAAAGCCATGCAGAGCTCTATTATTACATTATGGCAAATTACTGTGTCTATATTTATGGAATGCTACAATGTGGGCATTCATGAGATAACACAGTAGTAAATGGCTTACAATGCTTTTTCCTGATTTATCCTTTTTGGTGAACACAACATCCTTCTGAGGTGGGAAGAGAGAGTATCAGCATTTTAACCATGAAGAAACCGAGTCCCATGGACTTAATGGGTTTGTTTACAGTCATTTGGCTAATGAGTGAGGAAGCCTCACATCTTTAAGATCTCTTGAAATAGACAAATAAAAATTACAGTTGGAAGTTTCAAAATTCCTTCCTCAGAACCTGAACAGGAGAGCAGAAAATCAGTAGTGACTTGTCAGACATTATCAACCAACTTGATATCACTGTCATTTATAGAATATTCCACCCAACAACAAAAGAATACATATACTTTTAAAATATGTATAAAATATTCACCAAGATAGACCATAGTCTGGGATATAAAACAAGTCTCAATACATTGCAGATGATTGATTACAAGTATGTTCTCTGACTATAACAAAACTAAGCTAGAAATCAGTAAGTGAACGACACTGGGAAAATCTCTTATATATTTAGACATTAGGCAATACAGTTCCAAATATAATAAGTCATAGATTGAAGAAAAAAATCAGAAAGGATATTAGAAAATATTTAACAGAGAATTTAAANTGTTGTTTTGTACAGCTGAAACCAGTAAAACAAAAATTAGATTTAAGAGAAAAAAGTAAGAAAAAGGAAACTTGGTCTGGAGTTACACCGCACCGCTGTTCACTGTATCTACCATCTTCAGCCCTTATCCTTCCTCTTCCATTCTGTTTCATTGCCTTGGGAAAACTCTTGATCTTCATTCTACAGAAAGTGCTAAAGCAAAATCAGACTTTACTTACAAAGATTGTGGTTTTAATTATTTGCCAAAATTAAAATATGTACTGTGTTTTAAGTGGTGAAAGAGCAGTTTATTAGAAGAAAAAGTACACTCCAAAGAAATAGAAGCTCAAATGCCCAAAGGGGCTTGGGCAAAGGCAAGGGCCAAGGGCGTCATTATTAGCTGAAAAACGACACTCCAAAGGGTTTGGAGTGGTCCCCGATCAAAGGCAAGGCTCAAATCGCTCAAAGGGCTGAAAACATGGAATTTTTTTTAATTCCAAAAGCAACCATATATATATTTGGGATCTTTACTGAACAATAAACAATGCATCCACTATGACTAAAACCCACATATCTGGAAGAGAGTGTGAAGGTCAAGTCCATGTCTTAGGGTTCTCCAGAGAACCAGAACCAATAGGATAGATACATGTAAGTGGAGAGTTATTATAGGAATTGGCTCATGTGGTTATGGAGGCTGAGAATTCCTCCTTCCGCTGCCATTTTGTTCTATTCCGGTCCCCCAATGGATTGGAAGATGCCCACCCACACTGATGAGGAAAGATCTTCTTTACTCAGTCTACTAATTCAAATGCTCATCTTTTCCTGAAACACCCTCACAGACACAACACAAAAGAATGTTTTATCAACTATCTGGGCACCCTGTAGCCTAGTCAAGTTGACATAGAAAATTCACCATCACATTCCAATACCTTATGGAGGAGCAAGGACTGTCAGTGATCATGCAGTTA
>NW_017731505.1:1146436-1147349 GCF_001890085.2 Hipposideros armiger
GACTGTTCTCAAGAGGATGCTTCCATGTGTCCAAAAAAATGTCTGTCAGCTGCAGTCCATCCCAGATGTCTACCCTGGTCTTCTTTCTTGCTCTTGCTAACCTTGTCTCCACCCGCTGGCCACTCAGTCTCCAGGAGGAGTCTCCCTGCTGCCAGCGTCTATGAGGCCCCACCAAATGGTGCCAAAGAGCCTCTACAAGGCTGCTCTCCAAGATGCCAGAATGGAGTTGGAGTCCATTTAGAAGGACAGAGAAGCCCCTTTACCACAACACAGTGCCAAAAGTCAGCCCCTCAAAGCTTCCATAATTGTGGTCAGGGTTTCCTAAAGGAATTGAATAACCTTGACCTCTATATTGCTTTTACAGGAGGGAGTTCAAAACCAGCCCAAATGACCATCCTAACCTCTTTGATTTTTCTTTCCTTTCTACCTGTCACAGTCCCTGAACATAATGTCTTCTCACATCTCTCTGTTACCAAATAAGCAAATATATGTCTAGAGATAAACGAATGCAGTATTTTAATTGGGGGAGGGCAAAGTAGAGGTTATTATCTATACCAGGAGTTGGCAAACTATGGCCCACAGGCCAAACCCAACCCACCAGCTGTTTTTGTCAATAAAGTTTCATTAGAGTAGAGCCATGCTTACGCCTTCACATATTGTCTATGGTTGCCTTTGCACTACAATAGCAGAGTTGAGTAGCTGAGATGAAGGCTGCAAAGCCTAACGTATTTACTATCTGTCCCTTGACAGAAAATGTTTGCTGACCCTGTATTAGACTAACAACAACAAGTCAAAAATAATGCTATTACAACTAAGCAGAATAGTCTCTCTACAGGGACTCTTGGCAGATTTTATTTAAGGATTACATTTTTACTTCTTTATAACAGCAAAAGTAACTGCATTTCTTGAAAAA
>NW_017731505.1:1151029-1151858 GCF_001890085.2 Hipposideros armiger
AAAAGAAATATCTTGAAAGCAGCAAGAGAAAAACAACTCATTATATACAGTATAAAAATATAATAAAAAGCTGACTTCTTATCATAAATAGTGAAGGACAGAAGGCAGTGAGATGATATATTTAAAGTGCAGAAAGAAACTGTCAACCAAGAATTGAAATCCAGCAAAGCTAACCTTGAAAATGAAAGGCAACTAAATACTTTGATTTCACGTTCTACAATAGAAAAGGCAGAACTATGGGAACAGAATGAAAGCCAGTGTTTGCCAGTATCAGGACACTTGGGGGGAGGATTAACTGCAAAAGGAACTCTTTGGAATGATACAAATACTCTATATTCTGACTTTGGTGGCTGTTATATAATTGTACATGAAATTTACATGTAAAATCGGTGAATTTTGTTGTTTGTAAATTATACCGCAATAAAACTTTTTCTAAAAAACATTATCTTCTCACAGCAAAAGAAACCATTGACAAAGCAAAGGGGCAACCAACCAAGTGGCAGAAGATATTTGCAAACAACACTTCTGATAAGGGGCTAATATCCAACATATATAAGGAACTCCTACAACTCAACAACAGAAAAACAAACAACCCAATTTAAAAATGGGCACAGGACCTGAATAGATATTTCTCCAAAGAGAACATACAGATGGCCAATAGACATATGAAAAGATGCTCAACATCACTCATCATCAGAGAAATGCAAATAAAAAACCACAATAAGATATCACCTCACATTGGTTAGAATGGCTATCATCAACAAGACAAATTGGAAGGCAGTGTGGAGGTTCCTCCAAAAATTAAGAATAGAATTATCACATGACCCAG
>NW_017731505.1:1154983-1158191 GCF_001890085.2 Hipposideros armiger
ATTCTGAGTCAAGAAATTTAGACTATATATAAATGTGGTTTGCTTTAATTTGTTCTTCAACCAAAGTTTGATTCAATTTTTCTACAATAAGAGTGTTATATTAGCATAAATTTTTAAATTGAAAATATTATAGTTTAAAAAACTAGGGCAACATATTCCATCTTGGAATTGAAAGTCTATGCTCGATACTGACATATAAATACCCACCACTAATCTTTTCCAGCATTTTCATTTACTAGAAAGCTTTGGATACTGTCCAGTGGTAAATTAGACTAGTAATCATACTCAAAGACTATAAACAAAATGAAATGCTACTTCATTCTTCCAAATCCTGCCTTCCTCAGTTTCCTTTCTATAGGTCTCCAAGGATATCCCACTTATCGACTATGTTCTTCCCATTATGCAGGCCAAAAACCTTGGAGTTACCCTTGACCCACAGCATGTATTTATTCCATCAGCAAATCCTGTTAACCCTATATTTAAAACATACCCATACCCAAAAGCTACCCATCTCCCATGAGCTCCACAGCCAGCCCAGTGGTGCCAGGCACCCTCATCACTCCCCTAGATTACTGCAATAGCTTCCTAACCAGCCTCCTTCTGGAAATTCTCCCTCATAGTGGGTGTGAGAGGGAGGTAAGAGGCCACCGCCGTTTCCATTCCGGTTCAATCCTGATATGATTTCCCATGTCAAGTGTGAGCAGCCTCAGAGCGGATCCCTAGTAATTCTATTTTTCTGAGGTGAGAGTTAAATAACAAATCTCACTGAAAGGCAATTTAATAACCTGTCAAATTATTATACCTTTCATATAGAATTTCTTACAATTGGATGAAAAAGCAAAAGAGAAACTAGCAACTCTGTTCCTAACAGACCTGAAAAAACTCATCTAACCAAAACTGTTCAGAAGCCTCACCCCTGAATCATTAATAGAGTATTTTTCCAAAGACCAGGCATTTGAATAATTCTTTAATACCCAACACTTTTGTATTATTGTGGGGTCGTGGTAATAGCAGAAAATGATTCAGGGAGGAATGACGCTATACTGATGGTGAATAACAAATGGATGGAAAAGAAGGAATACTGTCCATTTGGAATTGTGTGTCCTATTGTTGCGACAAAATGACCCAGTAGCAACGTAAAAATTCTTTCACGTAGTAATCCACTTAAGTGGATGTGTACTTATGCTCAAAACTCCACATAAAAATGAAAGTATTATTGAGTAACTCGGTGACCATGGCTAAATAATCAATAACATGTTATATTATCTATCATTTAAACCTTAATCCTTGGCTCCCATGAGAAGAAGAGAAAGATGTTGATGGGTGACAATTAAGAACAAAAACAAACAAATACATGAAAGGGGAGCTTGGCAGCACAGAGTGTCAGCTGGAAAGAGAGTCAGCATCACTCCTGAGTCACAGCAAGTGGAAATAAGATTAGGATTGATGTCAGGTTTTAGTCTACAATCAACTCTTCAGCCATTTTCTTCTGTGCTAACAAATTATTCAGCAATATCCCTCTGGTTACAGTCACCAGCCACATTCAGAGAGGAAGCAAACACATTCTCAATTACCCATGTGCATTTTAGGCAATAAAATATCAGGATGCCACAAAGAGGAATGTAAACATATTGCCATTGGCTGATCACATCACACAAAACACCCTACTGATTTATAGCTCAGACTTCCTGCATTCCTCAATACCTCTTCAAATTTACTTTGATGGAAAAGTCATTCTGTAGTTTTTATGAAGCTATTGTACAAACATATAAGTCTGTCTTTAAGAAGTTAGATGTTATGTTCACTGCAGGGTAGAGGGTTTGTCAAACCTTTAAACCCTTACTCAGACACACGAATCAGTCTTCCATCTCAAAGGCAAACTCCACCTTTCCATGTACTTGGATTCCAACCTTGGAGACATCCTTCACTCACTGATGCTCTTACAGTCCATACCAAGTTGGTCAGGAAATCCTGTCAGCTCTACTTTCCAATTATTTCCAGACTCTGGCTACTGCTTCCCACCTCCAGAGCTTCCATTTTGCCTGACTCTCCCATAGTCTCTCACCGGGATGGGTGATGGGGCATCTCTGAGGCTCCTCTCAGGTGACGCTAATGCTGCCTGTGCAGGGACCACACTTGGGTAGGAAGGTTCTGGAGTGTTTTTCAAAATGAAGGCTATTTGAGAGAAGGGGAGGCTGGAAAAGAGGAGGGTATCTCTGGCTGTGAGCAATAGGGTATGGAGTGATCTACATACAGCACATGAGAGAAGGGAACCGACCAAGCAAGTTTAGTCACCTGCCCGCTGCCCCCCTTCACTTTCACCCTTGCCCCCTAAAGTCTATTCTCAACACAGCCGTCAGGTGGCGCCACTCCCTGCTCCAAGTCACTGGTGGCCTCCATCTCAGCGTGCCAGTCATTACAATGACTGATCCGGACCCATCACCACACGTAATCTCCCCTCTTACTGCCCCTCCCCACTGCCCCACACACACACACACACACACACATACACCATACACACACCACTCCGTCACAAGGGCCTCTTCCTTTTTGCTTGAGCCTCAGACTGCTTCTGCCTGACACCTTCTGACTGCTTGTTTTTTGCCTTCTGTTCTCTTCCATTATCTGCATGGGCTAAATCCCTCGCTTCCATCAGGACTTGATGAAAATGTCATCTTCTCAGGAAGGACTACGCTGAGCACCCAATTCTTCAATGAGCCCTCACCTGTCCCTGTCACCCTCTCATTCTTCCAGAACTTCCTATCTCCTTACCTTGTTCTAGTTTTCCCATAGCACTTACGTCCAACATTCCATTCAATTAATTTACGTATTTATTATCTTCATCAGTAACTGCCTGTCTTCTGCACTGGGATGTAACTGCAGCAACAGTAGGGGTGTTTTTCAGCTTCATCCACTGATGGATCTCCATTACTTAGCCCAATGCATGGCACTCAGCAGGTGTACAATGAATGTATGTTGAATAAATGAATGAAAGTAGACATCGGTGATAACACCTCCTACATTCCTAAAACGCTTTCATCAGGAGAAGAAATATCCTAAGAGACAGTCTCTTTTTAAAATTTGTATTCTGGGCCGGCCGAGTGGCGCAATGGTTAAGAGCTGGCTTGGGATGCCAGAGGGCCCCGCTTCCGATCCCACATATGAGGGCCAGTGACACTGCCCTCCACAGCTAAGATGCTGAACAACA
>NW_017731505.1:1159013-1172648 GCF_001890085.2 Hipposideros armiger
AACCTCCCACCACAAGACTGGTTTAAATCCTCACTAATCATAATGTGGTCTGTCCCAGGAACCGGCAGCATGGGCATCCCCCAGGAACTTGCTAGAAATGCAGAATCCCAGGTCCTGTCCCAGACCTACTGAATGGACATCTGCATTTTAACAAGATGCCCAGGCGACTGGTGGGCACCTTCCAGTTGGAGAAGCACCTGTTTAAATACTTTCTGGGGAAGAGTTTAGTAGCCCAGTCCTGGGCCACACATTGACTGTTGTGTCAGGCTCAGCCGAGGCGAATTTCACTGCTGCTGGTCACTTGACACGAACTAAGCAAGGACGAGTAATATCACCTTGACCTCTTGACAAACACCAGTTTGGCAGTAGGGGGTGAAAAGATAAGGGAGGAACACTGCAGGAGAAAGCAACCAGGATAGCCAAGTTGAATTATCTTCTTAAAAATATATATGCCTTTGAGATTTAGGAAAGCTAACTGGATTACCTAAACTGCCATGGCCTAAAGAGCTCAAGAAGGGCGTCTGTGAATTAAACATGGGAAATCATTCAGAACTCAATGGCTGGAAGCCTGAAATTGAGAAATCACATCAAAGAGCATCAATAAGGGACAGTTCCTTTCAAGGGAAGGCTCCTTGAACTCACATATTCATCTACAGCAGCAAGGTAACTTAATTAGAGGGGATGAAGAAATACTGGAAAAAGCATTCAGGTGCAAATATAAATAGTGACTGTTGAAATGGCTCTAAAATCTCAAGATGCTTACACAACTCTGTGAGAATCAAACACTGACCTAGCTGCAGGAGGAAAACCTATGTGAGGTGGAGCTATCCCTATTACATGGTTGAGAAGCTTCTAGAACAACAAGGCACACAGGCCCTGGGTAGGCATTAATGGAAGACTAAAAGCAGAGGTTCCCCATCTTAACACAGTAAAATGAACCTACACACTGCAACAGTTTATCTTCCCATCCATTGGGCTCTGCAATATTACCATCAGCAGCACGATACTCCCATACTAATTTTTAACTTCAGAAAAATCTGTGTTGATTTTAATAAGGCCATATTGGTTACATTGGATGAACTCAAGGCCCTTTGTCCTAATTTCTATCTCCCCGTTGACCAAATGTTCCCTGTTCTCCGGGGAGGTGATTGGATCTGTCATTCATTCTTTCTTCCTAACAGTTTTCAATAACGCTCTAAAGATTTGATCTTGGAACCTAGTGCGACAGCCCTATGCTGACCTCCAGTCTATTCCAGTGGATCTCGACTGAGGGTGGTTTTGTCCCCTAGGGCACACATGGCAATATCTTGACATTTTTTATTGTTACAACTTGGGGGGTGCTACTGCCAATTAGTGGCATTTAGTGTAGGCTGCTAAACATCCTACAATATACAGGACAGCCCCACGAAGGAAAACCATCTGGTCCCCAGTGTTAGTATCGCTGTTTAGAAACTGTGCTCTGCCATTGTTGGCTGTACAAGCAAGAGCACGCGTCTATCATCTCATCCAAAACAACCATCGGAGAATCTCTCCGAGCCTTTGAGCTCTTATCTCTTTGGACTGTAGTTGAGCCCAGCTGAGCAGACACATCCAGAGCCATCACAGAGTTACATGCCTTACCATGCCCAAGTCACTGAGGCCAGTACCTCACGCACAGTTAGCACTAAGTGTGATTATTGATCTTATCAAAGCAGTAAACGTTTTAGTCAAAGATTCCCACACGAAAGTGCTGTGCATGTGATAATGCATTTGAATAAGGTCAAATCTCAATTTCAACTTTACATTAGGTTATATTATAGCCAAAACATATTTTCGTCCCTAGCCAAAAATAGCTTATTTGTCACCAAAATGTCATAGATAACTTGACAGGCAGGAAGAAATCTTAATAAAACCTTTCAAGAACTCAGGGGAAAAAATCTATACAAAACAAAACGCAAGTTCAAGCACCTATATAGGAAGGAGTTCCTAACAGTGGTGCCCTTCAGAATCAGAATCAACTAGAAACTTTTAAAAAGTAAATATACTCCTGGCCAGGATTTCTCAAGACTGTCAAGGTCATAGAAAACAAGGAAAGACAGAGAAACTGTCACAGACCAGAAAAGACTAGGGAGACATGACAATTTAATGGAATGTGGTATCCTGGATGGGATCCGTGAACAGAAAAAGGCAAGGAAGAGAAACTGGTAAAATATAAAGTCTGGAGTTTAATTAAGAAAAATATACCAATATATCATGGACATTTAAGATGTTAACAATGGGAAGAATTGGGTGACGCCAACAAGGGAATTATCTGGGCTACCTTTGCAACTTTTTTGTAAATCTGAAATTACTCTAAAATAAAAAAGGGTTATTTAATAACATAGTGAACAAAGAAACCTAGATGAACCTACAGGAAGTTTGCTCAAAATTCTGAGGTCCAAAAGTGTGTATCTCAAGAAAGCTCTCATTGATTCTGAAGCAAACCCCAGGATTAAGACCCATCTCCAGCTGTGTTTCTGAAATATATTCCATCCCCAATTACTGCTATAAAATTCTCCCTTCAGGAAAACATAGGAGACCCGAGGGACGAGACAGCAACCTATGCCCCGGATCCTGGTTGGGCTCCCTAGGCTCTGAGCAAAAGCAGCAGACCCCTGGGAGATGCCAAGTTAGTCTGCTTTCATTCTTTGCCCTTTAACTGTGAAAAGTCCCTTCATCGCCATCACAGCACTTAATTATTGAACAGAGTAACTCCATTCTCTGCACAGCAGATGTTGGCATGCTGATTCTGGCCCCCGGTTGTATCCTCTTCCTTCCAACACATGTGGGAGCGAAGGAGCAGGTGGCTGGCGGAGCCTCAAGGCTTCCGACAGGCCAAGATGGAGGGGGGCTTCACTCTCGCGGAGCGCCCGTTCACCCTAGGGGCACTGGGAAAGGACTATCACGGAGACGGCCCTTGGTTTGCTTTCCAACAAAAGCAAGCAGTGTTGAAGGACCGCCTTTAGAGCAGGAAGGCTGTACTATTATTATTTCACTTGGTGAAGATCAGGTGACTTCTCTGCTCTGCTGTGAGCATGAAAGCAATTTACTAGATATGCTGTGAGGCAGGATTTTAACACCACAGCCAAAAAGGAAACAGAAAAGAAAGAAGAAAGGGATGCTGGGGGGAGAGAGGGCAGAGAGACGGCAGAGACAGGGGGCAGAGAGAGAGCGGCAAGGGAAAGGGAGAGAGAGGGGAGAGGGGAGAGAGAACACAGAGGAAGTTAGCTAGCTCCAGGAAAAAAACAAAGGCAGCATCATTTCTAACCAACTGAGCAGCATCTGAAAAATGTGTCTATCCCCACATATACACCTCCTATATATACACACACAAAATCACACATACACACAAGTGCTCAACCCTCTACACCTACAGCTATGGAGTCCTCTGATGAAGCACAAAGATAACTGCTTGAGTATTAGAGAATTTGTTCATTCATTCATTCATTCCTTCAATAATGAGTCCCTATTATGTGCCAGGAACCATTCTGAGAGTTGAGGATGCAGGAGTAGACAAGACAAAATTACTGCCCTCAGAAAACTTTAACAGCACTGAATAACATTGATCAAATATGTATTAAATGCTAGTTAGCGGGCTATGTAATCCCTTTAGATGTATTTTATCCCTTAGTCTTCACAACAATGGTATGAGGAGATAAATTATTCCAAGTTTCCAGATGAGAACCCCAAGGTTTATCAAGCAATTTACTCCAAGAAAGTGCTAGCACACAGGTTTTAATCCAGAGAGAGTAACTGCAGCACCTGAGCCAGCTAATACTGCACACTCAGTGTCAGATGTCAACTGTTCACCTATCCGAGGCTGGCATCAAGTGCTGACGGGACCAAAGCAAACAGAAATATTGCTCTCCCTACTCAAATGTGGAAGGGTTCTGGAGGTTTCAAGTGCTGACGGGACCAAAACAAACAGAAATATTGCTCTCCCTACTCAAATGTGGAAGGGTTCTGGAGGTTTCTTGCTTGGCCCCTCTACCCACAGCTTTCTCATTCCTGGTAAGCGAACAGCAAGGAAGGGGATTGCCTTTGCATCCCATGTACAGCTGTCGGAAGGAAGCTCCCGGGGCCAAGCTCTCCCAGAGCGGGAATCCGGGAGCCCTTCCCGGCTCCTGGCATTGGCTCACCCACTTTTGGATGAGCTGCGTCCACATGCCACCTGTTGTGTGCAGCTCAAGGTCTGGCACTGGCTCCCAGTCAACAGTGCTCTCAGCTCCAGGTGGAGATCAAGGAGCGGAGGGACGGCATGTCTAAAGGGAAAAGTGGAGGAAAGGCTGGACTGCACTCTCTGAGCAACAGCCCCTGGACACACCGCATGAGGCAGCTGCCCAACTGGCAAGGCCTGTGTCAGGCAGCTGTATGCCCGGGCACGGGGAGCAGCACACATACGGTGGAGCAGGGCCGTGCCATCTGTCACATATCCATGCCAGCCTCTTCGCTTTAGGCAAGGTGGGAGTGGGAGGTGTCAGGGAAGAAGCGACAGTTCACCCAGCCAGACACACGCTATGGCTCCCCTCTAACCATGTCTTCCTCGAAACATCTAGACGCCTTCACTGCCGCCATATGGCAGCTGCCAGTGTATACAGTCCCATAATTAAGAGCATAGACTTTGGAGTCAGAAAACCATAGGTTTGAATTCTGGTCCATGTACAAGTGTAGGTTGCTCAGCATCAGTTTCTTCTTTTGTCAAATGGAAATTATAAAAATTACCTCACCGTGAACAAGGTGAAGGGATGGAGAAGTATAAATTGCTACTTGTAAAAATAGTCACAGAATGAAAAGTACAGCACAGGGAATATACTCAGTCATACTGTAATAACTATGTAGAGTGTTAGATGGNATAAGGAAAGATGAAATAGTGCCATTTGTGACAACATGGATGGATCTTGAAATTATTATGCTAAGCGAAATAAGTCAGACAGAAAAAGTCGAGAACCATATGATTTCACTGATATGTGGCATATAAAACTGAAAGCAACAAAGGAGCAAGACAAACAAAGAAATAAAAACTCAGACACAGACAACAGTTTAGTGGTTACCAAAGGGTAAGAGGGGAGGGAGGGAGGGAGGGAGGGATAATAAAAGAGGATTAAAGGGTCAAATACATGGTGATGGGAGGAGAACTGATTCTGGGTGGTAAACACACAATGTGATATATAATGTATTACAGAATTGTACACTTGAAATCTATGTAATATTACTAATCATTGTCACCTCAATAAATTTTAATTAAAACTAAAAAGTTTATTTTCTGTTCCTCACAAAAGGAGTCCATAATCCCAGGTTTTGCTCCAGTAACTTTTAGTTGATACCTCTGTTGTTACACTTGACTCACTGTATCAAAATTATCTATTCAAAGCCAATATTTCCCACTTGTTTCTAAGACCCTTTGGGGTTAAGAGCACATATTATCAATCTTAACATTCCTAATATGTAGCACAGAATCTGATGAATAGTAGGCATTCAAATATAAGTGCTCTAAAATTAGGGCCCAAGTGTGAGCTAACTTAAGGCTCTTTCTAGTAAACAAAGCTTGCTTGTACAAAGTAAAGTATGTCGATGATTTGCTTGATGAATACAACAGAAGCTGAATCAAAGAATGTTTCTTACTAATGAATACAATTATTAACAATGTAAAAACTATATTTTATTATCTCAAAATAAGACAGGCGTTCCTGGTTTGATGCCTTGGATCAACAAACTCACCAATGTCTCAGGATCATTTTTATCTTTCCACTTTGCCACATCCTCAGCATTTTGCCTTAGTTTGTAACCTCATGGTTTCAAGATAGATGCTGCAAATCTAAGCATCACATCTTATGACCCCATTCAAGGCTGAAAGAAGGGGGAAAGTGCAGTGCAGAGGAGGTGTCCTTCTGGACTCTCTCTTTTGCAGGAATAAAATCTCTCCTGGTTATCCCTCAGCTGTCTTACCCCTATGTCTCATTGACCAAAAGTCACATGACCACCTAATTTGCAAGAGGGGCTGACAAAGGGAGGGTTTGTTGTCCAAGGGAAATAGAATTATCATGCACTTGCTTAGACCACTGGTTTAAGACTCATCCGCAAGGGTTGTACACTTTGCAACCTAAATAAAATTGAGTTCCTGGTAGCAAGAAAAAGAGAAAATGCTATTTAGGGGTACAACTAACTTTGTCTACCACAGAAAATAGAAAAAAACCACACCATCTTGCTATTTGAGGAGCTATTTCCATTATCACCCCAAATAGATTCATTCTCTACAGGTCAATAACACTGTTGTATCTTTAAAAATAAACCTATTATAAAAGCTCAAGAGCTCTGGGGACAAGGTCAAGACTTCAGAGTCCTAACATTAAAGTGAGACCAGCAATCAAAGATCAATAATGACTNAAAAAAGAAAAAAATATATACTTAGTTTTATAATATTCTTTATAAACACTTTCTGTAAGAAAATTTATGTACTTACAAATCATGTTTTAACTGTACTGGATAATAAATAAGTCAATCCATTTTCTTAGAACAGGAAATTAATCTTGTAGGCACCCTCTCAAAACTCCATTTATCTATGTTCTTTTTCTACCTCTTTCCCCATGAAAGCCCAAGGGGAAAGAACATAATCCTGATATACTTGGTAATATAAGACCTCAGGATAGTGCCCGTATTAGAGGAAAGTTCCAGCCCCAAATCACAGTCAAGCGTGTAAGTATTCACAAAGAGACAGAAGACTGGCTTAGTAATGGTATGATGTTACACGCCCGCTAACATATAGATCAGTGCCAGGTACACAGTTAGCACTTGATAGTCATTAAATGAACAAATGTTAATGCACACGAGCTTTCTCATGGATAGCCTTTCATAGAGGAAGAAAATATAGGGCTTTTTTCTTCAACCTCTTACATTTAAATCTTCCTTTGAGCATTCCTTCATTTATTCATCTAATAATGAAGTCAAAAGGCCAATATTGAAAAAGTTACGATAACTTGTAATCGGAACAAACGGGTATTTGTTGATTACCTATGCCCGGGCAGGAAAAAAAAGAGATAATAAACAAACTAATAAATGTTCAAAAATGCTAGCTGATTGCAAACACTCTCAAGAAAATTAAAGCGGCACCAGGAGGAAGAAAGCAGGGCAGGGAGCAGGAAAAGTCTCTCCAAGGAGACATTTGAGCAGACATGACTGATAGAACATTCCAGAGAAAAGGTACAATTAGCACACAAATTCTGAGTAATAAGTTGGTATTAAGATGCAATTATCAGATAACAAAAATATGAAAAGTAGAAAAATTAGCAAAAAAAATTAAACAGCAAAAAAATAAAAGATGTGATTATGCGAGCTGGCTTTGTGTGTGCGTGTTCCCCGCTTTGGGGATTTGAGATCTGTGTTGGAAAGGGAAGATGGTATTCCCCCTGCAGCTATTTTAAAGACAACTTCCAACCCATTAGCTGCAGTCCCCTGGGAGGATAGTGTTCAACCCCGTCAGCAATGATCTATAATACAAGACAACCATCTCTACCTGAGAGTGGGCTTACAAAGGACAAAGTGGAATCTTTGTCCCAGAAGGGTCCTTTAAGCCCTTGTTGAATCGCCTGGGGCAAGACCTCCTGACATCTCTGTTTGCTTTTCAAAGCACTGAGTTTGTGCTTTGTAATCAGGAAAAAAAACCCACCTAAATAGATCTCTACAATTCCAACATGTTTCCCAGGTGTTTTCTTCTCAAAATCCACTTATTGAGACAGTAGAAGACTCCCTAATAGGCACCTAAAAAAACCTTCAGGAAATAGGGGTGCATATTGGAGGCAAATTATGAATGGGAAGCACAAATTGGCGGGGTTTGAAGCATTGATTACTACTGGACACACGTTCTTGATTTGTGTGGGAAGAGCTGAGAAGCTAACAGAAATGATTCCTGGAGGGCGTGTGCATCCCTGCCGAATAAAGCACTCTAAGCTGGGCCTCTCCCAGTGGCGCCTTGGTTTTATAAGCATTTGGACAGAAGTTCATCCCAGCCACTGAAAGTATAAAAGGAATAATCAATCGCATAAATGAGCCTTAATAAGATTTTGCTTTATTTGAGTATATATTGAACCCAAAACTTTGAAATAATAGCTTTTGTGTAGTTAATTTAATGAAGTCTGTTGAATAGAGACATTGTATTGGGCACCTTCAGCCCAGACGGCTACTCACAGTGCTCGTTTACTAGGGGTCATCACATGAGATGCTCTTTACACTTCAAAAGTGTCCAAATCGGAGCTCGTTTAGCCCCTAAAATATCAACTCCGTAAGACTCTGTTCACTGTTGGATTCCCCAGGACCTAACAGTGTCCAGCACGCAGGGAAGTACAGAATAAAGAGTTCCTGAATGAATTCAGGATGAATGAGTGAGTGAATGAATGAATGAATGAAAATATCTTTTTTGGGGTGCCCTCTCACTACCCTGTAGAAGCCCTCTTCTGCCCAGCTATCTTCTTCTTACTCCCATCACCAAGTATTATCTCCCCTAAGAAGCCATTCCTAGTACCACGCCCCTCCCCCCAGGCAACCAGGTAAAGTGTCCTTCCTCTACGCTCCCCTAATATCCCAAACCTTTTGACATCTTGCTACACAAAGAAAATATTTGAGGGTAAATGGACAAGGCAGTGGTTGGTCATAAGCACTGGCCTGTGTCTCAGGCCGCCACAGTCCTTGGACAGCAACATCTGGGTGCACTTGTAACCCAGTCATGGCATACCAGTATGGCATGGCATGCTGGTTGGCAACTCTTCTCTCAGCATGTCACAATCACTACATTCACCCCACTGCATTATAATTATTTGTCTCTCACTGCACCTATGAACTCCTCAGGGGCACAAAACGTATTTTCTCATTTTTCATGTTTTAAATGATCACACAGTAAAATTGACTTTTGGTATACATTTTCATAAATGTTATCACATGTAGATTCTTATAACCATGTCCACAATTAGGATACAGAAAGGTTCCATCACATCAGGTACCAGGATACCCTCCCCCCACCCCTGGTACCCATTGATCTGTTGTCACAATAGTTTTGTCTTTTGGAGAATGTCCTATAAATAGAATCACATAGTTTGTACCCTTTTGAGACTTGCTTCTTTCACTCAGCATAATGCCTTTGACATTCATCCAAATTGTTGTGGATGTCAATAGCCTGATCCTTTTTATTGCTGAGTAGTATTTCATTGTGAAGATTTAACACTCTTTATCCATTCATCTACTGAAGGATGACTTGGGCTGCTTCCAATTTGGGGCAACTTTGAATGCAGCTGCTATAAACATTTGTGAAATGTTTTTCTGTGAACATGAGCTCTCACTTCTCTAGGGTAAATACCCAGGAGTGGGATCACATGGGTTTTATGGCAAATGTATATTTAGCTTTATGAGAAACTACCAAATGGTCTCCAAGGCGGCTATGTAGCATTTTGCTGGCAACGTATGAGTTCCAGTTGCTCCATATCCTCACTAGCACTTGGCTTTGCTGGCATTTTTCATTTTTGCCATTCTAGTAGGTGTGATGTGGTATCTCACTGCAGCCTCGGCTTTTATCTTTGTACCCCAGCACTTAGCACATCGGTAGGTTCTCCATAAATGTTTGTTGAACTGAAATAAACTCATCCCATTTTTTAACTCCTGTTTTAAAATCCACTAACATTTTCATTATACTTTCTACCAAGCTTTGTGTTTAAAACCAAAGAAAATGCATAGAAGTAGAAACTCCCTCCTAGCTTTCTGTACTCACTCCTTCTCCCAAGTCCTAAATGGACCACTGTTCCTACTACAAGACTGATGTAACAATATAACCTATAACTTTCACTCAAACTTAAATTGTACTTAAAGGTTTGCAAACAAGATTGCTTTTTTTTTAAGCTGAGCCATCCTGCCACCTGTTGGCAGCTCAGCGGCAGCTCAGCTTGGGCCGGGCATCAAACCGCTGTCGCTCAGAGCTCACACTCTTGAGTGAGCTCTTAACCAACTGAGCCACTCAGCTGGCCCCAAGATTGCTTCTGAAAGCCTTCACTATCANCAAATATAGCAATATATAAAAAGCTAATGTCATGATCAAGTAGGATTTATTCTAGGAATGCAAGATATAACATTAAAAAACTAATAAATGTAAAAGCAAAATTTTCAGTTATGGCAGTAAGCAGATCTCTTCCCAAAGCCTAATTATAAAAATGGACAATTGCCAAAAACAACCATTTCAAGGCTCTCAAAATAAACTGAAGGCAGACAACAAATTAAGATGTATTTATTCATAAAAAACTGGTTAACTTTGAGTAAAATAGTTTGTCTGTGGCATTCTTGCCTGGAACTGATCACACACACACACACACACACACCCCAATCTACTCACCCAGTTTAATCAGCAAAGTAGTATGCTTCATAGTAGTGTGAGGTGGGGCTGGTAATATAAAACAACATTTGCTGCTAGAGAGAGCTGCCTTGAATTGGAGCAGAGGGTGAAAAATCCATGACCAGTAGTATTGTCAGCAAAAATCACAAATTCAGTAGGAAACAAAAGGGGAGAGTTCATAGCTGTTAGCCTGAGGATGTAATCCCAATGGAGGTGAGTAGCAGACCAGAAATATAACAGGGAGGCCCTGAAAATTAGAGAGCCATAAAGGGGCTGGAAATGCTCTCTACACATTCTTGGCTAATTGGGAAGCTGTGTGCAGACACAAGGCAGACCTGAGTGGGCCCAAACTCACCACACATCCCTAGATGACTGGGAGGCTGCTTGTACATGCAAAGAAGGCCCAAAAGGACACAGAAAAAATTAAAGATTCAAAACTCCCTAAAATTTCAAAGTGCTTACACATCCACACACATATCCATCAGCAGAAAGCAGAATCCTTACTGACATAAGTTTTTCTAGTACAGTTTCTATCTAATCATTGACTGAAAACTAAGCTACACAGACAAAAGGGTGATACATAGGAAGCCAGGTTAAAAATAAAAACACAAAGAACAGCAGAGACATCACAGCCACAAACATGGGTAATGAGGGAGGGGTGGAAGATTCCACAGATCAAAGCAAAACAAGTTATTAAACAAAACCAAAAAAGAAGAACCAGCAAAANGGCAGCTGCCAGTGTATACAGTCCCATAATTAAGAGCATAGACTTTGGAGTCAGAAAACCATAGGTTTGAATTCTGGTCCATGTACAAGTGTAGGTTGCTCAGCATCAGTTTCTTCTTTTGTCAAATGGAAATTATAAAAATTACCTCACCGTGAACAAGGTGAAGGGATGGAGAAGTATAAATTGCTACTTGTAAAAATAGTCACAGAATGAAAAGTACAGCACAGGGAATATACTCAGTCATACTGTAATAACTATGTAGAGTGTTAGATGGGTACTAGACTTATTGGGGTGATCACTTTGTAAGATAAGTTTGTAAATGTCTAATCACTGTGTCGTATACCTGAAACAAACAGATTGTATGTCAACTATAATTAAACAGCTCAAAAATTGTAAAAAAAAAAAAATCACCCCTCAAGGTTGTTGTGAGGGTTAAATTCAATAATAGCTGTAAAGAGCTAAGGGCAGTACTTTAAAAGAAAAACATACATAAACAAAACCTTTTCTGTGCTGAGTCAAATCTCTGGCTGTAAAACAATCTTTCACAGGTGGTAAGTCTTCTGCCTCCATTTTGGAAATAAAACCAGCACTAGAGCTTCTCGGTGCACACTTGTACGCATTTCGAGCCCCTGGGAATGGTCGGCAAGGGGCGACTGTGGTTCAGTATGTGTGGAGTGAGGCCTGCTGGTGTACATTTCTGATGAGCTCCCAGTGATGGGGATGCCACTGGTCCAGGGACACTTTGTGTAGCCAGGGTCTAGGAAGCCAGCTGTGGTACCCTGGACAAGCCATCTCACCTCTCTAGGCTTCAGCTTTCTCAGATGCAAATTTTTAAAATTTCGTCTAGATAATTTCACATTCCTTTCATGCTATCATGCTGTGATAGATTATCTGAAAAAATGGCTACCAACAGTTCCCCCATCCTCCTACCCCTTCTGCAATGTGACTTTGCTGCCCCTTCCATCAAGACGTCGAGTCCCTCCCCTCGAACCTGGCATGGGTTTTCTTTGGGCTTGGGGAACATAGCAAAAGTCAAGCCCTGTGACACCTAGGCCTGAGGAAGCCTGGCAGCTTTCCTTTTTGCCTTTTTAGACCCAACTGCCATGTATAGAAACTCAGGCTAAACTGCTGAATGAGGAGAGGGAGAGGGGCCAGCCAGCCCCCAGCTCTAGGCACTGCAGCTGGGGGGCCTGACATGTGAGCATAGCTATCTTGGAAGTTCTAGCCCAAGCTGAGCTCCTAGCTTTTGGCAGCCGCACAGGTGACCCCACCTGAGAGCACATGCAGGAAATAAACCAGCCTGCTGAGCCCAATTCACAAATCTCTGTTGTTCAAAGCCACTAAGTTTTGGGGTAGTTTATTACCTAGCAATTGATAACTAATATAAATGTTCTACTCACAAAGGAGATAATAGAAATTTCAAAAGCCAGAATGCTTGGAAGGACTATAAAGAAACAGGCCTACCAACTACAAGGCAGAATATATGCCAACAGCGGACTTGACATTTAGAGAGTTCTTAATGAATATGTCTCTTCCATATTTGATTCAATTTAATAAGTATTTATTCAACTACTGGGGAATAGGGGGAAAGTTGGAGACATAATTCCAAGAAAGTTGTAATGTAGTACAGAATACTAGTATGTTACAAAGAAAACAATTAGAAAGTATGCATCAATTAATATGCATATATTTGAGAATGAAAATATTTTAACACCAACAATAAAATTCTATGGACACTTAGAAGTTCAGTGTATTCTGGAGTTATCAGAGAACAGTTCACTACAGGAAGCACAACTTAAACTCTGGTAAATGGAGGAGTAAAAAGAGGCATGTAATAGCTGAGTAACAGTATTCAAATTTGCTACACAAAAATGAAAAAGTCAGCCCTATTCACAAATAGAAAGCTCTCAAAGTCCTTTGTACAGAGAATGACAATTTTAAATAAATCTTTAAAATTCTTATTTGCTATGACACATGGCATACATAATAACACTAAATTAGTAAATTGTGGGGTTTCAAGGTTATAGAATATATGCTACAGAAATAGAAATAGAATTTCAGAGATGTAATATAGGTAAAAATTATAAAGGTATAATATGAAAGCCGAAAGATATGACATAGAACATTGAAGGTGAAAAGTGTACACAAAATAAAATTGGGAAATAAATATGAGTTGATGTATATAGTGATCACCTTCAGCCCCCTCACTTACATCCCAGTTATAATGTGCTTCATTTTGGAAAATATTTTCTATTAAGCGGTTGCCATTGGTAATGTGAACACTCAGAATTAAAATTTTCCAATAAAATGAGTCCAATGTTTAAGAATAAGATGTGAGCAAAATAAAATTATACTTAATTTTTTGGGCCGGCCGAGTGGCGCGATGGTTAAAAACTCGCTTGGGATGCCAGAGGGCCCCAGTTCGGATCCCACATATGAGGGCCAACGACACTGCCTTCTACAGCTAAGATGCTGAACAACAGCTCGACCTGGAGCTGGGCTGCTGTGAGTCGCCGGCGACAGC
>NW_017731505.1:1177408-1195040 GCF_001890085.2 Hipposideros armiger
GTAGTCCGAACCATTCCGTGAGGCTGCTCCACTGGGGAAAGGAATCCATTACTCTTTAATCAACAGCAAAAACAACAAAAACAATCTCAAGTCACTTTCATTCTGAAGGGTTATAAAACCTCATGAAAGTGAACCATTCTCCTCTTCACACCAGTCAAATCAGCAATGAGGCACATGAATGAGGGGTGCAGGCTCCCAGGCTGGGCAGCCGGCACGGCCTGATGACAGGACAAACTAAGGACATTAGAGCTGACTGAAGACACAGCACGAGTGGGACTCAGCTGAACAAACTGGACCAATATCACTTATTGCTCTACGAAAATTATCCTCACCCATTACATTTTCAACCACGTTTACTAGCTCTATACTTGACTCTCCAATGGAGACATAGGCTGAAGTTATAACGGTTGCTTTTTATGTTGAGTTGTAAAAATAAAATAGCATTTTATGTGTAAAAAATTAATATACTACCTGAATCATCTACTGACTATGCGCATTCAGGGAGAACGTAGAACTTCAGCTAGCACTAATTCTAATCAAACAAGACACACTAGGCTTTTCGCTGGATACATGTAGTTAAAAATATGGCCAAACTATCGAACTGGAATTCAGTGATTTGGCTTTCACATTTTGATTTAAAACATTTCTTATATTTTATTACCTTTTCCCCAAACCCACAAACAATATGCTTCAATGAACTTGCACTAATTAGCTGAATCGATTTCTTTCCATGTTATTGACAAGGTGAGCAACAGACACAAATCCCAGGACCCTAGGTCTTAAGTGGTCACTTTCCTTGGCCCAGATATTCAATCATTTCATCCCTCATGTAGGAAGCCAGGGGGGAAATGTGTGCACTACAAATAAAAGCTATGCAATAAGATGATGTCACAAGCAAACCATCGTTTGGCGGGGGTCACAGTTGCAAGTTCCAAAATGTCAGACTGCTTTGTGGGTTTTAATCCCATACAATGACAACATCAATTTCTCGATTTTCCTTACAATGAACTCCATAACAGAAAGAGGTTTCATCAGCACGCACGCAAACTCTCAAAACTGTTTTAAAACAAATAGTGCCACCAAGTGATTACTGTTGTGGAAAATTATGCCAACTCTAAAAAATATTTAGCTCTAAGTCCCAAGCAGTAGAAGTCAAGGGTACTGAATTTTATCCATGTGGAGAGGTTCTCTTAACTTGTGGCAGTTCCTTTATTTGTGGGCCTCCACATAATGTTCTTATTGCCATGCTTAAACACTCAATAATCATAGAATCTACTTAAACAATATCATTTATGCAAATTCCTAAATGGCTTAGAACACACAGTGTCAGTGTTTAATGAGAAAGCATT
Organism: Hipposideros armiger; assembly: GCF_001890085.2. Classification (NCBI taxonomy): domain Eukaryota; kingdom Metazoa; phylum Chordata; class Mammalia; order Chiroptera; family Hipposideridae; genus Hipposideros; species Hipposideros armiger. The sequence goes on from NW_017731505.1 coordinate 1,178,758, forward strand.
AAACAGCAGAATGACTGGAAACTTTCCAGTCAGCATTCCCAAATGTATTCATTACTGACAAATTTCTCATACTTGAAACCTAGACAAGCCCAAGAAAGAATTATATATTTATATGAGCCATAAGCCATTCGGCAATGATCTGAACATTCTGTAAAATTGTGGGTTTTCTCAAAGGAGAAAAACTTATTTATCAAGATCATTGAACATAAAGAAGCAATTAAATACAAACCAATTTGCACAGCCAACTTATTTTCTGTTTCCAAATCCAAACTTTTCATCCTGACAGAAACATTTGTCATCGAGAAGATACCGTTTTGAAAAGAAAACATAGCACACATCATTTTCCCTTGCAAAAAGTGCAGTCAAAAGTTTGCTGTAAATTATAGCCTGTTATATAATACCATATATAAGGACAAGCAGCTAAAATCAGTTTCTCTTTCCCCAAAACTGCCTCTGGGCATTTAGCCTTGAGGAAATAAAAGTAGTATATGGTCCTGTCTGTTCTTTTACAGGCTAGTTATTTCTGCGTCGCTTTCAGTGTTCTTTTTAAATATTACAATTGCCTGAACAAACCTCAGAAGGATCTCATGACTTTTCTATCAAAGGCATCATTCGTGTATAATTCTGAGACATGGCTTTCAACCCCTTGTCCAGATAAATTCATCCTGCCAACAAAACCTGAGCTAGTCTCAGGAAACACGATAAGACCCCCGGTATATTAAGTTGAGGACTCTTACTCACGGGCATACATGTCCTTCATCCTCTACCACCTTGCCGAAGCCCCAGGGAATGGAGAAGGTCTGCCAAGTTTCTCCTTCGAGATCCTCATCCATGCTAGGAAGCCAAAACAGCCCACCTTTTCCTAAGGATGGGAAGAAAGAACGCAGTTCTTGATTCTTTTATAAGAAGAATGATCGTATCCTAACACACAACTGCTAGACCAGAAGAGCAAGGGAGGAAGGCGAGGAGGAATCGATGCTGAGAGGCCAATCATATTTCATCACTCAGCTACTTGGAAACCAGATATGCTTAGATAATCACGTGCTCTGAAAAGATTTGAGGATGCAAAAGAGTAGTAGCTTTGCCTTTTGTAAATTATTAACAGGGACTTTTTGCTGACCCTGAGAAAAGATGCACAGGTTACTTATTTAAGAAAAAAAGCAAAAAAAGCAATCACGTTTCGCACGGAGCATCTACATCAACGAATCAAGAAATAAGATTTCTGATGTTCTGCCATGGACCCGGATGCATCCAGGCAACCCAGTGCAGTTCGAATGGAGGTGATATTGCACTGGGAGTGAAGGGGCACCTTCCGAAGGGCTGCAGAGGCCAGAAGAGCAGTTTCAGCATTTGCCTCTCACGAAATCCAGTACCTGCCCCTCATCCAGTACCTGCCCCTCCCCATCGAAGAACTCACTATGGGATATTTGGCGCTATGATCTGGATGGAAGCCACCTGCACACAATTCTCACAGCTCTCCTAGCTTTCAAAGTGCTGCTTAACTTCTCTCATGGCTTTCTTGGTTTTCATCCAAATTCGAGATTTAACATGTCTACCTTAAAGCTATTTGAAAGTTGCCAATTTTAATGCTAGATCCTACCTGGTAATTTAGACTCACCGGGAAAACGCTGATCCAGGAAGCACTGGCTTCCCCTGAGAGACGGGCCATTCGGGCCCACTATGCTGAGTGCAGTGGGATGCCTCTCCGGCTGTAGATCAAGATTTCTCACCCTTGGCTGTATTCACATTTGGGGTGGATACTTCTTTGTTGGAGGCTGCCCTGGACACCGGGAGATGTTTGGCAGCATCCCTGGCCTCTGGTCACTACATGCCAGTAGCATCTCCCCAATTGTGACAACCAAAAATATCCCCAGACATGTTGGGAAAATGTCCTGAGGCCAAGAGACCAAAGAAAGAGGCTGGCAATTCCAGATTTACATCAACAGCTTATTGAGGGAACTTACAGAAGCAGTCTCCAGAGGCAGCAGGATCCTAGAACTCCGCACCGGAAAAGTGATGAGGCTTGTTAGATAAAGCCAGGTGAAACGTGCTAACACAGGTGGCTTGGAGATCTGTGGAGCGGACTTATTAAAAGCTGCATAATCAATGCAGTAACAACTTAATGGCCCCTTAATCTTCTATGTAAAAAGATTCCCTTCAGGTGGCATGGGCCCACCCCCCCTGGGGTAACTGGTGTTCAGCTTGCTTTGTAAAACAGGTCACATTAAGTACCATTTAAGTATAATTTTACCTAACAAAGTGTTGCCAAATACATCAGTGGGGACAGAAGCCCCCAGGTCAAAAGCCCTGCTGTAGACCCATTTTTTTTTGTTTTCGTTTTTTTTTTTAAGATTTTAATGGGGAATTGGGGGAGGGGAACAGTGTTGGAGAAATCAGGATAACATTAATGAAGATGAATATTAAACAGCCAACAAAAAGACACTGGACTTTGATTTCTGTCTTTCTTGCTGCAGCAGGCTGGAAAGGAAAGGTCCTAATTTTCTCGAGACATGGCAAAAGCCCTCAGGTCAAAATCAGCTTCTGTAATCATTTACCTATCATGTTTCTCTTTTTTTTTTTTTTTAGCTGAGCCATCCTGCTACCTGTTGGCAGCTCAGCGGCTGCTCAGCGGCTGCTCAGCTCCAGCTGGACTCGAACCGCTGTTACTCAGAGCTCAAACTCAAACTCTTGAGCGAGCTCTTAACCAACTGAGCCACTCGGCTGGCCCTTGTTTCTCATTTTTTCTTCACGTTTCTTTTTTTAAATTCTGGTAAAAGATATATAAGATAAAATTGACCATTTTAACCATTTTAGGTGTACAATTCAGTGACATTAAATATATTCACAATTCTGTGCAACCATCACCACTATCCATTTCCAGAATTTTTTCATCCTCCCAAACTGCAACTCTGTCCCCATTATACACTAACTCCCTTTTCCCCCTCCCCCAGACCCTGGTAAACTCTATTCTACTTTCTGTCTCTATCAGTCTGCCTATTTTAGGTACCTCGCTTAAGTGAAATCACACAGTATTTGTCCTTTTGTGTTTGGCTTATTTCATTTAACATAATGTTTTCAAAGTTTATCCATGTTGTAACATGTATGGGCATTTCATTTCTTTTTATAGATGAAAAATATTCCTTATACGGATAGACCACCTTTTGTTTATCCATTCATCTTCTGATGGACACTTCGGTTGTTTGTACCTTTTTAATAGTATGACTAATGCTGGTATGGATATTGGTGTACAAGTATCTGTTTGAGTTCTTGCTTTCAATTCTTTTGAGTGTATACCTAGGAGTGGAATTGCTGGTTTATATGGTAACTAACTCTATGTTTAACTTTTATAGGAACTGACACACTGCTTTCCACAGCGGCGATGCCATTTTTCATTCCCACCAGCAATGTACAAGGCTTCCAATCCTCCACATTCTCGCCAACACTGTGATTTGACATTTTCCTTCACTTTTGTACTTTGGTCAGCTCTTCAGTAATTTTAAGCTTTTGAAAACATATTTTACCCAGGGACTTGGTCTGAATAACTGACCCTGCCATTCTCAGAGACAGGACGCCTCCTTTACTTCTTTTACAAGTCTCCATAACAGTACCACACAGAGTTGGTACAATAAGCCTCAAAAGACCTATTATTGGCATATAGCATCCAGGGAAACTTTTGTTTTTTATAGAATACTAACAAAAATGACAACTTTAATTTTACATTAAAATATATATTATTTTGAATCCCTAGGTGCATTTTTAATACTTCTCCGTATACAGATTTCTGCCCTTTTCACGTGGCTGACACTGTCAACACAGAATGAACATATTAACTCTAAAAATGTATCATCCACAGAATAAATGATTTTCAATTGCCCTTTGGAGGGCAGCCTGCTTAATGCTTTGTAAAAATGATTTTCTCTAGTCAAAAGAAAAGTGACTTGAACGAAAACTACAGAAATGTTGATGCTCCTTTTCTGTTATCTAGATGCTATTGTTTATTTTTCTATAACCCTTTATTTTCTCTGTAAAAGAGTTAGGACATATTACCTGGCTTGCTTAGGATAAAACTGATCTTTTTCAACTTTGAACTTACAGTTGGAAATAATAAGCATAGAATGAGATTTTATTGTTCCTGAAGAAAGAAAAAGAAATGTCATTGAAAACATAAATTGACTACAGTGTTTTGAATGGAAAAATTTCCTCGCCAAGCCTTTCACTCAATCTAAATGCTCCAGTAATATTGTTCAAGGTTCAGATAAGTTAGCTATTAAGTAAATTAGGTTTGAACATACAAGTGACATTCAAAAACATATCTAGCCCTGAAAGATTTAAGTTGAACTGTACCTGCAATAAAAAATGAGGACAGGACTAGAAAAGCTCATTTCTTAGGATTCACACAACAATTCATATTTTCTATGCATCTGTAATCATATGTGCCACTGCGCAAAAAGGCCCTGTGTTTTTCAGTGGGCACCATTTTCCATAAAACTCACAATGACAGAATTTCATATTTCCATCAGTCTCCCTCCCATGTCATTCAAGGTTAACTGGGCACCAACACTGAGCCAGGCACTGTGCTAGGCAGTAGGGCTTGAGAAATGAATAATGTCTCTGGCAAGCTCAGTGACTTCGGGCGTCTCCCCACAATGTTTGACATTGCTGGTTGCAGTTCTGTTGTATTTAGTTTTTGCCTCCCTGTGTGAGGAACTGAAAATTCCTTATCCACTACCGCACACCCATCTACTATTTCGTTCTCAATGTGTCTACCTGTGGGCACTGGTACTTAGGTCCGCCTCACTCCCTCCACATTTTGCATCTTCTAAACCAGCCCCAATCACCCTCCTTTCCTGAGCTCTGGAATTGATCTACTTGCAATGCACAATGCTCCCAAAGAGAGTTGGGGTTAACAATGACAGATAAAACACAGGACTCTCATTGTATTTAAATTTCAAATGAACAGTGAAATTTTTAGTATAAGTATATTCCACATAATAGAGATGGGACATACTTATACTAAACAATTTATTGATATTATCTGAAACCCAGATATAACTGAGAATCCTGTAGTTTTTCTTTTTAATTGGGGAACAGTGTTTTTTTCCAGGACCCATGAGCGCCAAGTCAAGTAGTTGTTTCAATCTAGTTGTGGAGGGCGCGGCTCAGTGGCCCATGTGGGGATCGCACCGGCAACCTTGGTGTTATGAACACTGCACTCTAACCAACTGAGCTAACCGGCCACCCCAAGAATCCTGTATGTTTTTTTTATTGGGGAATTGGGGGAAAGGGAACAGACAAGTTGCTGTCGTTTTGTTCTTCCATCTAGTTGTGGAGGATGTTGCTTCACTGGCCCAAGTTGGCACCATCATTGCGCTCTTCCAGGGTGAGGCACATCAGTTGCTGGCTTCCGGATGGCCGATCACTGCGGCTGCTGGCCACTCACGCTGGCTGCTGGCTACACACGGTAGCCCATGGCAACCCACTGCCACAGGGGCTGCAGCCCACACCGTCGCCGGCAACTCACAGCAGCCCAGCTCCAGGTTGAGCTGTTATTCAGCATCCTAGCTGTGGAGGGCAGTGTCACTGGCCCTCATATGTGGGATCCGAACCGGGGCCCTCTGGCGTCCCAAGCCAGTTCCCAACCATCGTGCCACTCGGCCAGCCCAAGAATCCTATATTTTTATTTGCTCAATCTGGTAACCTTAGGGCAAATAAAATACATTCCTCAATATGTAATATCTTTCTTCAACTCACATTTGGCATTAGTTGAGGACCTCCTTTGGGGATTTTAACTCCCTTGCATTTCCAGCCAAGCATATCTCCGCAGCCAGATGAAAGCCTCCAGCAGAGAGTGATAGGTGCTTGCAGCAAAGCCAGCAGAAATGGTGAGTGCCAAGGGGCTACGAATAGGCACTGCCGTGACAGCATATGCTACAGTGATACCTCTGGATCATGAGCCTCATATCAACTGAGTTCTTTTGGGAGTCAAGTTTAAGTTCAAGATCCATGGCAAGTAAGAACTGGGAAAGACCTCAAAGACAATCTAGTCCAACTCCCTTATTTCATAGATCAGGACTTTATGGCTCAGAGTTTCTTATCCAAAGGCAAAGAGTTACCTGTTGGCAGGTCCAAGATGCCATTTCTATTATTGTCAGGTCACCATCAAACAATGATGGGTAATATGCAAAGAATTTCCCATTTCATACACCCTGGCCCTACCACTCAACGCCCAAGGGAAAAGCAGCAATTCGAGTTTGGTTAGAAGGGGGTGTTTGGTGAGCACTGGAGTTATCTGGGCACTAGGTAGATGCGGAAGAGCTCCTCTCACCAGGATTTGAAACCCAGCCTTCTGCTTGGTTCCCGAAGACTGAGTAGGGTGTGAATTAGGAATCAGGTCTCTTGCATGCAGAGGTTGCCCTGCCTTAGCGCTTGTCACTGCCCTTTTCCTGCCCCCATCCTCAGGTCCACAAGGTGCAAGGTCTTCCCCAGTCCACACCTAGATCCCAGATAAAGAAACTCGCCTGGGGGAGGATGGCGCTTTCCCAGGCAGTGCCAGGCTGGGCTCACCTCTCCACTCTATCACTCAGTATTTCTCCACAAGGGTCCCACACAAACCTTAGAGGTGCACAGAATCCTTCCTCTGATTCCCTTCCAAATTTGGGGTGAAGATCAAGTGGGATCAAGGTGAGAAATCTCTACATGTCTATAGATTTGTAATCTATAAAAGATAATATATAACCGAGCTATTTCACCTCCTGGCACAAACTGCCACATAGTAGATGCTCAATAAATGTTTAATGAACGAGGGGCAGAGTCCCTGAATTGCAACTTACTGCTTATCTGCACAGCCACATTCAATGGATTCTACTTCTTTCTGCTCAGTTTGTTAGAAACTCCTAACTACATGATTTGATTGTAATATTCATATTCTGTGATCTGTGCTATAGACAGCAGTCAAGAGTAATAGGAGTAGAGTAGCTAAGGAAAAGGATGGGGGAACTATCCATTGCAAATTTTATGACCTGAACAAATTTTTACGATCTAATGATCTTTGAAAGGTCTCCATGAGGCTCTTATTTACTAAAGCATCTATAATTTAAACCCAAACAAGAAAACCAATCAAGATCATGCAATTGGTTCTAACTTAATAAAGACAAATTTTTCTTCCCAAACCAGAATTTTTCTCCTGGAATATGTAGCAACTAATAATTTTCTTATCTGGCTCATAAATGAAATCACAGTAAGTCAAAGAAATTCAACTGGGATTTAAATGTTATGTCAAAATTATTTATAATATATATATATATATATATATATATTTATAAATAATAACATTATTTTTCACTTCTTAACTCAATATACCAGACTCAGACTTAAAGCATTATAGATTGTAAGTGAACCCACTTATCAGAGGCACTTCACAAACGCTTCACTTTTATTTTAGTAAAGCCCTTGGAGAACGCAGTGGGGAGGCACTAAGCAGCATAAGTGTACTGCTCTAAGCACTTAACACCAAACCACAGAAATGAACTCAGCCTGGAATGCTCCACATGTCTATAAGATATATGCAGCTAAAGATTTATGTCCATTTAATGAAAACATAACTTCTTGAAATCATGTGTTTTCTGAGAAGACAATGAGTGTAACCTTAAGTCTGTATCACTTTGAGTTTCTTTATGGACACCATATCTTAGATTCTAGGGGATCCGGGTGTGAGCTCTGAAAAGGATCTTGGGCGCCACTGAGTCCATTCAACTCATTTTAAAAATGACAAAAATCAATGCCAGGAGACATTAAATGATGTTCTTGAGCCCAGGGGTAAGGAAACTTTTCCTGTAAAGGGCCAGATAGACACCTACTCAGCTCTGCCATTGTTGTATGAAAGGCAATAAATACTTCAACAAATGACTGTGGCTATGTTTCAATAAAACTTTATTTGGAAAAACTGGTGGTGGCCTGGACTTGGCCTGTGGGCCATAGTTTGATCAGACATGAGGCAGGATGGTAGGCCACTCAGGTACAGTTGATTGACTCCAAGTTCAGACTAATATGTTGTCTATAGGGGTAAAATTTAGCAGTCTCCACTAACTGCGTCTTAAGAAATCATCTCCAATTGGAGATCAAATTTCTGATCATGGAAATTACCTACAGGACACAAAAATTTGATCTCCTTTAGAGCTAGTAGCATAATGCATCTGCAGCTGTAGGTCTCTGTTCCCAAATGCATAGGTGGCCTGATCATTTTCTTATCAGAAACCAGCCATCAGGATTTCTAGGACCAGCATCCCTACCCAACCCCTGGGTCAGGAGCATTTCTTCCGAGGAGTTCTCACAGCATTTGGTTCACCCTACAACCACCCCATCCTTCCTAACACAGAGTCTCTGCCAAATGATATCTTGGGGTAGAACTGGTTTCAGAGACAAATGGGAAGCCAGGATACAAAGGGACTGGCTCAAGTGACACAGATGGACAGAAGAAATGTTGAGTCATTCTTTGAATCTTTCCACAAATATTTACCAACTCCAACAACATTCTGGGGATGCAGGAGTGAGCTGTAGAGACAAGGTCCCATTCTAGAGGGACTTTATGTAGCAGTGGCATTAAACAGATAGTTATAAGTTCTGTGAAAATCAATCAATCAAAGAGAAGAATGAAATAAAGAGTGACTGTGGACTGTGGAGAGAGAGAAGGGTCTGTATACAATACGGTGGTCAGGAAAGGCCTCGTGAATAGGGTGTCTTTTGAGTCAAGTCCTGTGTGATGACACAGAGGGATCACAGTAATGAGAACCACCTGTTCAAATGTCCTGGGGCAGGAACCTCTTTGGTGTGGTCAGTGTGGTTAGACCAGAGCATAGAGAATGGTGTGAGATGCAGTCAAAACAGAAGGCAGGGGTGGCTGCCACCCTTGGCCACTGTGCCTGTGAGTGTCTACAAAGCAGGGCATGTGCTCTACAGGGCATGCCCTAAGGTGGTCCACTGGGGTGCAAGATAAAAATATCAACAAATTTATTTAAAAGTATTTTTTGTCTAAAATAATAGGAAAACAATTAAGTGTTGGAAATAGCTTATATAAAGATTGCCACTGGTGCTAACCTCTTAGTCAGGATGTTTGAAGCTCATGAACCAGGTATGTTACTGGAAATTTCTTGAGGAAAAGGAGTTATCAAAGGATCTGTCAGGCATCTGCAATATTTTTGTTCTGTTGCAGCTGGTAGGTGTCTTAAGTTAATTTACAGATTATATTCTCTAGTTGTAACTAAAGGAATCCTCACACAACGCATAAATGGCTTAAAAAGCTCTGTGCAAAAAAAGTCAAGGGTTGAAATAATGCAGATAATGCAAGCACAATAGAAAAGCAAGAAAAGAGAAGAGTTTACGTTTCTCCTTCTCTTAGTATAAGCTCTTTAACAGCGACAAGTCCTGGGTAAAAATAATGATGATCTAACTCAATACTTTCAAGGGCATCTGACCGTCACATTCACATTGTGATTCAGTAGTTAGATACAAATACGGACGTAGAGCTATAGGTGTATACCTGAAATAAGAGATTCTCGAAATAATACTTATTAGTAATGTACTCTAACATTTTCTCTTCTATTTTATTAAAAAGTGACATGAGTTATTAATTTTATAATCCACCTATAGGTTGTGATATGCAGTTTGAAAAATACTGATACAATCAGTTCTGAGGAGAAAGCCACCACACGGAATCGAAGTTAAGAAGACTATTTAAATATGGATTAACAACCATTACTGTCAATCATCAGTCTCACCACAAGTGTATACTTTGCCCCCTTAGAAACTGGCTAATGGTAGCATGAAGTCATCACAATTTGCAAAATATTTTAAAAACTAAACATCCAGCCAGCCCACAAAAACAAACCACGACCACAATTTTCAGTAATATTAAAAACCATGACACAATACTCAGTCCATTACTTTATAAAATTTTACTAAACTTGATGCATGTTTAAAAGTCTTTTTTGAGAGCTTTTAATACATTAATCCTTATAATCGGTAATCATATATACATACACAGACACATGCTTATATGGAAAAGCTTACCTTTTTTTTCCTTTTTTTTTTTTCGCTGAGGTGATATGTGAACAAATAAGTTTAGAGACCACCATTGTATAATAGCTCACAGAATTTATCTACCCGGGGCCTTCAGTAGCTATCAGTAGATTTCCAGGACCCTAGATCTGAGAACTGTGCTTTTTCACCTTGTGTCTCCTGCTGTGGCCTAATCTCAATGTTCACGTCCTTTATTACCTGAACTAGCAGCCTGGAAACTGGACCTACTTTGTGAAGTCCTCTCCAAAGCAAGTGACTGATGGACATAAGACATCACAAAAGCAGGCCACATACTAGTTATTCCTATGCCAAAGCCTTGTATGAATTGGTTCATTTTCATTCAACTTACTCTACCATCTGGATATCCTTTTTTAGAAAACTCAAATATGTTAAAGGACCTGGCATGTCCCAAGCACCACTCTGTTTACCAGTTACATAATCTTCCTTGGTTAAGAGAATTTTCTTTGGAGAGAAACAAACCTGGACTAGTCATGTTAGATATATGGACCTCGACTAATTTCTTAGCCTTTCTATGCCTCAGTTTCAATACTCATAAAGTGTTGAAAATACTTACCTAATCCTATCATAAGGAGTAATTAGAAAATCTATGGGATTCACGTTAGCACAATGCATGACAGAATAAATGCACCGTAATCTGTGGCTATGACTGTTGCTACTGTCATAGGTGTCTTTCCCGTGGAGATTTTGTTCTGAGTAGCATGTCTTCATGTGACGTACGCAACTCACACAGATGTGCTTTTCAAAAAAAATCAAGTCACACAGTTTCATATTCATGAATAAGAAAACAATGCCATTCTAATGATATTTGCAAGAAAACTAAAACAATTGTTGCGTCAAACCAGCACTGCCTTTCTGGCCATTTTGTTTCCATAGCCACTAGGTCAACTGTCAAAATGATTACCACCACTCACCTGTATTTTTCGAAGATGAAGGTGAAATGGAAGGGCAGGGTTTAGAATCTTGCATTTTATTTTCCATTCTTTGGGTAAAGTTAGGTCATTAAGTCACTTATTTTTTTCTCTTGGTCTGCTTTCCAGCCACCTGTAAGATAAATGGTGTCTAGCTTTGACTATCTTCTTTGTACACAATGTGTTATGTATTTTTAAAGAAAAGTACAATTCACTCGGTTTTACTCAGTGTAGGAATTCTTCTCCTGGGAATGTCACAAAAGGATGTTCTGACTTTTCTACTTCCACCACCCTCAATTTCAATAATTAGTAACTTTATGAAACTACTGGTAACAATAAACTATAAGGCTTCTTTCACATTTTTCTGCACAAGAACCAACATTTACTAGAGAAAAACCTATTTTGCTATAGAAGGAAACACTCACATTTTACTAGAAACAGAGGTCAAGAACACCCACAAAATTGAAGAGCGATAGATAATAAGGTCAATGTAAAGTGTCCATTAAACTCTTTTTGTTTTTGGAATGCATCTTTGTTCTTAGGGGATTAGCAGATGAGTGGACGTCTTCATGGACAAAGGTGACATTAATTATCTAGAATATTCCCAGAGCAACAAAAGAATGACAGGATAGCTTTGCATATGAAGACAAGAGGCCTGACTGCTTTGTTTGCTAAATAACCCTTCAGTTGCTGAGGAGGAAGCACATGCTTTTCCCAGCGGACACCAAATGCTCCTATTGTCCAATTGTGCATGCAAATCAAAACCCTGGCCATTTTCCCCTCCTCTTTTACTTACCCTGTTCAAAGTCTCAGCTTAACTCTTGAGAGCGCTAGCTTCCCGTACGTGGCTTCCTCTGTCCTTGCCCCTCCAGTGGGTCTCACCACCCATTTAGTGCTGCCAATGCAATGCCATTCAAGAGCCCTCAGTCCACACCCAGGCTCCTCTCCGCTTCCTCCCTCATTCCTTCACTCTTGTGAAGTTTCCGAGCAATCTTTGTTTATGACATATATTCCCGGTAGAAATTCTTTTCACAGACCCAGGCAATGTGTGTAACTTGCCAAGGCCCCAGCATGTGTCGGAATCCAGTTTTCCCTTTCTCTTCCACTGCCTGGCAGCCTATTGTCTCCTGCCAGCACCTGCAGCAGGGTCACAGCCTAAAGTTGTGACAGTCCCATGATATCCAAGGCAACCAACGGCATGGTCCTAAACACAGAATTATTTCAGTGGAAGACAAAGCATAACACAAAGCCGGGTAACAGGCGAACAAGGCACATGTTTTAACATATGTCTTTATTAATATTGAGTCAAAGTAATTGCGGGCTGTCATAAGAGTTCTTTCACAAATTATATGAAGAAGGAACATTGTAAATTAAGAAACTGTATGACCATGCCATAATTCCTGATAAAATGTATTAGAGGGATACTGAGGGGGGGGAGGGAATAATGGAGAAAAGAATGTTTAAGTTGTCTTTGTCAAATACTTAAGACATGAGTTCTTTCTAAATCAGAAGCACTGAGCTGGATGCAGAAATTACATTTTCAGCTTACATTAACTAGAGCTGAAATAATGTTTTCTTTAGTCATACATAGGACTTTAGTCATAGTTTATGGCTGACTATGAAGTAATCTGTCTTCATTTTGTAATAAGTCAAACACTTTAAGTGACTCCCTGCTACCAACACCCAGGGTAGCCTAGGGGCTGCTACAGACCTCTCTAATCTCCACCAGTTCCAGGAAAGTCTCCTCAAGCGGCCACAGAGCTGAAATAAAAGCAGTGTGCTTGCCACACAAACACATCTTCAGGACAGTTTCCTTCGCCATACACCTTCAACCATGTTGCTACCTTAAACACCTGAAGTTAGTCCCGGTCCCTGCTCTATGACGCAGAAGTCAAGATGAGATCAAATGCACCCTGGCTTTATGAGCAGAAATGCTTGTGCAGAGGGAAATATGGAGGGAGCCAGGCAAGGTTAAGAGAGCTGACAGACCAGCTCTGTCACTTGGGTGGAAGGAGCCTACGCTGCCCTGCTGTCTAAGGAAGGCTCAGGAAAGATGTCTGGGAGTTCTTGAGACAAGTTAAACCAATAACGGTGCCTGTATCTCCTGGAACAGCATGCCTTAGTATCTCTTCCCCACTCAGTTATTGTTGGGGAGCACCCTATGGGAGGCAAGATCCAAATGGATTCCAGAGGGCAGGAGCTGAGGACCCGGAACAACTGCTCCCCAGTATAGGAGTATAACACTTTCCCCACCTCAAACACTCTTTTAAAGATCCTGCCAACTCTGTAAGGTCTATCTGAAATGCCAACCCAACACTAAGACTGTCATCAAAACCCTTGCTTCCACCCCATCTGATAAGCCCCTACCCTAGTGGAAAGGTTCTCGCCTGCCTCAGACCCTCCATGGGACTTCACCTACTTAAAGACAAGCACTTAAGAATATTAAGCACTTTCTACTTGCTTTAGTTGTTATAAGTTTTGTCTCCTTAGCAAACCCCAGAAGGACTTCATACATTTCAGGCTTTTATTCCTGTAATATTGTACAAACATTAAATTGAATAAGTGAATTAATTAGAGAAAGACAAACCCTGGCCTGATGCATATTTATTGACCCAGGACTAAAAATAAAGCTAAAAGACCTTCTTTATTTCTTATTTTCATGTTTGTGGGGGATTTTTTTGTTTTGTTTTATTTTGTTTTAGTTTAAAAGACAAACAGGAACTATCAAACCCAAAGTAATATCAGTGATAACATTCAAGGCAAAAAATCTGGCAGACCTTGAAAAAGGACATTATCACTGCTGCAGTCATGGAAAAATTCATACAGTATAATTAGCTGACATAGGAAATTGACCCAATAAATGACTATTTTGTGAGAGATTTAAATATAAAATCCTGTTAAATTAAACAAAGAGGTTACTAGACTGAAGTGGCTCTAATGCCGTGGGGGCCGAGATAAGCAAACCAAAACCTAAGCCTGTGAAAGCCTCGAGATTACAAAATCTAAATGCTAAGGACAACCAATCACAAACAGCCAATAGGCTTAAAGCTATAGCCAATCAATCATTTTCTGACTTTGCAGCCACCTTTTCTATAAAATCTCTCCCTGAGCTCCAGCTCCGAGCCCTCCTAATCACTTCCGGTTTGATGCTGACTGTTGAGTTCTCTGCCTCTGGAGGTGGTGTGACAGTCCCTCTTAGATCCCAGATCCTAGCTTTGCAGCTTGTGCATTACCATCTTTCAGACTTAATTTGAGCATTTCTTTATCCAGATTGGGTCTGGAAACTGTAGGAGTTGGACTGGTTCCAGCTTAGAAACTAGACCGGGGCCAGCGTGAGGCCTCAGGTGAATAAAATTTTGTTTTAAAGTTGAACAATAGATTAACCTTACCAAAGATAATCTTGAATTACAGTGGCCTCAGTGGAGAACTTTTAATCATCTTAGATGACCTTATCCATTTCCGAGGTGACCTAGAGAAAAAGGGGGCTTAGCCAGATACTCATTAGAAAGGACAGAGGGAAAATTATGTTTCAGTTTCTGGTGACTAGGATGAGGCTCTCTGGGACACCACACTTACCCCGGAACCTGCAGATGGCATGCTGGGCAAACTTGCGGAAGCTGGCAAAGGATAAGAATTCTTGACCAAATCAGCTCTCCCAGGTCTCTATCTTTGGCACGTGGTGGAGAGCAAGAAAAATTTCACATTGTCCTTTCCTTTCCAAATTCAGATCGGCAGGAAAAAACTCTGGTTATTAATATTTTCGTTCCCAGGGATAGCTATTGCCTTCTTATGTGCTGAGATCTTGGCTTCGAAACCATCAGATTGGGGGCCTCCAAAATATGGCTGGATAGAAATGTGGGTTGCACCCCATTCGTGATATGACTGGGCAGAAATGTGGAGTACACTTCATTTGCAGCTAGGGTCCTACAGACTGTTGCAATTCCCCGGCAAGTCCAGCTGTCAGTAGAATTGTCTAAGTCTTTCTTTTTTTGTTTATTTTTGAGGGTGGCTCTGGATCTTGGGAGGGTAGTATCTCTGAGGACCACTCTTGGGTCCATGGGGTCGTTCAGCACTACTAGGAACATCTACTGTTTGTCCTGGCTGAAACCGACAAGATATTCTAAGTGGTTTCGTGCTACCCAATTCCAATTGATTTTTCCTCAAACTCTTAATATTTTTAATATGCCTCTTTTTATCCTTTAACAGTCCTAATAATACTTCTCCAGCAATTCTATCTCTTTCTCAGATATGACTTATCTCAGATCTCAGTGTCAACCTTCTGTTGGAGCTCTTGGCTCTAGTTCACCTTTGCACCAAATCTATCCACAATTAATACAACCTCAGAAAATCAGAAAACGTCTTCAAGTTATTTAAGAGTCCCATAGCAGAGCCTTAGCTGCTTCTTTAGAAAAATTTCAATTGAATTTAGAGTTTTAGACTAAAAAAAATCTACAAATTGGTTCTACTCTTATATAAACAGAGAACCTTGTAAATTTTTCAGCAAAAGAACAACTGCTACTAAATGAAGATTAATCAGTCTTCATCTCCAAGGATAACTAGGAATTTGAGCTTTACAGAAATCCCTTAACTCATCACACCTCACCTACAGCAATGCAGGAACCACTTATTCCTAACTTGGTTTAGGAAAGATTCAACTGATATATAAAAGTTTTCTCTCTTTCATGAGTTCATTTATAATCAGGTTTTAAGAACCTTATAAGATGCTTCCAAGGCAGCAACATTTTCTCCAAGACAATTCGTCTCTTTTAAATATCATTAAAGTGTGATTGGCATAAAGCCCTTGGGGAGCTGACACCCCAGAGGGAGAAGAACACATTACTAATAGCTAGTCAGGTGCCAACTGGCTCTCAGGTGCCAGCTCCCTTTCCTGGAAAAACCAAGTATATCTCAGCAAAGGCAACTTTGATGATAATAAGGAGACATTCTCTGATATCAGTATGCTGCTTGGCAAGGAATGAATCAGGATTGCAAATGCCACCTGAGTCATGGAGCGGCTGCAACCATCCAGTCCAGATACACCCTGGAAGAAGCTGATCTTCAGGCCCAAATCCCATAGAGAATCCTCAGCCCAGATGATCTCCTTATACCTCAGTCTCCAAAAGGGTGATTAACCTGAGAAATAGTAACCAAACACAATACATTTGCTTAGATTAAAATACAGACCTATATTTAAGTCTTTAATCCATTTTGAATTTGTTCTTGTAAGTGGCGTAAGGAGGTGGTCCAGTTTCATTTTTTTGCATGTGTCAGTCCAATTTT
>NW_017731505.1:1196805-1199641 GCF_001890085.2 Hipposideros armiger
TTTGTGAGGGTGAAAAGGGTAACTATTGCATTGTTCTGTACACCTGAAACTAACAATAAAAAATAAAAATAAAAAAAATAAAAAAATAAAAAATACAGACCTAAGCAGCACGGCAACCCATCCTTCAAGAGAAAACAGTTGTGAATGGCAAAGGGGCCACAGGTTAAACCTGACAGGCTCAGAGACTGCAAATCATCACAGAGGATGGTGTGAGCATAAAAACTCCTAAGGTGGGCCACGGAGGGAAGTCACATCCTTGGCCTGTAGCTTCCTTGACAAAGGTCAATCTTTTTACCTTAAGTGAGCCTGTCTGTCATCCTTTTGCATCTAGGAAACTGGCCTTGGAATGTCAGTAATCCCCTTTTCCGGATCAGAGCAGGAAGCTACAGAATCCCTCATTATTATGCTTGTCTCCTGACTACCATCTATATGTGCTGTAAAGAGTGAACTATTAACTATGCTGCACCCACCTGTGTAAAGGAAGTACCTGTCTCTCCAATTCACTCTTAGCCAATCCCAGAGGTTTCCCCACTTTGCTTTCTCCCACCCCCTTAACCCACCACCAGTGGATCTCCTGTAACTCTTCTCCTTTGATTCTACATATAAAATAAGTTGCAAACTGCCATTTTGCGGAGCATTTTCTCAATCTGTTGAGACTTTGCTACCCGGCAATTGTCATCAGTTTGCCTCAAATAAACTCTTACAAGCTTTCTCTTAGGTTGGATGTTTTTTTCGCCGACTCAGTAAATTGAGAAATGATTCTTTCCAAAATATATGCCTATTGTTAAAGATTTCAAGTGCTCTCGCAAATGTATTCTTAAGTTTATATTGTCTTGAGAAGTAGTCTTGTTGCATTTAATTGCTAATTTGGTTCATTTAAGTCAACAATCATTCTTGGAAGTTTGCAACACACAAGGCAAAAGTTAAGCAAAGTTAGAAGTGACAGCCCAAATCCCCAAGTATAAAGACCAGGCCGAGCACACCCAACAATAGGGAGGAGGAGGACTCAGGAAGAGTGAAAACAGCATGCAATAGGAAGCAGAAACAGGTGCATTTCATCTGAAGCAGCAGCAGCCACTAGTCTAAAGTCTACGGAGAACCATGTAATGTAACAAGGGACTGAGACAGAGTGGTAGAAAAGTTAATCCAAAAGCAAAACTCTTAAATAAGTGGAGAAAACCATTTCAGTAATTCCTCCTTTACCTTGAACCTCATTGTCCTAAAATAGTGAGAAATTTAATAACAAAGCAGTCAACTATTCAGGTTCTAAAACATGAAAAGGCAGGAACTGAAAGTCTTGGAAAGCAGCCTTCCTTTATGCAAAATGGAGGAGTTCTCTGGTTCTAACACAGTTTTAATATTTTAAGAAATTATCCTAGAAAATGTCCACTTCATCTCAAGATTCTGTCTCAAAATGATCGATTCCAAGTTTGAAAGCACAGAAGTAAAAATATTTTGCAAAATGTGATCACGTGAAAACCTGAAATTCCTCTTTCACTGCATGAGAAAGCCTCAAAACATTGCCTAATGCCGCGCTTTGCTTTGTGCTTCCTGCGTTTAGCTAACATCAACTTCATATTGCAGAGAGTAAAAATTGATATCCTGGATAATTTTGTCCTTGTCTGCAAGTGTAGTTTTTCTCACGTGCAGTAAATGAATAATTTTTTAATTAAACAAATGTCAAAATAGTTCAGTTCAAGAACAGGAACAGCCTTAATAAACCTACATTATGTACACAAATTTTGAAAAACTTGGCAAGGAAACAAATAATATTCTCACATCTTCAACTGTTTATTAGAACCAGGGATAGGAACATATACATTATTTGGACAGCTATATTTTAAAAGATTTCTGCAAGTATATTTGCTTTCTTAATAATCTGCACCATAAATATGCATCTTCCTGTTAAATTTACCTTAGGAGAATGGGAACAAACCTCATTTACGCAAGAGTAGCATAAACTGATTGGAAGTACACATGGAATATTCTAGGCTAGACTACAGACTGGGCCACAAAACAAGCCTCAGTACATTTGAAAAGGCTGAAGTCATACACAGTGTGTTCTCACCATATACTCAAAAGGTGCAGTGTGGCCCACTGTAAGCGATGAAGATTGCTGCACTGATACGGAAGTCATTTCCACACAGAAGGCAGGGTTGTGTGGCCCAGAGGGCACAAAATAGCTAAACAGGAATATCCCAACCATAACCTCACCCATCATCCTCTTGTCAGCCCAATGGGCTGAACTCTTATTTTCAGCTACTATCCAATGAGGGAGGAAGTTTTTCCACTAGACCAAAACACCGACTCTTTTCGTAGTCATATCGGATGAAGAGATTTCATTAGCTTCTTGTGATAAAGAATTAGAAGTTGATAATAGAACCTCACTGTAAATTTCTTAGTTTTTTTCTTTCTATATATTTATACCTAAGTTACTGAAGGTAAACTGTATATAATTTGCATTCCGAGGTGTGAGTTTTGCCATTCTCGAAAATTTCTATTGTCATTATACCCAAGCTAAAGACAGGTACTTCCCCAAATCCTTTTTTGAACAAAATCCATCAGAAGAGTTCAAAATCAACTCATTTCTTAGTTCTTTGTATCCAGAATACGTCAAGAACTCTTGTAACTCAACAATACAGAAGGCAAATAAGCCAATATATAAATGAGTAAAAAAACATATACAGTCATTTCATCAAAAAGGACACACAGGGCCGGCCGAGTGGCGCGATGGTTAAGAACTCGCTTGGGACGCCAGAGGGCCCCAGTTCGGATCCCACATATGAGGGCCAGTGACACTGCCCTCCACAGCTAAGATGCTGAACAACAGTTCAAC
>NW_017731505.1:1199927-1225585 GCF_001890085.2 Hipposideros armiger
GTCCTCCACAACTAGACTGAAGAACAAAAGGACAGCAACTTGTCTGTCACCCTTCCCCCAATTCCCCAGCACTGTTCCCATCCCCCCAATTCCCCAATAAAAATCTTAAAAAAAAGACACACAAATAAACAATAAGCATATTAACAGATGTACATCATTAGTTATTTGGAGAAACCAGAACCCTTATGTACTACTGGTAGGGATGTAAAATGGCATAGCTACTTTGTATGACAGCTTGTTAGTTTCTTTAAAATTTAAACTTATACAAGCCAGTAATCTTACTCCCAGGAATCTACCCATGGCAAATGAAAACACATGTCCACACAAAGACTTGTACGTGACTGTTATAGCACCATTATTCCTAATAGTCAAAAATGAAAATAACCTAAATGTCCATCAACCAGTAACTCCATACGCAAGTGATACATCCATACAGTAGAATATTGCTCAGCAATAAAAAGAAACAAACTACTGCTATGTGCTATAACATGGATGGACCTCGAAAAATTATGCGAAAAAAGAAGCCAGATGCAAAAGACTACATGTTGCATAATTCCATGTGTATGTAATTTCGGAAGGGCAAATCTATAGCTATAGAAAGCAGATCAGTGTTTGCCTGCGTTTGGTGCAGGAGGAGTGGAGGCATAGGGCTGGGAATTGACTACAAATGGGCTCAAGTAAAATTCTGAGAGTAATCAGGCAATTGGAAGACATGATTTCGAAGGTGGTTACACAACTCTAAAAATTTACTAAAAATTAATAAGAGAAAACCATTGGGTAACTGTAATCCAAAATCTTTATTTCACAAATAAGAAAATTGCCTTCTTCAGCCTATAAAAATGCATGCATATCTTTCTAGCACCTTTTGTCTGGACCACATGTTTGAACTCTGACGTTGCTTCCTAATTTTTCATGTTGCAGATCCTATTTCCCATGGGATGAAGAGCACCTTAGAATATAGGGCAAGAATTTGTGCTAGATTCTTAATGACTTAATTTGAACTGAACTTACTTGATTTAAATTCATAAGAATAAGCTTGGTGAGACTGAGCCATTCTCCTGAATCTAATATGGTGGCATTTCTATTCCTTAATTACTCAGCTTGTACCGCTGAAAATTCTCCAAACATACATGAGAATACTCAGATCCAGGGACAAACAACAAATAGGCTCTAGGATAAAATTTTTTTAAAAACCCACAAACTGTATTCCCATTGTGAATTCATATTCAGTTCTGGTTTTCATCATTAGCAATCCGGAGAGTCCTATATGTGAAATGAGGAGACAGACTGGGTGAGTTCTGAGATTCCTTCCAGTTCTAACATAAATCATGACCCCCCTATTATTCCTGGCTATTATTTATCATTTCTACCCACTGTCGCCTATTTCTATAGTAGTTGAGCATGAATCTATTTTTGTCACACTGTTCTTTTATGACATCCTTAGGAAAATAAGATTTTCCCCCCCAGATCTCAGGATAGAAGAAACAAAATCACAGCTTTTAGAGAAACTGAATCCAGGAACATTTCAAAATCATTTTCTCAAAATCCAACATCAACACAAATGTTTGAGATTTCTAACTTAAAGAATTGACCAGTAGGATTTTTTTAATGAAAAAAAAAGTATTGAAATACAACTTTTTTTTCAGTTTAAAAATTAACTGAAATATAAACTAAAATAGTACTATATAGTCAGACATATAATTCATAATCAGAAACACAAATTCAGTCCAACGTGGCCATGGGCATTCAGAATGCTTACTCTTTGCCCAGAAAGGCTGTGAAGAAAGTGCTTTATTATTTTAATCATTAAATTTAGGTACCATTGGGCTCCTATCTGTTTATTTTATATTTCATAGTATGAGGGAATGAATGGACAATGGGAAAATGGAAACATAATTCTCTTTGGGGAATGGAATGGGGGAAATTTTTGGAAAATCGATGTGTATTTTGACTTTTCACTTTACTTTCCTGAACCATCAGACATTTTTTTGTCATGAACATATATTACTTGTATATTTCAAAACCTAAAAAAATTATTCAAGAACAAAACAGAACTTTTTCACTTCCTCATATGCATTTCCCTTGAAAGAAAAGGGAAAGTATAGTAATAATGAACTTGAAAACGAAAAGGCCTAAACTTTGTCATCAAAAATATTTAGATCCAACTTTCAGAGCATCCCAGGCATATCTATTGTCTTAAGCTTTCAGGAGAACATAACAATTAGGTTTATGGTGCTGTCTCCTCCCTAACTGAGCAACTCTATAGCTGCTTGTTGGACTCATTTATCATTTGCTCTCTTACCTAGCATACTGCCCAATATACTGAGGTTGCCAAAAAAATGTGCACAAGTGGACACTTTGGTCAGCGTTGCTCAAGCAGTAGTTCACCGTCATCAGAAGTGTCTGGACGCTGATGGGAACCACGTTGAGCACCTCTTGTCATTGCAGAAGTCACACGTGACTTGTATACACTTTTTATTACTGGTATATATTGAGTACTACAATTTTAATACAGTTTTCCTTTCTTCAAATGTATACACATTTTTGGCACCCTCTGTATATTAGTTGTTCAATAAATGTTCATGAAACCTCGGAAGTCCTGCCTCTTCCAACACCCATCTTTGTAATCTTTGGTTGAGGTGACTTCCTACATTCAAAGTAGGACTGACCATAACTACCTCACAGGGTTGTTGATTAAATGACACACTGTATATAAAGCACTGAGCACAGTGCCTGATATCTAGTGGTCTCCATTCACCCTCAGCCCTTCTTTTAAAATAAGTCTCTTCCCAGTGGGAAAGAGGAATAATTTTCACAGGGTAAAAAAATCAGCAGTTCTGTATCTGACTTTCAAATGCCACTTTAAAGACAGCAAAGATGGGCCAGAAAAGACATTGCACTTGGTATGTGTTTCAGGGATCCCAAGACCACCCACACATTTGGTGATTTGCTCAATTCACTGACAGGATTCGGAAGCAGTTGGGCTCATGTTTACAGAGTACTACAGCAATTACCAAGGGGGGAAAACCCACCAGGAGTGTGGAAGAATCCATGGCCAGATTTCCTCTGTCCCCTCCATAGTACTAGGAAAGACTATGTTTCTTCCTTGACCCATGAGATGCAGCTCCACGTGTGCAGTGCTCTGTCCAGTGAGGCCTGCTTGAGATGCAGAGTCCGGGGTTCCTACTGGGAGTTTGTCACTTAGGCATAATGACCTTCCACAACTGCCCAAATTTCAGATTCCCAGAAGGAAGCAGGTGGTCAGCACCCCAGATGGGCAAGACAACCCATCACTTAGAAAATGTTTTAAAGGCAAAGCTTCCAGGTGTCAGGCAAGGGCCAATCTTGTCAAAAGGTCTTTTAAAGATAGCAGCCTCAGGCCTGCTATGCTAACAGTTTCCTGCATACATGGCGAGTGATCAACTGGGAAAAGAGGGCAGACCTTACAGGCAAGAAGAGTAATAGGAACGGAGAAAGCAGAGAAAGGACAAAATGGTTGAAAGGAAAAGAGAGAAAATGAAGTAAAGGGAGGACAAGGCAAGAAGACAAAAACGGAAGAGGGAAGGCAGCCACCTGGCTGACCCAACCTGGGCTCTTACTTCGGCCGCCGGGCCCTCTAGCACCTTTGCTCAGTGCCATTCCTCTTAATGCCTCACCTCACACTCCACTTCCTCCGACGCCATGTTGTACGTGCCTGGTTTTCATTCCCTCTGTTTATACATATCTGTTCCCTTGGTCCTTCTGCCTTGATGTAATCTGGCTGCTTTGATAAGGACAGACGAGAAGTATGAGGGAAGGAAAGTCCAATAGTGATGACATTCAATAGGAAAAAGTCTTTGAGTTCAATGAAACAAGAGGGCAACAACAGGCTCCCAGAGCTCCTTTGCACTTTTACAAATGGCCTCCTTGACTTCCGACAGGGCAAGGATTACCGCTCTCATTTAAGCATCTAAATATCTACTTTTTCGTAAGTTGAAAAGTGCTAGGGTTTTACTCTTCTAACCCTCCCTTTTTGGGCTTTCTGAGTTCATAAAAAGGAAAAGAAGATAAAGGAGCTATTCCTTGCCTTAGTGCTTTTGTAACTGAAAAATATGACAGATCCTTTCCTCTTTTTCTCACATTTTGTATTTTAAAAATTGCTGTCAGACTAAGGCTTTGCCAAGTTTCAACCCCAAGTGAAATTCTACCAAGAAAACTGAAAGATGTATAAAAAGCAGATGGGTTATAGGTATAATCATTACAGCCTACACATGTGTTATATTTTTTTAAACAAGTTCATCTCTCATGTGTTAAACGTGTAATATTAGTTATAATTATAGTCATGTGCTGAGATGTAGATCCCTTTATCATTCCATTTCAGGACAGTTTCACTTTTGTAAAGATACACATACATCCACCTGGATAAAAACAGGCACCCCAGGTAAGAGAAAAAGTGAGGAGGAACGTGATAGCTTGCCATTTTCAATCGACTAGAAGTCGACCACATAGAAGATATTTTCACAACTCCAGATAATGGACATTGAACAAATACAAGGCAGTTTTCATTAGGCATCTTAAACTTACTTAAGGAAGAACCTGATGTCAATTAGACCCTTCCAAAAATAGAATGAGCTACAAAAACAAAAAACAAAACAAAAATAGAATGAGCTGCCTCATTCGTTAATTGTAAAGAGAGAGGCATTGTCACCAAGAGAGCCCATGAGTGCAGCTCTGGTATTAGAGTGGGGCTCTGAGAAACCATGGTGAGCCAATGCAAGGACTGGACAGAAGAGTGAACATGGGTGCTGCAAGTATTCTTTATCTCAGCTGACTCCCCAATAAGGCCTTCCTTGCCCAGCCGTTAAATACATGCTGTTTCCAACATGGTAAATTACTATTGTTTCGATATTCAAAGAGAAGCCAAGGAATGGCCAAAATCCAGAACACTGACAACACCAAATGCTGGCGAGGCTGTGGAGCAACAGGCAGTCTCATTCACTGGTGGTGGGAATGCAAAACGGTGCAGCCACTGTGGGAGACAGTTTGACAGTTTCTACAGAACTAAACATATTCTTGCAATATGATCCAGCAACTGCATTCCTTGAATTAAAAACTACAAATGAATTGAAAACATACATCTGCCCAAAAGCCTGCACACAGGTGTTTGTAACAACTTTATTTATAATTGCCAAAACTTGAAAGCAACCCAGATGTCCTTCCGTAAGACAAATAAATAAACAGTGATATATCCAACAATGGAATATTATGCACCTCTAAAAAATGGGCTATCAAGTCATGCAAAGCCATGAAGGAGCCTTAAATGCATATGACTAAGTGAAAGAAGGTGATCTGAAAAGGCTAAATACTGTATGATTCCAATGATATGACATTCTGGAGAACGCAAAACTATGGAGACAGTAAAAAGATTGTGGTTGACAGGGGTTGGGGGAAGGAAGGGATGAAGCACAGCACAGAGCACAGGATTTTTAGGGCAGTGAAACTTTTCTGTAAATACTACATGGTGGACCCATGTCATTATAGAATTTTTAAAACCCATGGAGCATGCAACACCAAGAGTAAGCCCTGATGTAAACTCTGGACTTTGGGTAATGATGACGTGTCAGTGTGGGTTCATCATTGTAACAAAGGTACCACTCTAGTGTGGGATGTTGACGGCGGGGGAGGCTGTGCATGTGTGGGGGCAGGAGGTACATGGGAAATCTCTGTGCTTACCACTCAATTTTTCTGTGAACCTAAAACTGCTCTAAAAAAATAGTGTATTGATTTAAAAAACAAAGAAGCTGTGTGTGCTCCTCTTGAATAAGGCAGTAGAAGGGATGTATTTATTTGGTAGGCAGTGAATCAGATGACATCTTCAAGTCCCTTCCAACCCTGAGGTTTCTTGATTTCTATGCTATGTTTGGTGTTGGGATACCACTGACTTTTAGGACAGGAAAGAATTTTAAAGGTCATCCGATGGAGGAATTTTTTTCTCTGCAGCATGACTGCTAAAAGGTCATCTAGTCTGTGCTGGAAGATCTTCAGAGAATGGAAATCTGGTGCCTCTTTGATTAACTCTTTCATTACCTCCTGAATCACTTTGTCTGACAGTCATCATTGCATTGAAGCAATCTGTCTCCCCTGTGGGGAGCCATGGTTACAGGTAATTCAGAGCCTTACAGACTGACTCAGTTCATGCTTAACCTGTTTCTGCTCCTAAGGCATTGTCTCTGCCTGCACCTGGAGAGTGCTTACAAGTTGTTGAGGTATGTGGTGAGGATGGCCAGTTCCTTAGGAGATACAATACATAGATGGCTATCTGGGTTAATGGAAGAAAGTGTCCTGGGAAGCTAATCCCCTAAAGCCCCTCTGATCTTTAAGTCTCCAGTAGATAGTTAATGATCTGCTTCTGTATGAGGTAATGCATAGTTGTACCTGCAGTGTTGCACGTACTCAAACTGCATATATTGGTAAGGAAAAATAAACTCAGTGCTTCACCATCAGTAAAGACCGGCCGAATCAACAATTGTGTGAGTGTCTCTTTCTTTAATTCCCGCTCCCCCCTTCAGGTACTGATCGACTTGTGGCGGCTGGTCCGTCATACTCCCCATAGTTACCACCCCTTCGCTATATCTATGAGAATCATAAAGACAGCAGTGGGTGTCTAGAGGCAAATAGGATATCCATTCAACAGAAATTCTACCAATGAATGTGAAGACCTTACCGCAGAGGTAGGCACTGGAAGAAAATAAAGCAGGGATCAGCGACAACCAGACAGAACCAGGATGGACAGCAAGCTAGACACAGTGTGAACTTGAGGTCCTGGAGGACAGAGGCAGGGACTTAGTTTCAGTGCTCATGAGATTACCTGCATGCAGGGCCACCGGCAAATTTGGGCAAAAGCACATTCATTTGTTTTTGCCAGTGCCATCTTCCTCTTTTTTTTTTAAAGATTTTATTGGGGAATTGGGAGAGGGGAACAGTGTTGGGGAATCGGGGAAGGGGAGCAGACAAGTTGCTGTTCTTTGGTTCTTCAGTCTAGTTGTGGAGGACGTCACCTCACTGGCCCATGTTGGTATTATCATTGCGCTCCTTCCGGGTGAGGCAGATCAGTCCCTGGCCTCTGGACTACCACTCACAGTGGATCTTGGCAGCTCACACCAGCTGCAGGCCACTCACACTGGCTTCTGGCCACACACGGTAGCTTATGGTAGCCCGGCTGCAGCCTCCGCCGTCACCGGCAACTCACGGCATCCCAGCTCCAGGTCGAGCTGTTGTTCACCATCTTAGCTGTAGAGGGCACAGCGTCACTGGCCCTCACGTGGGATCCAAACCGGGGCCCTGCTGCACAGAGCTGGTGTCCCAAGCCAGCTTCCAACCAATGGGCCACTCGGCCGGCCCCATCTTCCTCTTGATGAATATTTGGTTTATTTCAACTAAATACTCCTAAATCATACTTTCCTCCAAAAGCTTCTTCTAACTTTTTACAGACAGAATGATCTATCATCTAAGGAGTTCACAGCCTTATTTGGAAAACACAGAAGAATTTTGCTAAATCGAGTGGATGCTTTCATTCCTTAATTCGCTTTGTATTCCTCTGAAATCTAATGCTACTAAATACTCTTTCTGTGACACTTTTCCTGTCTTGACCATCTTTCTCTCTGTCTCATTTTCCCTCAGCCTCCTTCATTGGATTCTCGTTCCTCCCTTCTAATGGCAATGAAAGTTTTCTCAAAGCCCAATCCCCAGCCTTGGTATATTATTGTACATAAAACCAATGTCCTGGCCATTCTAGCCACTCCCATGGCTGTATCTACACTCCAATGATGCTCATGTGTGTCTCTCCAAGAGTCTCTCTCCCGAACTCCTGAATCATCTCTACTGAACAGGCCACAGGTGCCAACCAACTTGGTGGAAGCCAATATGACAGTTTTCAAGTAGCTCTTGAGGAAGGAGAAGTGAAGGTCAATGTGCAAGTACTGAGTGTGGGAAAAAAATGTATCATGACATGGAGAGTGGCAAAGAGCAATTCTGTATAACAATATATTTTATATAACATGAGGTTTAAAATATGTACAGTATATATAATTACAGTTTAAGTTAAAAATTATAGGTAGACATTTGGCCATTTCAACTCTTTTCCTAAATATTGTATATTCAAGTTGAAAAAAACCAGGAGCTGTTTTCAACTTTCTCATTTAGGAAAATGATGGTTTCACTCATAATCAGGGTCCACTTATATTTAGGCATATACTCTAGCTATATCTCCAGATCAAGACCTCCATTGATCGATGCTGCTAGTAAGTTGGTACACGCTGTTTCTCTATTTCATGTTCTCTCCACCATAAGCAATGTCTCGTGGTTCTCCATTCTGTAAGGAAAAGCACTAATGGTCTTTCCTTTCCATCCATCAGTCCTTTCCCATCCCCACCAACCTGATTCTGTAACAAAACTCATGTGATTTGTCCAGCGAGGGTCAAATTGGCCCTTATTGGCCCCTGAGTGATAAATGACATGGAGGGCTTGGGATGCCAGCTCTGAGCAATAAGGCCCCGGTTCGGATCCCACATGGGGGCCAGTGACACTGCCCTCTACAGCTAAGATGATGAACAACAGCTCGACCTGGAGCTGGGCTGCCGTGAATCACTGGCGAAGGCATAAGCTGCAGCCCATGCTGCAGTGGGCTGCCATAAGCTACTGTGTGTGGCTGGCAGCCAGCGTGAGTGGCCGGCAGTTGGTGTGAGCTACCAAGAGTTGCCGTGAGCGGCCATCCAGAGGCCGGCGACCGATCTGCCTCACCTGGGAAAAGCGCAATGATAATACCAACATGGGCCAGTGAAGCAATGTCCTCCACAACTAGATTGAAGAACAAAATGACAGCAACTTGTCTGTTTTCCTTCCCCCGATTCCCCAGCGCTGTTCCCATCCCCTAATTCCCCAATTTAAAAAATCTGAAAAAAAAGACATGGATGTGTTTTGTTTGATTTAAATAGAAATTTATAAATTAAATTAGATTCCCAGTATTTGAAACTGAGATATTTCACTTGTAACCAAAGCACTATTTTCTTACTATTTCTTTGATGCTTTACTCATTTCCTTCTCAATTTCATGACCTTCACCCTGCAATGCTCAGTCATCCAGCTGCCTGTAGAGAGACCAGCATTCATCACAGAAGAAATTCGAAGAGAAAGTCCAAGGGAATATTCATCTTCTGATCTTCAAAAATAGCCTTATGAACCAGGACACTAATCCTCCCAAACTAGCTTTTTTCTTGACAGAGGGCTTTCTAGGTTACTTTATGTCCCTCTTAAGTTTTTCAAGGGACAAGCTTTGAGGACTTAGCCTCATAGATTTTAACAGTAGCCCAACAATAGGCAAGCCTTCCGTCTTTTCCAGCTGGAGTCATGCTATGGAAGTTAGAGGCTATGTTCTAAGTAGGATCACGGTACGGCCTGATTTGACCTGTACAGTCCCAGGTTGCACATGTTGCCCATGCATTCCATCCAGCTAGTACCTTCTTTCACCCTCAAATGCATTCCAGCTTCGATGGTATATTTTAGGGGCCATCCTAGTCATAATGGAGGTTAAGGGACAGCCCTCTGTGATGGTTAATTTTCTGTGTCAACTTGACTGGGCCATGGGGTGCCCAGGTAGTTGGTCAAACATTATTCTGGGTGTTTATAGAAGATGTTCTGGGATGAGATTAACATTTAAATGGGTAGACTGAGCAAAGTAGATGGTCCTCCCTAAGGTGGGCGGGTCTCATTCAATCAGCTGAAGGCTTAAATAGAATAAAAATGCTGACCCTTCCCTGAGTGAGAGAGAACTCCTGCCTGATGACTTTCAAACTGGGACACCGGCTTTTTACTGCCTTCAAACTCAAATTGAAACGTTGGCTCGTCCTGGGTCTTGAGCATGCCAGCTTCAGATTAGAACTCCACCACTGGCTCTCCTGGTTCTCCAGCTGGCCAAGTCACCCTACAGACCTGGGAACTTGTCAGCCTCCATAATTCTGTGAGCCAATTTTTTTTAGTAAGTATCTTTGTACACACACACACACACACACACACACACACACAAATTGGTTCTCTGGAAAACCCTGTCTAATAAGCCCGCCTGTCTTCTGATCTGAGGAACAGTGGAAAGGTGACAGAGAAAAAAGCAGGAGAGCAAAGGGGGCAGTTGGGTCTCCTGACTTCTTTTCTTTTGCCTGTGCCTGGCAAATGAGAGACACAAAGAACAAGTTAGGGAGAATACAGAGGATCTGGAAGCTTCCTCTTATCACTCAATCATATCGCCTTACTTGATAACCAAGTCATATAAAAGGAGAGCTTGGAATTGAGCTTGTCCAAGTCACCCTGAGTTCCACTTTCCACTATGGAAAGTAACTGAGTTTCTAGCTGTAGCGTGTGCTAAAGGGATGCCCACAGTGGGGGTCAGGTGGTGTCCATTGAAGACTCTAGAGAAGACCACTTGAGTTAGGACTGTTATGGTCTGAATGTTTGTATGGCCCCAAAATTCATACGCTGAAACCCTAACCTCTAAAGGTGATGGTATTATTATAGCAAATGGAGCCTTTGGAGGTGATGAGGTCATGAGGGCAGGAGCCCTCAAGAATGGGATTCATGCCCTTGTGAAAGAGACCGCCCAAAGCTCTGCTGTCCTTCTGCCATGTGGGGACACAACAAGAAGTCTGTGGCCAGAAGAGGGGCATCAGCTGCCCACGCTGGCACCCCGACCATGGACTTCCAGACTCCAGACATGTGAGAAGTACCTTTCTGTTGTTATGAGCCACCCCATCTGTAGTATTCTATTATAGCAGCCGGAGCATACTAGGACAGGGTCAAATGGAAGTCAGGGTCAGACCTCAGAGGGATCAGAAGTGACGAGAGAGGCAGAGCAGCCAGAGCAACACAGGATCCTCACAAAGTTAAGAGTGGCCAGATGACTAGTTCTCCCGCCAAAGATGTGAGCCACACACGCCAGCCGAGCTAGCAGCACCCAAGTGCTTAGGAAACATTGCTTCAGAAGCCCAGCTAGAGATCCAAAGAACCTAACTCTTCCCTCCTACCAGGAGGTCACAAAAGCTGCACCCTACCACACACATCTCAGTGCTCTTCTAAGGAGAAAGGCAGGAAGAAACTGGGTGTTTGTATGTTAGTTTGAACCATATTCATTGCCAATTTTCAAACATTTGTAATCTGCAAATAAGACAATAATATATTTCTCATACTATATATAAAGTAAGCATATAACTCATTAATAAAAATAACCCAATTATTAAAACAAAGGATTTAAACAGACATTTCTCCAAAGTAGATATACAAATGGCCAACAAGCACATAAAAAGATGCTCAACATTAGTCATTAAGGAAATAAAAATCAAAACCACAATGAGATAGCACTTCATACCACTAGAATGGTGAGAATAAAAAAGACAGGCAATAACAAGAGTTGGCAAGGAAGTGGAGAAATCGGAACCCTCATACCCTGCTGATGAGAACGTAAATCGGTGCAGCCACTCTGGAAAACAGTCTGGCAGCTCCTCAAAATGTTACACACAAAGTTCTCATACGACCCAGCAATTTCACTCCTAGGCATATACCTAAGAGAAATGAAAACATACATCCACATAAAGCCTTGTACTCAAATGATCACAGCACCATTATTCTTAGTAGCCAAACAATGGACACAACCCAAATGTCCATCAACTAATGGATAAACAAAATGAGGTTTATCCATACAATGGAATATTATTCAGGCATAAAAAGGAATGAAGTATTGCTATATATTACACATGGATAGACCCTGAAAACGTTATACTAAGCGAAGGAAGCCAGTTACAAAGAGCCACATATTGCAAGATTCCATTTATATGAAATGAATGGAGTAGGCAAATCCATAGGGGCAGAAAGTAGATGAGTGGTTGCCAGGGGCTGGAGGAGGGGAGTGACTACTGATGGGATGGGTTTTCTTTTTGGGGGTGATAAAACGTTCTGGAATTTGATAGTGGCAATTGTTGCATAACTTTGTGACTATACTAAAAAGTATGGAATTGTTTCTTTCCAAGGATAAATTTATGGTATATGAATTATACCTTAACGATTTAAAAAAGAAGAAAGCAATATTTCCTACATTTTCAGAATAGACTAATACTGAAACAAGAGTAATTTTTAGGTGTGTTGGTGTTTTCTTGCGTTTCTCCTCTAACCAGCAGGAGGGAGATTGGGGGAGGTCATAATTATGGACCAAATAAAGAAATGAGATTCTTTTCTTCATATCTATAATGTGGTGTGAAAAGAATTTTCTGACCTTGTGATATGCATAAAGATCCAGCTTTCTGGTTCTCTTGAAAGTGTTTTTATCTGGTAACGGTGGATTTAAAAAAAACCACTCTGAGCTCAATAGCAGCATCAGCCCACTTTAGATGGGCCACACACTCTGCAGTTTGCCATGCCCCCCTCCCTAACCAGTACCACTCACTCGCAGTGCCTGCCTAGGTCTGAATAGATCTGAGTTTCTGATTCCTGGTCAATGAGTCAATTCTAACACTTGAACACCAATAAGCAGTATTTATATTTGTTTCAGGTAGGAACATGGTTAGCTGCAAATAACAAACACCTAAATGACAGTACCTTTAACATTAGGGGTTTCTTTCTTTCAAGTATCAAGAAGTCTAGAAGCGGGTAGTTGCTAAAGGTGAATCAACAACTCAGTGATAATAAGATCTCAATGTTACAGAGGCTACTGGCTGTCTACCAAATAGCTCTTTTTTCTGTATTATTGAATCCTGAGATTACTTGGAGAAAAAAATGTGACAAGCTAAAAATGAAATTTCCTGTCTCTCTTACACCTGGGAGTATTTGAAATAGTCCTGGTCAATGAGACGTAAGTAGAAGTCACTGAAGGGGACATCCAGGAAGGCAATTTTAAGGGCTTAACACAGTTGGCAAATGCCTTCTTGTCTCTTCGCTCTTCCCCTTCTTTATGCCTGAAATGAAAATACGATGGCTGGAGCTCTGACAGCCATTTTGACAACAGGAGCGTTAGGGTGACAAAGCACAAGGTCAAAAGGAGTGTAGGTCCCTGGTGATATCATGTAACCACCATCACAGCCTTGGACTACCCATTTTGGACTTGATAAAGCCATAATTTGAGCCACCCTTTTATGGGTTTTTATTACTAGCAGCTGAATGCAGTTTCTGATTGGTACACTGCCAATGTATCTATAACTCTTTGGGGCTTTTCATTAAAGTATTAACATTGCTGCTGCCTTGCACATGATAAGAATATGGAGGAGGGGGACTGGATCTGTCACAGGTGCAACTTTCCTGTTCACTTAAAGGCAGGGGCATTATTCAGGCTCTAAATGGGTATGTTATCCAGCTGTGGTTGAAATTAGAAGCACACAAATTCTTCACTAAATATGCACTACTACACTTCCTATTAAGGAAGTTTTGGTAGTTGGGACAAATAAACATGGCATCTACATAAAACATCCACTAGAACTCACAGTATGCCACTGATGCTCTAGTCCAGGTTCTGTGAATTCCATGTTCCTAACTACCCTGGGCTCAGAAATGATTCCATTTTCTTACCCACTTCCCTCTACTCAAACTAAAGCAAAACACTCGTATGGACAGTACATCAATGCAAATGCACTAAAACCATGGGGCCATGAGTATTCAATAAGATACCGGCTCATCCAATTCCCAGAAAATAAGATGTGGAAACAACTGAAGCATCCATGAATGGATGAGTGGATAAAGAAAATGTGGTACATACACAATGGAATATTATTCAGCCTTAAAAAGGAAGGAAACCCTGAAGTACATGACAATATAAATGACCCTGGAGGACATTATGCTACGTGAAAGTAGCCAGTCACAGAAGGACAAACACTATATGATTCCACTGATATGAAGAACTTAGAGTAGGTAAACTCATAGAAGCATAGAATGGAATGCTGGGTGCCAGGGGCTGGGGGGAGGGGAAAACAGAGAGATGCTAGTTAACAGATGTAAAGTTTCAATTATGAAGGATAAACAAGCTCTAGAGATCTGCTGTACAATGTTGTACCTATAGTTCATCACACTATACTGTACACTTAAAAATTGAAGAGGGTAGATCGCTCTCAAATTTAATGTTCTGATGATAAAAAGTCACTTTTTTAAAGTTACAGACTCATCCAGATAACTAGAGAAAGTCTGTATACATGTAAACATATACTGTCCATCTACATGCAAACATAAAATTTTTAAATTATTTTATAGCACATTCAACACCCCCCAAGAATACATCCTTCTGCAGGCCCAGCTTGAGCCACGCTGTACTAAACAGTTGGTGACCTTGCCCTTACACCTTTTTCTGAACCTCATGTGGGTCTCTCTCTCTGTGCTTGTCATTTTGTCATACACTTCTTTGTTTTCTCATCTCTTTCATCCTTGTCTGGGAGCCTTTTGAGGTGGGCAAGTGCTCTTCTCTATTCACTTCCAGATAAACCTAATGACTTAACACTGGATACATGTTCTATAAATACTGGTTGCTTTGAATGAAGTTCTAGACAAAACTCACACTTTGAAGGAGGCCATCAGTAATACAAATCTGAAATTCTCTGTGCTTGCAATTTGCACAATACACAAAAATGGAAAACCCATTAAAAACTACTCAAGTCTTTAATAACTTGACTTTGATGACCTGCAAAGACCAAAGAGAGAGTGAGCATCTTGTTTCCCCTTGACAGGTATTTATTATTTATCCTTCTTATCAGAATGCATAGATTTTGTTCATCCTTCCTGTTCAATCAGCACCAAGAGGCATTATGGTTGTAAAAGGTCCCTAATGTCTTTGGTGCTCCCCTCCCAGCCTCCTATTTTAGGGCAGAGCCATGAGCTCATTTACAGAAAGTCTTGCCAGGCTCTGCATATGGTTTGTAATATAAATAGATCACATCTTAGGCATATCAGCAAGATAGAGCAGGCTTGCCCTCCCCAAAGTCTGCTGAAGTAGAAATTCTCACCTAAAAAAAGGAGGCAAGCCACCTCTACTTTCTACTTCTCAGGGAATTTAAGGATGTGTGTGTGAAAGCTTCACTCTCTGGCAAGCTTAGATGAGTCCTGGACTATCCAAAAATAAAATATGCCCAAACTGGAGACTGAATGGAAATCCTGTTTAATTTTATACTTTCACCTACCATTGGGTTTTGTGACTGCATATTAATTAAGATCAATTTAGGTTCATGATCTGGATTATAACCTATTGCATTAGCCTCAACTATAGTGATTACACTCTGTTTCACCATTTATAAATAAAACCTGGTCATTTGGCTTAGTCGTGATACAAGTCTCCATTAAAATCAAAATGAATCTACAAGGTAAAGTTGACCACAAAACCAAATGATCCTGAGCTGCACAATAATCAGTCATAAGCAGGGGGCCTTTTCAATCTCTTCCAGCATCTAATTATTTATTCCT
This sequence comes from Hipposideros armiger, assembly GCF_001890085.2. Classification (NCBI taxonomy): domain Eukaryota; kingdom Metazoa; phylum Chordata; class Mammalia; order Chiroptera; family Hipposideridae; genus Hipposideros; species Hipposideros armiger. The sequence continues at coordinate 1,215,380 of NW_017731505.1, forward strand.
TTTTAAATGCTTTTTTATTTGTAATAGTATATGAGTCACAAGAAGTTGCAAAAATAGAGAGTTCTGTATACCCTCCACCCAGATGAGAACATCTAGCCTAACTACAGTGCATTGCCCAAACCAGAAAATTGACATTGATACAATACTGTTAACTCAACTAATAATCTTATTTGGAGTATACTCTTTGGTTGTACTTTCTTGGGGTGGGGGTGCAGCGTCCACATGCATAATCATCACCACAACCAGGATACACATTGTTATTATTTATTTTTTTTCCTTTACTTTCTTTTTTTTTTTAGCTGAGCCATCCTGCTACCTGTTGGCAGCTTAGTGGCAGCTCAGCTCGGGCCAGGAATCAAACCACCGTTGCTCAGAGCTCAAACTCTTGAGCGAGCTTTTAACTATACATTGTTATTATTTCTAAACATTTATGGGAGCCCAACTATGCACTAGGCACTGTTGGGCACTTTGACATAATAATCTCATAAAGTAAATTGATTATTTCCATTTTGGAGTGAGAAGACTTAACTAGAAGACAAAGAAGACATTTCCTCTTGTCTTTGGTTCTTTGGTATCAGGCACATGGCTAAAGAGACACTCTCGTGTAATGTCATTAATTTCAATATGAGGGATTGACTGTTTCAACCTTTATATTGGACCTTTATTAAGTCATAGCTCTTCAAGTTTCAAATTCATAAAGAGAACGTTCACAATCTGTTCACTTTTTTGGTTGTTGTTAACTGCCATTAGGCATGAAGTAAGTGAAGAGATCACAAAACAAAGAGAAGCCATCCTGCAGCTCAAAATGGCAAAAGCTCCTGATCTTAAGTCCCTTTTGCATTCCCTCAAAACCACAGCAACTCTATTTCTGCTCTTGTTTTTCTCTTGAACCCAGACAATATTTATCCTCTGGGAATTATTTCTAAAAATAAAATGAGAACAAGAAACATGTCTCTATCTTTGGCTTCTAAATTTTACTTATAACCTCCTATCTAATTTAATTCCCCACTAGAAAACACTGTCCACTTCACTATCTTCAGGCTCCACGCAGTTAGAAAATATATGACCTCAATGCTTCATATACCCCTGTCCCTTCTACCACCACTGGGGCGGCGGGGAGCTCCCATAAAGGAAATATGGTGGCGCTCTCTGGGGCTCGGCCCTGAGCTACGGAGTATTAATTCTTGTAATGCTCTGCCTTTCTTCGTCTATTAAACCAAGTCTAGCTCCACATCTGAGTTTTTCTCCTATTTCACTGGCCACTTCTTTTCAGTATCTTTTCCTATTTCCTCCTCCTCATTTTGGTCTCCAAAGTTGGAGTCCTTGGGGACCATCCTTGGCCTTTCCGTGAAACAGTGATTCTCTACCAAGAGTGACTTCCACCCCAGAGGACATTTGGCAATGTCTGGAGACACGTTTGGCTGTCACAGGAGTGAGTTAGGGTAGGGGTGTGCTAATGGCATCAATTGAGTAGGGGCCAGGGATGCCGCTCAACACCCTACAATGTACATTGTAGGACAGGATAGCCCCCACAACAAAGCATTATCCTATCCCAAACGGCAACTGAAAGATTTTATTCAATGCTATGATATACCCAGATTCAGCCACATGCTTATGACTCCCAAATTTCAATCTCTAGTCCTGCCTTTTCTCCCAACTCCAGGTTCTTACATGCAACTGTCTCCACTTATATCTATTAGGTGCCTCAAACTTAACTTGTTCACAAGCAAACACTTGCGCTCTCTCACCCACAAACCTACTTCTTCCCCAGACTTCCTTTCCCATAGTAATGATGACACCATCCCAGGAATTGTCTTAGATTCAAAATCTGATTTTATGGAAATCATTTGGTGCATGCCTACAATGACTAGAATCAAACGATGGTGGAACTGTTAGGGATCTGTCTCTGGGAGATGAGGAGAGGAGGACTCAGAAGCTTTTGAGATGTACTTAAATCTATCCATTGTGATGGGAGAGCCAGAATGAGAACTATTGTTTGCTACAGCTTCAGGGCCAATAAGTTTTCCTGCAGCTGACTTGGCTCCCTTAGGTAAAATACGTGGCTCAGTTGCTTTCGCTTCATTATTTTCCTAAGTCATTGTCAGATAGACAGTTTCGTATAGTACAGGGGTCAGCAAACTATGGCCCCCGGGCCAACCTGGTCTGCCACCTGTTTTTATATAGCCCATGAGAATGATTTCACTATTCTTAAACAGTTAGGAAAAATCCCAAAGAACAATAATTTATAACATGTGAAAAATATATTAAAAACACATTTTAGTGTCTGTAAATAAAGTTTTATTGGAACATAGCCACACTCATTCATTTAGGTATTGTCTCTGGCTGCCTATGCGCTACAGCAGCAGAACCAAATAGTCACAACATACACCATCGGGCTGGCAAACTGAAAATATTTACTATCTGGCCCTTTACAGAAAAAGTTTGCTGACCTTCATATACTGCGAAGAGCTCAAATATTAAAGCTCAAGAAGAACAAACAAATAAACATGAATTTCAGTTCTGTCTCAGCTGGCAGTGTGAACTTTCAGTATCATCCAATGTCTGTGAACCTCAAATTAAATGGGGATAATAAGACTTTCCTTAAAGAATTGTTAGACGTATTAGAAGCAATGCCTGTATAGGTTTGGAATATGTTAGGAACTCAACAAATATTAGCAATGATAATAATAATACTTACTAAAATTAGTATTAGCACAAACTTTACCCTCAAAATTTCCCCTTGGTATGCTTTGAGAGTTCCTGTATCAAATGCCTTTTGAAATCCAGGCAAATATACAACTTAAAACAACTTTCCTAGCCCCTTTCCTCCATTAGTTGGGTGATGACAGAACAAATTCCCATCACATCATGTTTTGACAGCAAACTGGAAAGAGGTTAATATCTTTATAATTCACATCATTGCACCCCATCATGAATTCCCTGAGTAATCAATCAGTTTCTTGGAAAATTGTCTCCTGCGTGATAAAGTGACACTATCTGAAATAGGAATTCATCATATCCTGGCCAATCCTCTTTCCAACTGTCTTATCCCAAGAACGTCAGAAAATAAGTTTAGTTAACAGAAAATGGGGAACCAACATTTAGTCAACAACTAGCATACAGGAACAGTCCCCAGGCTACCAGAACCCTGCTCCTTCAGATTTCCTGAAGGGCACTTAGAGTGGCAGAGGCAGAGATCAACCTTGCGTTTTGATTGACATTGCCACAGTCATCTAGGGAGTTGGGGGTATAACCAACACTCACCTCGCCCACAGCTTCCATCAGGTCCTTGACCTCAGCCCTGGCCACCTCCAGTCCTTCAGAAGATTCTGCCATCCCTGGTGGCTTCTTGGTGTCAGGCGTGCCTCCTGGCTTCCATCTTATTCCTGGAGGGCAAAAGAGGTCAACTCTAGCCCTTTTTCTTTGTGTGACCCCACCCTTTCCCCTTCTGGCATCCCGCCATTTTCTCCTGCTCTCTAGGCAGTTTGGGCTTAGCAAAGTCACTTGCAGCCCCCTCAGACTTCCTCCTCCCGCTGCACTCCCCTTTCTATGGCACTTTCTGGGATGATCCACATCTCTCACGAGTGACAAGACGTCATCTTGCTAATTAGCATATGGCCTAATTATGGCAGCGTTACACTTTAGAAGACAGAATTAAAGTCTGAAGTGACCTAAGTAATTAGGAGGGGCAGGCAGAGACAAATGAAAGCAGCAGTGATAAAGTGGGGGTGCGCAGTGACTTGGCCACGTCCTCCGAGGCTGAAAACAACTGGTCCCAACTCGCGTGCATGGACACCTGGGGATTGACTCCAAGCAGGCTGCTGTTGTCGAGAGGGAGCATCCTATGTAGGGCATGAGGGGATTCTCTTTCCTCCCTCTCCTCTTTATTCTCTCCTCCAGCACAACTGGTGCCAAGGCGGCACTTGGTAAGACAGAGCAAATGAATCCAAAAAATTCATGCCCACAGAGTTGAATTTTCACAGGGTGTTGCAGAGGACCCAGGACAGTGGGGAGGGGTGCAGTGTGATAGCTTTTTTTTTCACTTTCTTTTTATATTATTTTTTATTGATTTTTAATTCTAGTTGATAGATGTGTGATAGCTTAATGGCTATGCTGAGGTGGACACTGGCAGACAGTGATCTCTACTCAGCTAGTATTTTGGCCTGGGATGAGGAGAAACAAGAACATCATGTGCACATTGGTTGTGTTCCCCCAGAAGTCGACCTTGGGTCAGGAATGTGAGTACAAGTTTATTTGGGAGATCCAGGAAGCCCTGGCAGGGAATGAGAACATGTCACAGAGAAGGGAAAGAACGCAATAGAGGTTATGTCAGCAAGCGAGTTACCACCGTGGGCCACCAGAGCTCAGTCCACCTGGGGGGAGAGTAAAAAACAGGGGTAGGCAAACTTTTCTTGTAAAGGGCCACATAGTGGGTATTTTCTGCTTAGTGGAACAAATGATCTCTGTCACAACTACTCAACTCTGCCTCTGTAATGTAAAATCAGCCAAAGTACAGAAATAAATGGGTATGGCTGTGTGCCAATAAAACTTTATTTGCAAAACCAGGTGGCCAGTCCAAGGGCTGTAGTTTGTCAGCCCCTTGCTGTAGAATAGTGTCTCTCAAGCTCCTGTAGTGAAAAACAATATTTAAAAAAATGTCCAAAACAAGATTTTTGTAAATACAACAAAAATGAATCACTAGAAAAATGAAACTAAAACAACATATACAAAATACAAGCCTTTTAAAAAACTATTAGAATAAAAAGACACACAATGTTTCTAATTACTGTAAGAGTTTCTAAATACTCTGGAGTTGTGTATCTTTTCATGGACTTATTGGCCATCTATCTGTAATTTTCTTTGGTGAAGTGCATTTCAATTCTCATTTATAAAACAGTTTTTCAGAGAATTGCTTGGTGGTGTAGGGAACACCCTCCCCCATGCACGCACGCGCGCGCACACACACACACACACACACACACACACACAGGAACTGGTATCAGAATCGTTAGATGCCCTTCAGACAATCAAATAGCAGTATCATATTATAAATTTGAGCCTGCGGGGGCTTCAGAAAAGTCTAGGCTGGAATAATAAATTTGTATGTCATCAGCATCCAGATAGTAGCGGAAACCATGAGACTGGATAAGTCCCTGACAGGGTAACAGTAGAGAAAGGAGCCCAGGAGGGAACGCTAGTGGCTTCCAGCTACCCATGGGGTGGTATTATCTTCGGAGAAAGTTTGCGTAAGATGAAGCATGGGCAGTTTTACAGGGAAGACGGAGTTTGAAAAGCCCATGGAGCTCCAGGAGAGAGGGGCAAATGAGCTCTAGCTCCCACATAGAATGCAGGAGTCTGGTTTTTATCAGACAGTCAACGCTTCAGCCTTATTTCCAGAAGAAGAGATAAGGCTTGGGTTATCCACTGCTAGGTATATTTGCTGCCTAGATCTAAGAGAAAGGACCCTATGCCCCCTTTATAATTTCTATAGAAACTAAGCCTATGGCAGACATTGTTTACTGTCAAGTAAGCAGGAATAAGTATTTTCATTATACAAAGCTTTGAAAGCATGCGATCCTCTATGATAAGATTTGTGATAAATTATATTGCTTTTGAAAAGATTGGGCTTTATTATAAAATATTTTGGTTCCAAATGACCTAATAGTCAAGAATCTGCCAAATATTATTGTGATGGTTACATTTTATGTGTCAACATGTGTAGCCTATGGTTGGTTGGTTGGTCAAACACTAGCTTACAGAAGGTATTCTGTAGATGGGATTAACATCTACAGTCAGTTGTCTTTAGGTAAAGGAGATTACTCTCTGTACTGTGGGTGGGCCTTATGCAATCAGTTGAGGGCCTTAAGAGCAAAACCTGAGGCTTCCAGGAGAATAAGGAATTCTGCCCTAAGACTGTAACAGAGAAATCTTGCCTGTAATTCTAGCCTGATGGCCTGCCCTACACATTTAGCACTTAAGACTACAACGTCAACTCCTGTCAGAGTTTCCAGCCTGCCAGGCTGCCCTACAGATTTCAGATCTATCAGGCCCCACAATTGGGTAGGCCAAGTCCTTAAAATAAACCTCTTTAGTACGCGCGCGTATGTGTGTGCATGTGTGTGTGTGTGTGTGTGTGTGTGTGTGTGCGCGCGCGCGCGCGCATACACATATATACAAACCTATCCCATTGGTTGTGTCTCTAGACAACCCTGACTGATAGAGTTATTTATTTACATATTTCACGTAAGTAAAAATTCGTAAGCAAACTACACTGAATGATCAAGAAGCATCCCTGATTGCTCCTCTCATTGCGTACACGACCCCAGGACACCAGAGGTGCTTCAGATGCTTGATGAATGGGAAAAGAAGGAGGTAGGGAGGCCTTCCCATCTGTAAACTGAACTTCCCTGCAGTTTCTGCTTGTACATCAAGATGGAGATGGTCTGTAACAGGTGACCTTATTGCTGATAAAGGCCACCACCCTTAGCACCTCTTGGATGGTTCACCACGTGCCACTTGGAAAAGAAAAAGGCTGATGAGCTGTTCTTCATAGACACTGAGGGAAGAGATTTCCAAAACCATACGACTTCTAGAAACAGTATGCCATTGATAAGAAATTATTTCGAATTGCAAAATGCATCTGTGTCAAAGAAATGGATGTAAAAGCCTGCACATTCTTTTGTTAGCAAAACTGAATTCAGCCAGACAATCTTTCCTGTGTTATTACAAAGCAAGTTCTACAATAATTAGCCAGCTCTCCCAACAGAATGAAAGGCAGCTGATTTTCTAAATCACTTGCTTACCAATACAGGATTGCAACTCAGTGGGCCACTCTGAATAACTTATTTTTAGGACATATGTTTTGCATGCCATTATTTTCACAAAGAGATGTTTTGTCAAATAAATTGTTGTTCATGTCCCTGACAGATTTTTATGTGAGAAGTAAATAGAAATACCTTCATAAGATCATAGGCCTAAATGTAAAAGCAAAAACCATAACCTTTCTTGAGGAAATCATAGGAAAATACCTTCTTGACCTTGTCGTAATCAAAGATTTTGTTAAACAGGACCCAAAATGCATTAACAATAAAAAAAGTGATACACTGCATTTCATCAAAATTAAAAGCTTCTGCTCACCAAGACACCATTAGGAAATGAAAACGCAAAACACATGCTATGATCAGATTTGCAACACATAACTCGTGACAAAGTATGCGAATCCAGATGCTAAAAAGAACTGCTACAAATCAACAATAAAAAAGACAAACAACTACGTTTTTTAAATGGGACTTGAAAATAACACTTCATAAAAGAAGATTATAGATAGATGGCCAATAAGCACATGAAAAGATAGTATCATTAGTGATCAGGAAATGCAAATTAAAACAATGAGACACTACTATAAACCCAGTAAGATAGTTTAAATGGAAAGATTAGCATTAACAAGTGATAGCCAGATATGGAGCAACAGGAATGCTCATACATTGTTGGTGGGGGTGTAAAATGGTGAGACATATTTGGAAAAGAGTTTGACTCTTTCTCATATGTTTTCCACAATCTTACTTCTAGGTATTTCATTCCTAGGTGCTTACCCAGTGGAAACGAAAACACATGTCTCCACAAAGACTTGCATATAAATGTTCATAGGAACTTTGTTCATGGTAGCCAAAAACTAGAAACACCCAAATTTCCATCAACAAGTGAGTGGATAATGAAATTGTGGTATATTCAAACAACGTTATATTACTCAGCAATATAAAGGAACAGACTACTGATACATGCAACGACACAGATGAATCTCAAAATCAGTACGTAGGGTGAGCAGTACGTTGGCCTGAGGTTGCAGGGGGAGGAATCGGAGGTAGATTTGACTGGAAAGGGGCTTGAGGGATCTTTCTGGGGAGATAGAAATGGTCCATATCTTGATAGAGGCAATGGGTATGTGGATGAATTGCTTTGTTACAACTCACTAAACTGTGCACTTAAGGTCTTTGCATTTTACTGCCTGTACATTATGCCTTAATAGAAATTTCTTCTTCATGTAACATACATTGTTGCTTCCATGTCTTCCCATTCATTAGAAATTTTCCAGAATCATTATAAGACAGTCAAGATTTTATAGAGGGTAAGGTGGATTTCTTTCAAAGGCTCCAAATACAGGAATATCCTAAGAAATTACAGCAACTGTTCTAACACTGTTTTACTAATGCTTACCTTCTATAAAAGGCAGAAAATAATAATAAGAAATGAACATTTTGGGCTACATTTCTGTGGGCTAGAACAGCATGGAGAGTATGCAGGCATGAGGTCCCATGAGGAAGAGCATAGAGCATTCTTTGTTGCTCACCTGTCCTCATCAACATAGTGCCACCTGTCGTGGCATCTTATGCCTGTGTTCTATTGGGGCAGCTGTGCAGCCCTCAGTAGTCTGCTGTGGGGCTCTGAGTCCAGATGGCCCTGGTCCCCTCTGAAAATGTTGTTGGCTCTGTGGCCCTCTAAGCCTCTCCGGTGAGCCCCTCCGGCAATCCTAACAAGCTCTCCATTACTTCAGTCCCCTCTCCCTAGAACTGGAGTCTATGTCCATGAACTTGGATTGGAGGTCAATTTGAAAGCATGCAAGGAGCTATTTTTATAATGGTTTCTCCCTCTACCTTGTCCCAAACCTTCCATCATATCCTCACTGGGCCCTGAACTGTGAAGTCTTGACCTCTGCCTTGTCCACCTCTCACCCTCTGGCCCTGCTGTTCGAGGGAAAGTTCAAGGAGTTTGAACCTCAGCTGCTTCCCCCTGGACTTGGATCTCAGTTAACTACCTGGCTCTCAGCATCCCATGTTCCACCCTGCAGATTCCAAACTTGGTCCAGATAAGAGGCCATCACTCCCCTATCACTCATCACTCTGGATGGAGGTTGAGAAATTACATTTAACAAGTAGTAATATGTTGTTCAGCAAGCTTGTCGTTGAGAACAGTTTAAAGAACTCAAAGATCTGATGGGTTTGCATTATTCTAAATTTGTAAAACAGCTTTTAGTTTTTGTAATTGTAGTTAAAAAAAAATTCCTACCTCTCAGAAAACTGGGAAGGCACTACATACAGGAATTTTGATAATTGAAGTCTTTTTTTCTTCTCAGTTTGGTGTTTGAGATATATATCTGAATGGGAATTTTCTTTAAAATGCTGTGATTCCACATAAACATATTCCAACTTATGGGATAATAGTACATTTTCATAAAGTTTTCCTGTTATGAGAAAAGTATTTTCTTTCAGATATATTTTTGACCCTGAGTTAACCGATTGTCTGAAAATAAAGAGGTCTTATTTTGGTCTTCTACCCATCTACCTGAGTGCAGGAACTAACTGAAACCCAAGTAGCACATATTCATAGACTGAAATAAAAAGACAGTTTCTGCAAAATTAAGTATGCATTACACTTGAAGACGCTGATGTCTAAGAGAAACCTAGACAGTTTAAGGAAACTCTTGGCCCAGGCTGAAAAGCAACAAACCGAAGTTCAATTTAGAAGGCTGGAATTATACTCTATTATTTTTCACCCTAGCCACTGCACTGGGAAGATGGAAGACGTGGCTAGTCAGTTACAACAGCTGGGCTGGAATACTGCATAGTTTATGATCTCTGAAGCTTAAAAGAAAATCCGTTTACAAAATTTCAGAGATACATCAAAATGACAAGGGGAATAAAGTGCCTTCATTTTCAATTAACACCAGTCAGAGTTTTAGAAAGCTGTAACACCCTCGTTCCCCTTTTCCTTACCTCTTCTACCATCTCCCATTTTGATCATAAACATGTCGTGCAAACAGAATTGATGGGATGTTTACAAAACACGTTTTCAGGAGCTGCTAATAATATATGTAAACTGAAAATGTACTTTTCCAAAGAGACATAAATTACAAGTGACAGAATACAAGGTACACAAGAATGCATTAAAATACATACCACAGAGCAGACAAAATCACGGGAGATGTGGTCTAGGTATTATTTATTGAATACCCACCATATGATAGAAAGTTCCCAAATTTCTCCTGAAGAATTAGTATTCTTCCACGCTGATAAATTATGGACTATCTACTTAGAGGATGACTCAAAAAGAAAAGTATAGTATTTCACTGTACCTAGAACCAACTGGGGAAGAAATAAAAATATTTAGGATACTACCTTTTTATGACTGATTAAATGAAGAATTATATGT
>NW_017731505.1:1228275-1231355 GCF_001890085.2 Hipposideros armiger
CAACGTCCTCCACAACTAGACTGAAGAACAAAAGGACAGCAACTTGTCTGTTCCCCTTCCCCCAGTTCCCCAGCATTGTTCCCATCCCCCCAATTCCCCAATTAAAAAAAAAAAGTCATCTGGAGGGCCAGCCGAATGTCGTGTTGGTTAAGAGTTGGATTGGGATAACAGCTATGAGCAGCAGGGCTGCCGGTTCGGATCCCACATGGGCCAGTGACGCTGCACCCTCTACAGCTAAGATGGTGAACAACAGCTCGACCTGGAGCTGGGCTGCCATGAGTCACCGACGATGGCGTAGGCTGCAGGGGGGCTGGCCGGCTGTGGGCGTGAGCTTTCATGAGCTTCCACGAGCCTCCATGAGTGGCTGCCAATGGCCAGCAAGCGACTGCCTCACCCGGGAAGAGCACAATGATAATACCAACATGGGCCACTGAAGCGACGCCCTCCACAACTAGACTGAAGAACAAAAGGACAGCAACTTGTCTGTTCGCCTTCCCCGATTCCCCAATGCTGTTCCCCTCCCCCAATTTTCCAATAAAATCTTAAAAACAAAAAAGTCATCTGGAGAAGGAGGAAAGGTTGCTGACCTAGCATTTCACGTGTCTTCCAGTTGAATTGTGTAGAAGCTTCGAAACTGGATTTGGCTGTGACCCAAGAAGGCCTAAGTGGAGGAGGAGGCTAATCTAGGACTCCAGGTACCCAGGCCTGAGTCCAAATGTTATTACAGATCCACTGAGTAACTGCGAGCACCTCAGCTTCCCTGGGTCTCACTGAACTCCCCTGGGAAAGAGGTGAGGTTTCAGATTATGCTCCAAGGTGCCTTAAGAGTCAGTAAGAGTTCCTCAAGAAACCCCCATGATGGGAGGGTGGTTGGGAATGCGAGCTCCATCACTTGCCCAGTTTGATCAACTTTACAGACTGACATCACATATTAGAACCATCCTTTTACAACAGCTAAAGGAAGATTTTAAAAACTCATCACAATGACTCTAAACATTCTTTGCTTCGATGACTCATTCCACTTCTCTTGATCCCAAAGTTCTGGCTTCCTTTAATATCCCCTTAACATTCCCTTTTCCTATAAAACAAATGAATTGAAAGAGGAATCACGTTAGAGTGGATGGAGCCAACTTCTCGATTAGGACAATAAACCCAGGGTCAGGACTGACACTATGTTTAGAGGCCCATGGAAATTATTTTAATCTTTTAAAATCAGAAGGGAAAAAGAGTATAATAACAAGTATATATAATAATGACTCTGGCCTGGCTTATATTTGTCAATGCCCAAACAGTAGTCAAATATAATTTTTAATATTTTTCAGTGGAGGATGGGGCCCATGAAATACATGGCCTTTGGGAGACAGATATGGGTTCAGGGTCCTACTTTTCCCTTATTAGCTGCATGTTATTTACCTCGTGTCTCAGTCTCTTTGTCAGCTAAACAGGACACAGATCCCTCCAGGAACTGTTGGGAGGCTTAAATGAGCAAGCCAATAAAGCTATGGCTCAGCAGGTACTACACTGCGGGCGGTTCTCCCCTTCGCCCCTCCTCTTCGCCCAAGCCCCCAGCCAGATCGTGCCAGCAGATATCTTAGGGGACACGTGGCCAAGATCTGGTACTTGACCTTGACTCTCAATTTCTAAGTTGTCCTGCTAGATAATTCAGCCCTGTTTTGTTCTTTCTGTGTGAGTGGTTAAACAGAAATCACAAAATGGTCTTCTAGGGCCGGCCGAGTGGCGCGTTGGTTAAGAGCTGGCTTGGGACGCCAGAGGGCCCTGGTTCAGATCCCACATATGAGGGCCAGTGACACTGCGTCCTCCACAACTAGACTGAAGAACAAAATGACNAAATAAAAATATTTAGGATACTACCTTTTTATGACTGATTAAATGAAGAATTATATGTGTGTGTGTGTATGTGCATGTGTGTGTCTACAAATATATGTGCACATACACACACACACACAAACACCTTAATGATGAAGTGCTTTTTCCTAACTTTGTTACAAATGAAATATGCTTGTCTTCCAATGGTGAGTGCCCTCGAAAGGGAACACTGGTTTGTTAGTGGTATAGAGGTCTGACTATTATTACTACTTAGTTCTTATTTCGTTCTTTGTTTCTCAGCCTGAACATACCATTCTCACACCAAATAGATTTTTCCCTATAACTTCATCCAGCACATTATAGTAAGATTATTCTTCTTGGAAGGCCATCCTCAGTTTCGCTATCACCACTCTATAAGTCAGTGGTTCTCCATCAGGGATGACTGCACCCCCTGGGACATTTGGCAATGTCTGGAGATATTTTGGACTGACACAACTGGGGAAGTGATGCTACTGACATCTGCTTGGTAGAGGCCAGGATGCTACTAAATTTCCCAGAATGCATACACCAGCCCCCCACCCCAACACACACACACACACACACACACACACACACACACACACACATCAAGATGTCAACCGTGTTGAGATTGAGAAAGCCTCAACTAGAGTCAGGTATAACTACTTATATAAAACTATGCCTGCTGTGTGATTAGCTCACTGCTAACCCATTCTATTTTGGGGCTTCAGAATTAAGCTCCCCAGTTTATGGCACATTTTCATCACCGGATTCCACAAGGCCTTATTTTGTTTTATTTATTTCTTTTCAATTCCAATTCCTCCATGCCACCATTCTAATGTATTTGATGTGTACTTTTTTATTTGTAGATGATCTTGTATGGCATTTAGGGGTGTGTTTGTGACATGTACCTTATGTTACACACATGGCATTGGGATCTAAACCCACATCATTCTCCTGACTTTTTTTTTTCCACACAGCACTGTTTTTAGGATCCACTCATGTTGCTGTGTAAAAATCCAGTATGTTCCTTCTTTTTTTTTTAAGATTTTTTTATTGGGGAATTGGGGAGATGGGAACAGCGCTGGGGAATTGGGGAAGGCGAACAGACAAGTTGCTGTCCTTTTGTTCTTCAGTTTAGTTGTGGAGGATGTTGCTTCACTGGCCCAAGTTGGCACCATCATTGCGCTCTTCCCGGGCGAGGCAGATCAGTTACCGGCTTCTGGACAGCCGCT
>NW_017731505.1:1235025-1238846 GCF_001890085.2 Hipposideros armiger
CCAGTGAAGCAGCGTCCTCCACAACTAGACTGAAGAACAAAATGACAGCAACTTGTCTGTTCCCCTTCCCCCAATTCCCCAGCGCTGTTCCCATTACCCCAATTCCCCAATAAAAATAAAAAATAAAAAATAAATGGTCTTCTAAAAAATTAAATTTATTGGGGTGACATTGGACAATAAAATTACATATAATGGTTTTATAATGCTCTCCTGCCTCTCTGTGGAAAAATCCCAGTTTTGACTGAAATAAACGGAGGTAAATGAAGGAGGCACGACCTGGACCTCACACTTTCTCCTTTTTATTCCCCAGAACTCAGAAGTAGCCAAACCTGACAAGAGAAATAGAAATTGACAGAATGTATGGCTTGATTGACTAAAAGATCTGTCCCTAAAAAGATGCAAATAAATCCAGTTTCCACAGTTTAGATTGGGCTCACCTTTCAAAAACACCCAAAAACTTTTGCACTTCAAGATGATCATTTGCTGTTCGGATTTAAAAATAAGACTATAACATTAGCAAAACCACTCCAAGTTAAGAGCATACTTAAAGCAGAATTGTAGAATACTTTAAAGCAATGGAGGTAGTATGAAGAACTGTGTCTGAAAGTGAACTAGATTTCACTTGGAAGACTCTGCAGAGTATGTGTGTGTGTATTTGTGTGTGTGGAGATAGGTATATAGGTGCACGCGCGTGCACATGCATGCAAACCCATTAAATTACAGTACAAGAGTGACCCAGCAGCCCACCCCCATCCCCAGCTGAGTCACCCAGCTGGGATCATGCTTTCTTTATATAAGAAGGATGCTTCCACCCCTTCTCCCAATTAGAGAGGCCTCACCTGAACTCAGCTTCCCATCAGCCCATTGGCTCCCTTCCTGAGACGGAAGGGGCCATAAGTTCCCATGAACTCCTAAGGCCTTGGGTCCGGGTATCTAACATTTTCTGGACAAGTTCTGCAAACAGCTGCAACCAAATCTAGAATACTCCACCCTTGACATGATCGCTCTCATGCTCCCCTACAAGAATGAAAAGTCATGAGGGGCAGGGTGACTCTGCTACAACAGGGACCTCAGGTGCATATGCAGCCCAAAGCCCTACTTTAGCACTCCTTTCTGTGGGATATTGGGAGGATGGGGGGCCTCTTGGTTTGTAAGTCTACCCTTTCCGTATAGGTCCTACTCCTTACCCCGTCCTATGTAACACACAGTTTATCCAGAGCCTTGATGAATGACCTGTAGGCAGCCAAAGGAACCCCCTGCATGACAGATGTGAGCTGAAATATTGGTGGTATTCATGTCTGGGTAGGCAATGGCTATTTTCTTTATTCTACTTTTCTGAGTTTGCAAATTTTCTACCTTAGTTTTAGAATGGAGGAGGGGGTAGTTATTATTTAAAATGAACTTGAACCCACCCAAATAGTAACCCCTCAAAAGAAATGACTCTACTTGGTGATTTGCTCTAGAATTAACCACTGGTTCCTTCAAAGATGTAATCTATGAGCTACCAATGTTAAAGAAAATCGAATGTCAGCTCTCAATTCATCACCCTAAATGTTGCTAAAAAAGAAACTAGTCCATGTCTCTTTAGTTTAGAGGATGACAGTCTCTGTTACAAAAGATTCTTTCTTAGAAAACATCTTGCTGCATCTTTATAAGGTTGCTTTCCCTCCAGGACTTTCAGGAAAAGCTATTCTTGTGAGAAATAATAAATCAAGCTAAATAAAATATGGCTTGAAAAAGGATTTACACTTCCACTTACGAGAATGGATAGCGGCAGTAGATGAATCAAAGTCACCACATTTAATTCATTGTCCTAACAAGGGTGGCTATTTGGTTTCCCAGCCTACAGGAAATAAAAGAAGTGAAACAGGAGAAGGACGGAGCAAAGGAGGCTCAGAGGTACATAGACTGCAAGGCTGGAGAGCAGGTGGAAATAAATGGCTGCTGGACTCAGAGGGTAATAAGGAAGAGGTATCAAGATATTTTAAAAGCAGTAGATATATAAAAAAATTTCAAACAAAATTTGTAAAGTACTATTGGACCACGCAAATAAAGTTTTTTTGATTTGTTTTATGACTAGCACCTGGCACACAGTAGGCACTTTACAAATGTTTGTTGTATGGCTGTTTTTTTTAAACTTTATTGGGGAACATTGTTTCTTTTCCAGGACCTATCAACTCCAATTCAAGTTGTTGTTTTCTTTTTTTTTTTTTAAGATTTTATTGGGGAATTGGGGGATGGGAACAGCGCTGGGGAATTGGGGGAAAGGGAACAGACAAGTTGCTGTTGTTTTGTTCTTCAGTCTAGTTGTGGAGGACGTTGCTTCANCCAGCTCCAGGTTGAGCTGTTGTTCAGCATCTTAGCTGTAGAGGGCAGTGTCACTGGCCCTCATATGTGGGATCCGAACCGGGGCCGTCTGGTGTCCCAAGCCAGTTCTTAACCAACGCGCCACTCGGCCGGCCCTCCAGTATATTCCTTCTAACTGCTAAGAGATATTCCAGAGTATGCTTTCTCCTCAGTTTATCATCATAATAGTGATGACAATAATATAATAATAATAATAACCCCCACTCCCCACCAGCGGTGGCATTTCCAACACCCACTATTATGAATGTCATGATGAACATCTTCACAATGTTCCATATGTCTGTGTGAGAATTTCCCGGAGACATGAATCCAGGAGAAAGATTACTCAGTGCTCTTTCAGATATTACCATAATTGATCTTCAAAGCATTGATGTGAGATAGGCAGCATTATTTTCCATTGTTAAAATGGGAAAGTGAAGCTTCAGGGGATTACAGAAATCACCTATTTATATAATCCCCGGGGAGCTTCATTTCCCGTCTTAGATCACCTAAGGTCATCCAGCAGAGCTAGAATTTGAATGTATTTTGTGACGCTCACACCTCACTTTCTCTTTAGAAATGAATGACTCCATGCAGAAGCAGAAAAGAATGAAGAATGAAGGCCAGAGCAGAACTGACACTGACAGGAGGGTGACACGGAGGGGTTTGCGTGAGTCTCCTGCCCTGCCCCACATGAGGCATCTCCGTCCCCAGGACCCTTAGGAGCAAATCCCTCAGGGACAGCTGGACCCATGAGAGGACGGAAGAGGACGACATGATGGCCTGAGCCTCAAGCCCAAAGGAGATCTCGCAAAGAAACCCAAAATTCTCCTAGTGTTTGAAAATCTTTACCATTCATTCTTTCATTCATTTTCCATATTAATTCATCAACTATGATGTGTAGCACTCTTGTCAAGTAAAACCTATCATTGGGGGGGATTGTGCTCCTATCTGTGACCCCCACATCACAAGGAGATAGTGTCCTCGCTTGGACTGCTGTCTGAGCTGTCATATACATGATCCTCAGGCAAAGCATCCCGATGGCCATGACCTAAAGACCAGAGGGGACGGGTGACATCAGAGTTGGGACCAGCTTCTGTCCATTAGAATCCACTGCACAGGAGCATGATGGAGACCTCTCCCACCTTGGACAGTCAGATCTCCGGCAGTAGGGAGCCCTCACAGGACCCACCACACATCAGGGGCAGTGTGGTGGCTGAGGTTGCTGCACTTGACTGAGCACAGCTACTGGTCCCAGGCCAACATGCCAAGGGGATAGGAACTAAAGGTTAAAAAGTCATCTGGATGGTTAAGAGCTGGTTCGGATCCCACATGTGAGGGCCAGTGGCGCTGCCCTCCACAGCTAAGATGCTGAATGACGGCTCAACCTGGAGCTGGGCTGCTGTGAGTCACTGGCAACGGCGTAGGCTGCAGCCCCTGCTGCAGTGGGTTGCCATGGGCTACTGTGTGTAGCC
>NW_017731505.1:1244101-1268436 GCF_001890085.2 Hipposideros armiger
CTGTTGTTCAGCATCTTAGCTGTGGAGGGCAGTGTCACTGGCCCTCATATGTGGGATCCGAACCGGGGCCCTCTGGCGTCCCAAGCCAGTTCTTAACCAATGCGCCACTCGGCCAGCCCCACCCATAACTTTGGATTCATCAATTATATTTTTAGAAACTGATCTAAAAAACATAATCTTAAAGTCATAAAAAGCCTTATGCCAAAATATTTCCAGTTGATAGGCTATTAGTAACACTGAAAATAAATCAAATTTCCAACAAGGAGGAATGGTTAAATAAACTCAATGGGCTATTACACAACCAGTAACATGATGTTCAGGACAACCTATAAAAATACAAGAAAAGGCTCTAAATTCCTTAAATTTATGTATCAATCTATCCACACACACGCATTCATATATGTGTGCATGTATATATGTGTACAAAAGCATCTATATGGTATAATTCTGAGTTAAAAGAATAACTATTATTTCCTGTACCAACTGCACCACAGAGTAATCAAATAGTTGTTGAAGGAAAGCTCCTCTTTATAGAAGTATTCCAGCTAATAAATGAAGATTGAAAGAAAGAATACACTGAATGATTTATCTTTGCTGAGTAACAAATTACGCCAGAACATACAGGCTTAAAACAGCACAGCTTCTTGTGGGAAGAACTCCGGTGTGGCTGCACTAGGGGTTCTGGCTCAGGGTCCTTCGGGGAGTACACTCAAGACGCCAGCTGGGGCTGCAGCCATCTTGACTTGACTTCCAAGCTCACTCACAGGGCTATGGGCAGGAGGCCTCAGTTCTTTCCCATGTGGTCCCTATGACATGGCTGTTGGCTTTGCTCAGAGTAAGTGGCCCAAGAGACAGGGGGCAGAAGCCTTTATGACCTCACCTCACAAGTGACATACCATCATTTCTCCCATATCCTATTGGTTGTACAGACCAACCCTGATACAGGGCAGAAGGGCACCATATAATGGTATGAATATGAGGAAGCTGGATACCATGGACACCATCTTTGATACTCCCAGTGAATTAATGGATCTATGCTATGATCATCAATGGCTGCTGACATCACAAGAGAAACAACCAGACATGAAGTGTCACTTGATATACGTAACAACAGCAGCTATAAAGTAGTCTTCCCCAAAACCTGAACTTGAATCTGATGAAGCCTATGGATCTATCTACTAATGTACTAGAACTGGAGGGGACACAGGAACATGTTAAACAATACCATGTAAACGAATTAGCAAAGTCCAGGTGCTGAGCAATTTTACAAGAGAAATAACTAGTTTCTCCCAAAAATAAATTGCAGGAGGATAAAACAAAAAAGAGTGGAGAGAAAACCTACAGTTTAAAAAGAGACGAAAGAACCTATCAACAATTACAACATTGGAACATTATTTCAATCCTGATCTGAACAAGTAAATTGTGCAAAAGAAGACTAAGCATGTAAACATAAAGGAGAAGCTTTAAAGTAGACAAATACAACCCCTGAAACCATACATTTTAAGGGGGAAGATAATTCTGTACACAGAATATCTTAAGAAAACATTATAGTAAAAACAAACATTCATTTATCCATGCAGCTAACAAATGCTTATTGTGTGTTCAATATGACCAAGGCATGCAGCAGTCATCCTGGACCAAAATAAAAATGGTAAGTTGCCAGAACCCCGGTGGATGCCTGAAATTGTGGATAGTACTGAATCCTATATATACTATGTTTTCTCCTATACCTGCATACCTGTGATAAAGTTTAATTTATAAATTAGGCACAGGTAGAGATTAATAATAAAATAGAACAATTATAATGATACATTATAATAAAAGTTATGTGAATGTGGGCTCTCTCTTTTTTCTTTTTAAGCTGTGCCATCCTGCCACCTGTTGGCAGCTCAGCAGCTGCTCAGCTTGGGCTGGGAATCGAACCGCTGTTGCTCAGAGCTCAAACTCTTGAGAGAGCTCCTAACCAACTGAGCCACTCAGCCGGCCCCTTCTCTTCCTCTTAAAATACTGTACTGTAGTGTACTCACCTCTTCTTCTGTGATGATGTGAGATGCTAAATGCCTACGTGATGAGATGAAGGGAGGTGAATGACATGGGCATTGTGATGTAGTGTCAGGTGCTTACCAAGGACTGTGCCTGTAACTTTGCAATTTGAGGTGTGACAGCAAAACTAGCACAAATTTATTTTTCCTTCTTCACAATTTCACAGATAAAAAATTCGTTCTCACCATAGATCTTAGCAACCACAGCACACAAATTTTTTTTTCATTCCTAATTAAGTGGAGAAATTTCACCTCTTCATTTCAAAGACGCACTTTCCGGCTTCTCTTTGGCATAGCTGAATTGCCAGCATCACCACTCTTGCGCTCTGGGGACACTGTGAAGTAAAATGAGGGTGACTTGAACACAAGCACTGGGATACCAGGATAGGCGACCCAATAACTGATAACTGATAATGAAGTGACTATCGGGCAGGAAGCAACCAGTGTGCTGACACTGATGAGGGGTGGTTCACATGCTGGGCGGGACATAGGAGACAGTGCGAGATTTCATCAGTCTACTCAGAACAGGGAGCAATTGAAAACTTATGAATTGTTCATTTCTGGAATTTTCCATTAAATATTTTCAGAATGCGGTTGGCCAAGGGTAACTGCAACTGCAGACCACAAAATTGCAGATAAGGTTGGGGGGACTACTGTGTTATGCTTGATATCTGGTGTTCAGGAAGGGAGCAAAATGCAAGTTGCATTTTTGAAAAGTGGTATAAAAATGATTGAGTCTAATAATCGAGAATATGACTTGGGCAGAAGACATCAAATCAATTCTCATATATTCTTTGCAAGGTTTAATTTTATATCAGATGCTTTAAAACATACTTCGTCATTTTACATTAATGATGAACATGCCTACCCCAATCCTTCAAGCGTTTAGTGGCAAAGTCAGTCTATCTACTTTCTTTTCGTAGGATTTTTTCGATCAAGGTATGATTCACATATCACAAAACTCACCCGTTTCTAAGTGTACAATTCAGTAGTTGTAGCTTAGTCACAAAGTTGTGCAACTGTCACCACTATCTAACTCTAAAATGGTTTCATCACCCCCATAAAGAAATCCAAAAAAAAAAAAGAGGGCCGGCCGAGTGGCTCAGTTGGTTAAGAACTCGCTCAAGAGTGCAAGCTCTGAGCAACAGCGGTTCAAGTCCCAGCCCAAGCTGAGCAGCCGCTGAGCTGCCAACAGGTAGCAGGATGGCTCAGCTAAAAAAAAAAAAAAAAGAAAGAAAGAAAAACAAATCCATACCCATTAGCGTTCTCTCTCCAGAGGGTACCCCCCTTATGGCCCTCTCCTCCTCACCCCAGGCCTATTCTGGATATTTTGTGCAAATGGAATCATATTATTATAGTCTTTTGTGTCTGGTCTCTTTCACATAGTATAATGTTTTCAAGGTTCATCCGTGTTGCAGCATGTGTCAGTACTTCATTCCTCTTCACAGCCAAATAATATTCCATCGTATGGACAGACAACATTTATTCATCTGTTCTTCAGCAGATGGACTTTTTGCACTGTTTCCACTTTGGGGCTATTATGAATACTGCAGCTATGAACATTTGTACACAAGTTGTTGTGTGCATGTATGTTTTCAATTTCTTGGGCATATAACTTGAAGTGGATTTGCTGGGTCTTACAGAAACTCTACGTTTAGCTTTTTGAGTACCCGCCTCACACATATCTTCTTGGTGCCTAATCCACCCAAGTTCTTACTGAACTGGCTTGCCTTGGTCACATGTCCATCCTGAACCAATCACCATGGTGGCCAAGGGTCTGTGAGGCCAGTCTGTGTCCTATGTCCAGCCTCGGAGCTAGAGTGGAAGCCACCTACCTCACATATAAGCCACGGGACTGGGAGGGAGGAAGGGGGTGTCGCCCACAAGAAATGTAAGGAAGGGGAACAAAGAAAGGAGCAAAAAGCAAAAATGCCTGCCATGCTGGCTTTCCCTACGTATAGATCTAGCTGCCCCAAACTAATCATGAACTGAGAACAAGAAAGAATCTAACATTATCTTCTTACATCCACCTGGCACTTTGGACAATAGTTTGCACATAGTAAAAATCATTTTCAATACTTTCCAAGTCATCTCAGAAGCAATAAATTCCATTGCAAGAAACTTGTACAACTAGGAAAAGCACAAAGAAACAAGTAAAAGTCTCAGTACTCTGAATGACCATGGTTAAAAATTCAATGATTGCTTAAATTCTTTTTTCTATACATATATAAATAAGTATTATACAGGGCCAGCCGTGTGGCTCAGCTGGTTAAGAGCTGGCTTGGGAGTGCCAGCTCTGATCAGCAGGGCGCCAGTTGGGATCCCACATTGAGAGCCAGTGACACTCGCCCTCTACAGCTAAGATGCTAAACAATAGCTTGACCTGGAGCTGGGCTGCAGTGAGTCGCCGGCGACGGTGTAGGCTGCAGCGGGGCTGCAGTGGGCTGCCGTGAGCCGCTGTGAGAGGCCGACCAATGACTGGCGACCGATCTGCCTCACCCGGGAAGAGCACAATGATCATACCAATGTGGGCCAGTGAAGCCACATCCTCCACAACTAGACTGAAGAACAAAACAGCAATTTGTCTACCTGTCTATTCCCCTGCCCCGATTCCCCAACGCTGTTCCCCTCCCCCCAATTCCCCAATAAAATCTTTAAAAAAAAGTATTATACATATACGAGGACAAATAAATATTTACTGATCAACTAGAACATTCCAATTTGACTTGCTCTCAAGTTGTAGCTAATTCATTATTTTGTAAAAGTTCTGTTTTCTGCCATGTAGTTGACATATAAATGCCAGACCTCACTCCATTTCTTGAATTATGTTGTACTACCTGTTTATACTTTATTTTTTCCAATATTTTTAAATGTTTCTAATCATAAAAGTACTTTTACACAGGAGTTAAAGTAAAACACAGAGAATATAGTCAATGATATGGTAATAACTATGTATAGTGGCAGGTGGGTACTAGACGAGTCGGGGATCACTTCTTAAATTATATAAATGTCTAACCACTATGCTGTACACCTCAAATTAATGTAAAATAATATTGAATGTCAACTATAATTGAAAACTTAAAAGGGGGGGAGAAGGTGAAGGAGAATAAGAGGTTCAAATGTCCCGGTATAAAACAAATAAGTTTTTGTTGCTTTGTTTGTCTTGTTCCTTTGCTGCTTTCAGTTTTATATCTCACATATCAGTGAAGTCATATGGTTCTCGACTTTTTCTGTCTGACTTATTTCGCTTAGCATGTATTACAGAATTGTACACTTGAAACCAATGTAATTTTACTAACCATTGTGACCCCAATAAACTTTAATTAAAAAAAACAAATAAGTTATAGGGATGTAGTGTATAGCATAGGGAATATAGTCAATAATATTGTGATAGCATGGGACGGTGTCAGATGTTGCTGGACTTATTGTGGTGATCAGTTCTTAGTGTCAATAAATTTTGAATAACAATGGCATACACCTGAAACTAATATAATACTGTATGTTAGCTATATTTTAATAAAAATCTTTAAAAAATAAGATAATTATAACGGTATTTTACATGATATGATATCTGGAATTTACTTCAAAATAATTTGAGAGCTCTATAAGAAGTGGGTGAAAGTACAGATAAAACAAGACTGGCTATGAACTGCTAATGGTTCAAGCTGATTATTATCCCTTGGGGCTGAACATTCTACTGGGCCAACTTTTGTGTATGTGCAACATTTCCCAAAATAAAAAGTTTAAAAATAAACTTAATTTAATGCGATCTAGAGCAGATTTCATGTTGACATATTAGCTACAGAACAGCCAACTGTGAAAAATGGTGCTGCAGTCAGAGGGGCCCAGACATAGGTTATTTGTCAACCTGGCCATTGTGAAGCTCAATAGTAGCAGTGGGCTCCCCAAACATGTGATTCACACTGACTAGAGGCCAACCCAAAATTCTAGCAAGTCCCCCACAAAAAGTACATGATCCTCACTAATCACTGGGTATTATCTGTGCAATGCTATCTTAAATAAGTCCATATTTTAAGGTAACCAAAATATGCTCAGATGCTGTTTGGTAAACTTGATTGAAATACGAGGTCTGAGAGTTAAGTTCATGAACTCATCCTAGGAGAAGTGCTACATACCTCATTCCTGAATACCACTATGGTCACCTTCGAAGTACTCCCCTTGGGAAGCTATGCACCGATGCCAGCACCTAGTCCACCCTTCAAAGCAATTTTGGAACTCGTTTTTTCTGGGATGAACATCAGAGCTGTCGTTGTTATTACCCTTGATGTCCTGAATGTCATCCAAATGCCTTCCTTTCAATATTTCCTTTATCTTCAGGCAAAGAAAGAAGTTATTGGGGGCCAGAACAGGTGAGTAGGGAGGGTGTGCCCATACAGTTATTTGTTTGCTGGCTAAAAATTCCCTCACAGGCAGTGCCGTGTGAGCTGGTGCATTGTCGTGATGCAAGAGACATGAATTGTTGGCAAAAAGTTCACGCAGCCTTTTCAGCACTTCCAAATAGTAAACTTGGTTAACTGTTTGTCCAGTTGGTACAAATCTATAATGAATAATCCTTCTGATATCAAAAAAGGTTAGCAACATCGGTGCAAAAAGTTCATGAACTTAATGGTCAGAACTTGTGCACAACTAAGTCATGAACACAGAAAACAGTTTGCATCACATTACTATTTTTGCATATCCTGATAGCAAGCTAATTTTGTGGTGCATCACAGGAAAAGATTAGGTTTACTTAGATCCAGAAAATCTGGGAAACAGGAAAATATCCTTGGGAAAAGACAATCCTTCTTAAATTATTGTTTACAATGAGACATTAAAGATAAAATAAGCAGCTTACAAATATTGAACAGTCTATCTGAAAAATAATTTCTCAAAAATATATACTATTTCCTGTCCACAGAAAGTATATAGATGTTTCTATGAAGGCAACGAAGCTGACAAATGAACGACATATTGCAAAGTGTTCATTTTCCAACTGCCAAGGCCTTATGAGGTAGCAATTTATACAGTCATCTAGGAAATCGGAATGAAATAACTGTCATTTCTACGTTTTCAAAAAACTCATCACTGGCACTTTAAAACTACTCTGTGCTTTGTAGAAAATATAGGAAAATGAGTATAATTGTTTCCCCTTATCCATGGGGAATATGTTCTAAGACTCTCAGTAAATGTGTGCAACAGTGGGTAATACCAAACCCTATGTATACTATGTTTTTTTTCTATACATATGTACCATGGATAAAGTTTAATTTATCAATTAGGCACAGCAAGAGATTAACAACAGCAACTAATAATAAAATAGAACAATTATCACAGTATACTGTAATGAAAGTTTGTGAATGTGGTCTCTTTTAAAATAGTTCCTATACTGTACTCACCTTTCCACTTAAAGGCAGCACTTTGTGGCTTCCCTCCGGCGTACCTGAATTGCCAGCATCACCGCTCTTGCGCTCTGGGGCCATTATGAAGTAAAATGAGGGTGACTTGAACACAGGCACTGAGATACCGTGACAGTGGATCTGATAACTGAGTAGCTACTAAGTGACTAACAGGCGGGGATCATCTAAGGCGTGGAGATGCTGGACACAGGGATGAGGCAGGATGGATGGTGTGAGATTTCATCACACTCCTCAAAACAGAGCAAAATTTAAAACTTATGAGTTGTTGATTTCTGGAATTTTCCATTTAATAATTTTCAGACCACAGTTGGCCACAGGTAACTGAAACCGTGTACATAGAGAATTAATTATGAACACAAAATGGACTCTAATGATTCTGATAGCTACGTCGGTCACAAAATGACAGCCATATCAGAGCATCCCACAAAAGGCGTGCCCCATGAACGCCCTAACTAGGTAACTCCAGATACAGGGTGGAGTGTGACCACCTGGACAGCTTTATAAGATTGCAGATGGGGGCACTGCATGCAGTCTCCAGCATTAGATCAGAGCTCTCTGACTGCTCATCACTCAGGCCTCAGCTGAGGAGCTGATGACCACACCTGCACTCATCCCAGACCGGGCAGAAAAAGCCTCGCCTCTGGACTGTCTCACCAGCTGGGCCTGGTCTGATTCCTGATGCTACGCACCCTCGGGCCCCCAGCGCCAAAGGGACTCTCGCTGAACCCCGGACTCTCTCTCATCCTTCTTTTGTAACACTCTGTTCGCCTTGCCCCACCCTATTGCGTGCAAACCTGTGTGACCCTCTAGTGTGAAAATGCTCTCCCTCAAGTATTGGAGGCTGTCCTCTAGCTGGAGCCTTGGTTAACGCCCGTGGGACACCGAGTCAGTAGGACTAGATCCATGGCTTTATTCCACTCAAGTCTGACACTGAAAAGACACAAAAGTGTGTGACTGCTACTTGGATAGTTGCATCCCGCTGACGATGTTATCATGCAAAAGGTCTGGCTGCTCCCCCCACAAAAGCCAAAGCTCAAGAGGCGAGGTTGGTGGAAAGACAAGCAGATTGATTTAAAAATGCCAGCATTAAGGGAAGACAGTGGACTCCCTGACTCAAAGACTGCCTTCCACTCTCAATGCCGCCAAAAGGTCTTATTGACACGCAAGGGAGGGTCAGATGAAAGGAAGAAGGTGGCCGGGCAGCTCCAGGAAAAAGCGTTTCCCAAAGGCTGGTCTGCTGTCCCAGGGTCAGGAGCGAATCCCATAGAAATGCAAAAACAACCCCTCCCGGGCCGGCCGAGTGGCTCAGTTGGTTAAGAGCTCGCTCAAGAGTTTGAGCTCTGAGCAACAGCGGTTCGATGCCAGCCCGAGCTGAGCAGCCGCTAAGCTACCAATAGGTAGCAGGATGGCTNCTCTGAGCAACAGCGGTTCGATGCCAGCCCGAGCTGAGCAGCCGCTAAGCTACCAATAGGTAGCAGGATGGCTCAGAAAAAAAAAAAAAAAAACAACCCCTCCCAAGTTTCCAGGCTGGGTGTGCACACTGGGCTATGTAAACAGAGCCATTGGGACTGGTATGCATAATAAATGCACAGTAAACAGAGTCATCAAGGTTTGCGGGGGAGGAGGGGGAAGCAAGGGGCAAAGAAAGGAAAGAAAACACACTTTCAACAAGTCCTAAGCCAAACCACTGTCAAATCGAATTACATCAGAGGTGTACATTTCAAAAATAGAAGATACAGGGTCACCATTGATGACACCGTGGAAAGTGAAAGTACGGGTGAGAGGTTCACAGAATATTCTGTGTCATAGTGGTCCCTGATTGCCATCCCAAACCCTGAATCACCAACAGTAGCCATTAGCCTCATAAACATATTTAATGTCTCAATGTCATTGTCTCTGAAGAAGATATTTCAACGGATGGTGAAAAAGGAAACAGGACAAAAATCAAAGGAGATGGTTCTGAAAGGAAGCTTAGAGAAACAACCCGAATGCATGGTAACTTCATATGGATAAAAAAAAGTGCCAGTCAGCTGGCTGGTGGATGAAATAGAATGAAATCTTTACATCTCTGTGGATTGATTTTCCTCAAGGAAGCATAAAAACGGCCCCTCCCAGAGGCCCAGGTTCTGTGCTGACTTCCAGAAGCCTGAGCCTCCCAGTCAAAGGGGAGGAGCCACCCCTCAGGCTGAGCGCTCAGGGGTGAAGGGGGAAACCAGGAAATGAAAAGACAATACAAAGGAAGCATCGATTTCAAAGGACCCAAGAGGAAGGCAAAACCTCTTCAAAATAAAGGTGTTGGAAATGGATTCTATTTATTTTTATTTCACTTTTGAGACAGATCCTGGA
Organism: Hipposideros armiger; assembly: GCF_001890085.2. Taxonomy (NCBI): domain Eukaryota; kingdom Metazoa; phylum Chordata; class Mammalia; order Chiroptera; family Hipposideridae; genus Hipposideros; species Hipposideros armiger. The sequence continues at coordinate 1,253,907 of NW_017731505.1, forward strand.
GAGCGCACGGTGAGCACGGGAGCTGAGAAGAGGAACTGTCTGTGGCAGGCGTAGGAGTAGCTCAGACAACTGCTATTCTAGCGCCAGCTACAAGTTCAATCTCAAGCACTTGACCTGTTGTCTGCGTGAAGCCACTGAATAAATGCCCCGTGTATTGTAATCAAACATAAGCTATCCGGACAGGATCACAAGAGCAGCTAAACTAATCCCTTCACACTTACAAAAGCAGCACTTAGTAGAAGTGACTCCAGAGAGCAGGTGGGATTTCCAAACCTGTGGCGCTTCCAGGGGCAGAGACCTGGAGCAAGGCCTGAAGCCCCTCCCTATGCGGCCTGAGGGGTGACAGCTTGAAGCAGGTGGAGAGCCAGAAACTATGAGGACAGGACAACAAAAGGCAGCATTTTCCCAGTAGCTCTTACCAACTGGTAGGGCCTGTCAGTCACTGCCTTAGAAAAAGAGGCCCAGGGGGCAGCCAAAGCTTTTCTATTCTGATGCCTCATTTGCAGGGAGAAAAGAAAGGGTGTCAGCTACAAATGAAACTGCAGTGTGGGATCTGAGGCTTATAAAGGGCAAGGATAGCACTGGAATTTGGAAAAACATTTATATACAGAATTGCACATTCTTTAGCTTCCCTATTTTAATTTCAAAAGAAAATACTTCTCTTTGGTTTTAATGTAAGTCATAATGTAGCGATGAGAATAGTGTACAAGATCTGACAATTAAGTTCATGAACTTGTTGCAACATCGTTGCTAACCTTTTTTTGGTATCAGAGGGATTATTCATTATGAATTTGTACCAACAGGACAACAGTGAACCAAGTTTACTATTTGGAAGCGCTGAAAAGGCTGCGTGAAAAAGTTAGACGACCTGAACTTTTCGCCAGCAATTCATGGCTGTTGCAGCACGACAATGCACCAGCTCACACAGCACTGTCTGTGAGGGAGTTTTTAGCCACTAAACAAATAAGTATGTTGGAACACCCTCCCTACTCACCTGATCTGGCCCCCAGTGACTTCTTTCTTTACCGGTTACATTGACCGTGCCACCAATTTCAAAGAAAACACCCCATTACTAGCCAGTGCCTTTATCGGCCCACAGGCTGGAGTCAGAAATCCAGGTGGGGACACACACAGAGTTAGACAGGCGCCTACCCAGGGGCATGGGCCAGCAGCCCAGGTAAGGCACGACTAAACCCTGGCGCGCCATGTCCCCCCACCCAGCCTCGGAACCGGGTTTTGTGGTTTCCCTGGTTCACTCAGGATCTGGAGGTGAATTGCAAAGGGACGCCTTTCTTTTCTTCCTTCCCCACAGATAGGCACTTTCTCCCTCCCCCCAACCGCTTTGTATATAGCAGGAATACTTTATGCATTTTGTCTCACAGAATTTTTTTTTTTTTTAGCTGAGCCATCCTGCTACCTGTTGGCAGCTCAGCAGCTGCTCAGCTCGGGCTGGACTCGAACCACTGTTGCTCAGAGCTCAAACTCTTGAGCGAACTCTTAACCAACTGAGCCACTCGGCCGGCCCTCCCCAACCGCTTTGGAACCGAGTCATGCGGTCTCCTTGGCCCACTCAGGACACTCCAGACAGGTTGTTGCCAGACGAGTTATCAGCCCTCATGCGCCTTCACCTCCCTGAATTGCATCCTGACAAATTTAACCCTTAGACTCTAAAAAAGCAGTACCTGGTCTTCTTTTGTTTCGAGGTTTTAACCTCAACACAAATTAAAAGACAGGAAAAACCGGGCCTCCGGAGGGAAATACTATCTATAATACTATCATGCAGCTAGATTTGTTTTACAGATGGGAAGACAAACAGTCAGAAGTTCCCTATGTTCAGGCTTTTTTTCGCCCAGACTTAAAAATATTGTCAAGTTATACACACACACACACACACACACACACACACACACACACACACACATGGTGCCAGAAAAGGTATACATATTTTAAAAAAGGAAAACTATTAATGTATGGATGAAAAACGCCTCTCCTAAACTACAGGTAAGATGTGGAAGTGAAATCACCTGGCACCAGCAATAAGACACAAAATATAAACTACACTCTGGAAAGACTTTTTTTCTTGTTGTTTTTTTTAGCTGAGCCATCCTGCCACCTGTTGACAGCTCAGCGCTGGCTGTGAATTGAACCAGCAACCCTGTTGCTCAGGGCTCACACTCTTGAGTGAGCTCTTAACCAGCTGAGCCACTCGGCCCGCCCAAAAGACTTGTTGTTGTTTTTTTAATCCACTGTCTCAGAGTCAGGGGTTTGAGAATCTCATCTTTGAAGAAAGCATTTTTCCCATTCTACTTGTCTTATCACAGAGAAAACAGGAGAAAGAAACACTTCAAGGAAACCAAAAAAATAGTTGTTGAATTTAAGTCCGCTGATGAGAGGCAACTTGTAAGTGACTAGTGATAAAAGGATCAAAGTTGATAATTACTCTCATAAAAAAAGAAAACTTAAGGAGAGGAAGGCAATGAGAGGAGAAACTGATCCGGACATAAAAATAGTCACAGAAACTTGGAGCATGGGGTTAGGTTTCCCATGGAGAGTGGAGAAGGGAGCTCAGGAAAGTTTAATTTAAATCTCAAAGAACAGAGTGACTTCAACTACCCATTGAAACACAAGCGCTTCAAAGAGGAGACTAGGAGAAAAAACTCCAAAAAGATTATGGTAACTAGCAGTGCTGATGAGATGATGGATGAATTATTTTCCTTCTTTTTAATTGTGCTTTGATGTGTCTGTGCCTTTCAGTTTTTTGGTTTCTTTGGTTTGTTTGTTTTTAGCTGAGCTATCCTGCCACCTGTTGGCAGCTCAGTGGCAGCTCAGCAGCTCGGGCTGGGAATCGACTCAGCGACCCTGTGGCTCAGAGCTCACATTCTTGAGTGAGCTAGCTCTTAACCAGCTGAGCCACTCGGCTGGCCCTTGTGCCTTTTAGTTTTTAACTTGGCTTCATTTTGGGGACTGAAAATGTTAGTATCATGTGATTTTTTAAAAACACGGGGATTGGTTGGTTTAATAATATTAATACTACTACTGATAATTAATTACCTCAACATTTTTAGAAAATGACTTTTTAAGTTTAAGTTGGATAAAGAAATTAAAGCAGAAAAATATAGAAAGCAAAAAATATATAGCATTATTTATAAATCTACAGCAAATTTCTTGAAACAAAACAAAAATGATCACCCTTGACAAATATAATCAATAAAAAATTAGGAAAATGCCTCTTACATAAATTAGGTGTCTTAAAATGGACCTAACAACAGCTACTGAAAAACAACTAGGAAACTGTAAAAAAAATAGGCAGGCACGATTGTAATATATTGAAAAGCTAGATCAGTTTGGCCAGCTTTATCTGTGAAGGACCAGAGAGCACATATTGTAGGCTTGGTGGACCATATAGCCTCTGTTGCAACCACTCAATCTCCACCAGCATTTGGGAATCACTGAATTCCAGAGTTAAACGTAAAAATCGGTAAAATGCTGAGTGAATTACCAACTGAAAGGGAGAGGGCTTTCTAGAAGCATTTTCACACATAAGCAGTGAGTGGGTCAATCACAATAATTCGTCTGGAAAGCAAGTTGGCGGATGTACCAAGAGCCCTAAAGATGTTTATAGAACATGTTGATACCTGCGGAGGATGGAGCGCTGCTGCTTGGCCCAGGGCTTTAGAGAAGTGGCCTTTCGGAGCTAAGGCTCTGGCTTTTGAGCAAGGAGGCGCGTCCCAGGAGGCCGCTTCTGGAAGTGCCTAAGCCGGCGTAGGCTGTAGGCAGCTACCGCCGCCAGCGCGAGGTGCCGTTGCATCCAGGACAGGAAAAGCAGTCCAGTCAGGATGAAGCCCCTTCTCTTTTCCTCTGGCTTTTCTCTCCAGCGACCTCTAATGGCAGACACACAGGAAGCAAGCCGGCAGAGGAAAAATGTGTGCAGTCCCATTTTCAGAAAAACAGAACCCAGAGAGCCGTGCATTTTGGAGCTGCCAGATCATCACTGAAAAGCTGGCAACACCTTGAAACTCCTTTATAAAATGCCCCTCAAGTGTGCAAAATAAGCTGGATATTTCCAAAACCAGAGTCTTGATTCCAAAAATCTTAAAGGATATAACTGAAAAACTAGCATCAGATGTTCCTTTTAGTGATTTCTGGGAGCAAGCAATTTACTTCATTATTATTATTATTATTTACTCATTTCAGTCATGACTTTGTGATCTGTCAGGTTTGGAAGTTTTGAGGACAAGGGTGTAGTTTTCCAATAGTTTTATTTCTCCTCATTTTTCTATACAAAATGCATGATGAGTATTACTTCTACAAGCCAGAAATTCTTACTGCGTTTTAAGAATTCTAAATTAAGAGCAGCTGCGTTACAGAGCATGGTGTAACCTGACGTAAATCACAAACTATCAGGCAGCTCTCTTAAGTATGCTTTTACGCATTGAAAACAATAGAATGATGATATCAGCCTATTATGATCAGCTGGTGTGCACTGAACCTAAAGGACACAGTTTCTTGAGAACATTTATGATGGGGACACAGGCTTCCTGTGTATTTGTTCACTTTTGACAGGGGATGTATAGAATTTAAGAACATTTAGCTCCTTACTGCTTAGGCAACAAGAGTGATCCCCTGGTTACAGAGAGAATACTGTTTGACCTAATTTTGACCATGGTATGTTTACAATATCATGTCTTAGCATGGTAAAACAGGTTTTTGAACTTGACCTCTCAATTGAGAAAATCAGAACTGGTTTGCCTAATTGAATAATGAATCTGAGACCCCTCAGATATTATCTAATGTGGTGCGTTTGCTCCATTCAACACAATATTTGAAAGATTCCTTGGGTGGCCAATCTCAACATCTTTCCATAATGTCATTAACAGCTGCCCTGGAAACCAATTAGTGAGGCTAGTAGCAGGCCATCACTCCTACCCTGCTTTTTATCACTGTAAACTCATTAACTTTTTTATTTCTAATTTCTATGAGACCACCAAATAATTATTCCCAATACTGCATAAAAACATTGGGGGGCGGGCGGTGATGTGAGATGAGGTAACGTGGAAAATGTTTCAAAATGATTTCAAGTTTTTATCCAGTTTTTCTTTTCTTTTAGTTCCCTGTGTTATAAATCTGTCCCACAAAATGGCCCCCCTGAAACTGAACACCCGGGAACTCTTACAAAGCCAGGTCCCTGTCTCATGGGGTAACTTTAGACTCTAGAAAATGTAAAAAGGCATGTGTCTGACCGTTTAGCAGTTCTGGGTGTATGACCTAGAGAAAGATCGGCATTTGGAATCAAAGAACTACATACAAGTGCTGTTTTGCAACACTTTAGTAAAAGGGAACTCAGAAGCAACCTGACTATCCAACACTAGGAAAGGAATTAATACAGGGTATGATATCCACATGATAGGCTCTTATAAGGCAGTTAAAAGAATTAAACTAAATGTGTATATATGTGAAAACAGAATGATGTAGTTATATATGTACATATGTATACACTATGTATCCACATATCTGTATGTGGAAATATGTATTTATATATGTCAAAAATGTGATGAAGAGTACAAGAGCAAAAAGTTTCATGTGTACAGTGTGAGTCCACAGTGCAATGTCAGGGTAGCATTGCCTCTGGGAGAAGGGCAGGGGATAGAGGTCCAGGTAATGGTAAAAGGAATTTTAGCCAAATCCAAATGTTTTCTTTTTAAAACAGTGGCTGAAAACAAATATTACAAAATAATAAGTTGTTAATTTTGTGGTGAAAACGTATTTTATGTTCTCCTTTCTTGTTTTCAGCAAACTTTACATTTCTTACAAAATGAAACTCACATTGCACTAGCTTCAAGGTCTAAGATGCATTGCTGTCTCTGTCCATTTTCTTTCCTGTTATCTGAGCAGTATCAGCAGCAGGTACATGTTCCCTTGGTTAGCAAATGGCTCTGAACATGGCAGAATTTCAGCAATTTCAACCAAGGCAATGAAGTATGAGCTGTTCCATAGACAGCGTGAAAAACATATACACCGCAAAGGTACACTGCGATGTTAGCTATTCCTGCATAGCAAACCACGGCAAAACTCAGGGGCTTAAAACAATGAGCATTTAAGATTGATCAACCACATGTGTGGGTGGTTCTGCAGACCCGGGCTAGCCTTGGCAGATTTGGGTTGACTTGTATACATCTGTAGTGGGCTGGTAGGTAGGCTGGGGCTTGGCTGGTCTAAAATGGTTACACTCACATCTTGGGCAGTCAGCTGGTTGTTGTCTGGGTAATGAGAATAACTAGGCAACCTGTCTCTTATCCAGCAGGTTAGTCCGGATTTCTTCACATCTCAGCAAGATTCCGAGGGGGAGAAGGGAAGTAAATCACTTCTGCCATATTTTCTTGGCCAGAGCGAGTATCAAAGCCAGAATCAGGGCTTCCTATATAGAAAAGCAGTTCCCTTGATGTGACCTACTGAAAGTCAGCCCTCAACACAAGAAAAAAAATCCAGACCAAATTCAAGGGGAGGAAAAACAGATAGTACCTCTTGATAAGAGAAACTGTAAATTCACATTTCAAAGGTTAGGGACAGAGACATGGTGTGCGTGCATGCATGAAGATTTTTTGGGTCTTCAGAAAAGTCATGACACATGTTTGCAGCAGATGGCACTAGTTCATTTTTGGAAGTACTAGAGTCATTCGCATCTATGTTATTGCTATGTGTTTTGACAGCTGACAGTTCTAGCTTCATTCTAAAAAAAAATGTGTGATTTGGTTGAGTTTTGGAGAGTTTACATCAAGTTGAAGATGGAAGACCAAACTGTGCATTTTTGCCATATTTTACTGTTTTACTTCCATAAACAGAAGAACGCGTGTCAAGCTTGTGAAAAGTTGCATAAAGTTTACAGTGACAATGCTCTTCAAGAACATCAGTGCCAATGATGGTTCACGAAATTCCGATCTGGTGATTTTAATCTCAACGACGCTCCTCGGTCAGGGAGGCCCACCGAGGTTGATGATGACAAAATAAAGGCATCGATCGAGTCAAACCCATATTACACAACACGAGAGATTGCAGAAACATTGAACATCCATCATTCAAGCGTTCACGACCACCTGAAGAAGCTGGGATACATAAGCAAGCTCGATATTTGGGTTCTGCATGAACTCACAGATGTTCATTTGACAGCGTGTATAAACATCTACAATATGCTCATTAAACGTGAGGAAAATTATCCTTTTTTGAAGTGACTGATAACTGGTGATGGGAAGTAGATTGTTTACAACAATGTGGTGTGCAAACGGTCTTGGTCCCGATGTGATGATTCGCCTCAAATGACATCGAAAGCAGACATTCATCAGAGGAAGGTTATGCTCTCAGTGTGTGGGATTTTAAAGGTGTTGTGTTTTTCAAGCTCCTACCAAGGAACTAAACAATCAATTCGAATGTGTCCTGTCAGCAATTAGACAGTTTGAATGAATCCATCATCCAGAAACGTCCATAGCTTGTGAATTGTAAAGGAGTTGTGTTGCATCGTGACATGAGACCACACACAAGTTTGATCACCCATCAGAAATTATTGGAGCTTGGATGGGATGCGTTGCCACACCCACCATACTTGCCTGACCTTGCGCCATCAGACTTCCACTTGTTTCACTCTCTTCAAAACTCCTTGCGTGGTATCACGTTCAATTCAGATGAGGCTGTAAATCAGCACCTTGTTCAGTTTTTCACAAATAAAGACAGGTCCTTCTATGAACGAGGAATTATGAAGCTCACTGAAAGATGGCAAAAGGTTATCGAACAAAACGGGCAATATATCATTGATTGATCTTTATTCTTTATATAAATCAATGACCTTTGAAAAACATAGACAAAATACGTCATGACTTTATCAAAGACCCAATAGAATCATTTTTCAATCTGTCTACCACACTATGGCTTCTTATGGTCCACCAAATTAACAAAGGGTCTCAATGCTATGACTAGTTAAGCTTTATGTGCTACAGAATATAAAAGATGAACTATCATATTTAAAAAGAAAATCTTACTAAGTTTTCCCTCCAATAGAGTGTTTTTGGTTTTCAGACTTTATGTACTGCCCAAAAACATTTGAACAGCCTTCATCCTCTGCCACTAACAGGTGTGTTTCTACACAGCTCAGAATTCATCACACCCAAAATTATTTTCTGGATAATAATGGGCAACTAATAAAGGCTGACAACCTGAAATTGTCTCAAGTCACCTTTACAATAGTGAAGACTGAGCAGTAAATAGAACCTGCAGGCAGCTATAATTTACCTTGTGCCAAAGCAGATCTGCAGAATGACTTATTAAATCATTCCACTGAAGGTTGTAAATCTCAGTGAGAATAGTACAAATCAATAGGAAAACACAAGCAAGCACTTTACTACCTATGGTTTCTCACGACCTTCTGGAAGGATGAAGATTGATGTTGCAAAGAAATGCTAAAACATGAAGACTTATAAAGATGAACTGGCTATGATTTACATTATTCTTAATTCATGGGGGTTTTTTTTGCTGTCGCTAATCTCTGTTTGACTTTTTTTTTGCTTATAATGTCAGTGTATACTTATTCCTTATGTCCTGCCATGCAGAAGAATTTGGGAATCAAAGAAGTTTGAAGATCTGTCAACTCCGTATTTGCTCATGAAGAAAATTGTATGAAGGCACAGCACTGGATTTTCTCAGCTTCAGGTGAAACGTGAACTCAGTAGACTGAGAAAAGGAACCTTAGCCGGCCCTGGGAAGTGATGCACACAAGAAGCAATGCTGGAGTGTTTTAAGTTCTCAAAAATGGGTTTTCATGGCTTATTTTTCTTGAGTATTACACACAGCCAATACCTAGATCTCCGTTTTATTTTTATTTTATTTTTTTTAAAGATTTTTATTGGGAAATTGGGGGGATGGGAACAGTGCTGGGGAATTGGGGGAAGGGGAACAGACAAGTTGCTGTCGCTTTGTTCTTCAGTTTAGTTGTGGAGGACGTTGCTTCACTGGCCCAAGTTGGCACCATCATTGCGCTCTTCCTGGGTGCGGCACATCAGTCGCCGGCTTCTGGACGGCTGCTCATGCTGGCTGCTGGCCGCTCACGCTGGCTGTTGGCTACATACAGTAGCCCGTGGCAACCCACCGCCACAGGGGCTGCAGCCTACACCTTCGCCGGCGACTCACAGCAGCCCAGTTCCAGGTTGAGCTGCTGTTCAGCATCTTAGCTGTGGAGGGCAGTGTCACTGGCCCTCATATGTGGGATCCGAACCAGGGCCCTCTGGCATCCCAAGCCAGTTCTTAACCATCGCGCCACTCGACCGGCCCTAAGTCTCTGTTTTAAATGAGATAGAATTCACATACCATAAGATTCACCTTAAAAGCGTACAATTCAGAGGTTTTTAGTACAAGAATCTGATACAGAAGTTACTGAAATGTTATTTTCAATACACATTTAAATGACTTAAAAGGAAAACATTAACACAATGAATGTGCTACTTAACTTAAAGGTTTGGTAGTTCAAGAAAGTAACAATTTAAAAATTGAGAAAAGAAGGATAATGTATAATTTTTATAAGGATGGTCTAGACATTTAAATCATGTTTTTAACTTATGAATTATTTGAAAAATTAATACACAATAGAGATAATATTTCAAGTTATTTAAATCAACCTAAGCTGTGAATAATCAGCTTAAGGGAAGCTGTGATTAAGAAATGTCTTTGGGGGAATAAAATTTTTCATTACTAGAAAACGAATTAATTGTAAACTCAAGGTATATCACTATATAAATGTTCCAAGAGACAGTCTACAGGCATTTCATTGGAGACGTTTGACAAGTAGATTCTTGCAAGGGCAACTTTTTCTTTTCCAGGCCTTGAATAATTACTGATTACACTTTTTGGACAATTCAGAGCACAATGCAGGTGCACCAGAATTAAACAGGCATTGCATAAACCAAACGGAGATGAAACCCAGCATGAACACCAGTGCTACTCCAGGTGAGACACCCCAAACCTGAGTCACTTACAACTAAGTGCACTGGTGACATCTACTCCGATTTGGCAGAGCTGATTTTCCCTGGTCAGTGTATGCAGGAGTTACTTTGATGGAACCATTTACAAATTTTTAGAAAACTCCCTGTTGGTCCTTGCTGTTCATGGCCAGTGATCCTTGAACATTAAGGTCAACTGAGCTGAGCTACACAAAAAGGCAGGTGCCCTATTCAAGGCTTGTATGGTACTGGTATCCCTTCCACCGACATAGAACTTTCTAAAACATCCTGGGGGAGAGGTGAGAGGGTGGGCACGTGCGAGGCTTAGATGAGCACTAGAAGGGTGACTTGAGACCGTAAATTGGTCGTGATGGAGGAGGATAAATGTAACGGCCCTAAGCCAGCCAGAGTGCAGCAACAAGACAGGAAGAATTACACCAACTTCCAGGAACCACCTTCTAGTCAAGCCGCCCAGTGAGACAAAAATCAAAGAAGGAAAGAAAAACAAAAGGCCTTAACAATAAAGGCACAAAGGTAAAACAAAATAAAACAAACTTTGAGTCAAGAGGTTACCTTACTGTTCCTTTGCAATAAAGAAAGAAGACAAGACCAGAGTGAAAATGCTCTCCCGGTTCTTTTCAACAAGACGGGCTCCACTTTATTTAGATCACCAAAAATAACGTTTTACAGAATGGGAACCATAACATTACATAACAAAGTATAGCAGTAAAATCTCAAACAAGTCAGGCAACGCTTTTTTTAGATCACCAAAAATAAGGTTTTACAGAAAAGGAACTGTAACAAGCAAATGTATAGCTGCAAATTTTATTTTGCCATCAATATCAATTCCCTCTAAAAAATATTTTGGACTAATTTGCAGTTTCCAAGCAAAACTAAAATTTGTTGGACAGAGTTGCTCAATCTCATCGTAAGAATGAAAACAGTTTGCAAAACCACTTTGCTGAGTGCTAACAAATAACTAAGAAATGTGGGTATTGCTAACAACTCCAACGTCTACTGAAACAGCTGAGCTGATGCACACTGCTGTGCCGTGATCGCCTCACTGGGCACAGAGCTGCTCTCTTCCCACTGTCACACATAGCGTGGACAGTGGCTAGGGTCAGACGCTGGAGGCTGTTCAGGCATCAAGGAAGTATTCCTTAACAGAAATAACTACAACATGTAAGTAACTCAAATAGATGGGCCCGCCTCCACCAGAGCTCCTGGGGTAGGCATCGCATCTGCTCTCTCTGTAAAAAAGGCCCACCATTGCCCCAGTTCTCCACTGGGAACCCAGAACATAAAGCTACACAGAGAAGTTGTTCTTCCAGAACCATCGAAACTTTTAATAAATCGCCCTCGGGTTCTTAGTGCTGTAGTGTGCCTCACAGGCAGCGACATAGGCAGACTCTGGGAAGAAGTCGTCATGGTATTCTGCTAAAAACCTGGAAAAGAAAATGGCTTGATGATCACCACAGTTAAGGACTAGACAGCAGCAAGCAAAATATTAACTTCCAACCATGTTAACATTTCACTCTTTTTTCGTATGAGAAAGAAAAAAATGAACTTCATCGGAATCCTTTCACTAACAAGTGTCCAAATAGAAACAGTACCTAAAGCCTGCTAGGTGGCAGTGCTGATTATATAAATACTTCTGTGCAAAAAAGGCCTTAGTGGCTCTTTCTATATTTTCCTGTTTTAAAAACAAACCATAAAAAATAAGTTATACACTCAACAAATGTCACTTGAAAAATTCACATCACTTATAGTTAGCTAAGTCACATCAAAATTGAATGGTGTAACTAGTAAAGAGCATTTTGTACCCTAATTTGTCACACCAAAAGGTGCTACAGTTCCAGCTCACAGTACCAAAACACATACAAGACTGACTTACGTCTGACAATGGATGTTAACATGTGGCCATTCAAGAGTCCACAATACACACATGCTACCTGGACTCTGAAGCATCAAAGATTTCACCATGGAGGGCTAAAACATTCTCACATGGGTCACATTAACCAGTTAGCTAATGAATTCCCCGGCCTCTGCCCATCTGTTCAAATTCCTAAAAATTTAAGGATAAACCTCACAATATCTTCTTCAGTAAAAACCAAGTTAAAATTCATTCGAGAGCGAACTTTTTCTTCTCCAATCGCACCCTTTTTTCGGTGACTACTGAGTACACTGATTCTCTGGTTGGTGTCTTTGGATACATTTTCAAAACCAAAGACTATATTTGTTTGTAAATCTTCCTTTTGTATTGGGCATACTTCAAAATTAGCAGCAGGCTTTCCTATGCTAACTTGTAACTACAGCCAATATTTTATTGGCATTATTTGATTTTGGCTTACAAAACTTTTATGCCAAATAGAGTTGTGGGTTTATTTGAAGGAGAGGCTGGAAGGGAAGAGGGATTTTTATTGTTTCTAATAAAATGTTACAAAGTCTAATTCCACTCACAGACACTTTCTCAAAATGCCTACATGAAAGTATCTTTTAAAAACTTGACAACTGATTTGTCTGGCTGGAGTACTCTCCACTCAGTGGGAGATCTTACTAGATTAGCTTAGGTTGGGGTCTGACTATAAGGAAAGGGTGCCCCCTTAATGAGCAGGAAGAAAAAAGGTAGATAGGATGAGCTCAGGGCAAATGATCCTATGATGTAATATAATGACTGGCTCTGTCAAGTTAAAGAAATAATACCTTTCTCTGAATTTACAAACTGTCTACACAGGCTACTGGTCATTTATTTTAGCTCTAAAGTAAATACCAATATCCAACCTGTAAATGTTAATATTTAAGTTAGTTTATGTACATGCAACAAAGAGTCTATTATTTAAGGTACTCCTGAATAAAACATATAAAATTAACTTATCATCAATCTCAATCATTTCTACTGTAGAAAGTTAATTTTCTTTTCATGAGGTTATCCAACTGGATTCTTCTAGAGACACAAAAATATTTACCTATACCATGATACCCTTGACTTAAAAGCCAGATGAAAAAAGAAATAGCCCCAAACCCCTTATGTTACAATTACAGTTAGAATCAACCACACTTAGGTAATACTGCTATTGTTTAAAACACCACAGAGCTAGCTTCCACATCTGCTAAAGAGAACTTCAAAAAAGGCATACATAGGCAACAGAGGTAAGTTTTGACAAAGTAATAGAAATACCTCAGAAAGAGATCAAAGTGCTTGAGTAAAGCTTTCAGATTCTTCTCAGAAAAGGACATCTTTCCAAGGATTTCTGGAAGTTTCACTGCATTAAAAAGAAAAGCAAAACCATTTACAATTGGCAGAATCTGGCAATGAGTAAGACACATGCACGGATTGTCTGGGTCTCTGTTTATCCTTATTTGAACTGAAATTAAACATCTGTAGCATCAAAAAAAACTAAAAACTCTTATTGAACAAAAAGACAAAGTAGTAGTCCAATATTACAAACAATTTTTATGAAATATAAGCTTTTTTTGTTTTTCTTTTTTTTGTTAGCTGAGCCATCCTGCTATCTATTGGCAGCTTGCAGCAGCTCAGCTTGGGTCGGGCATCGAAGCACTGTTGCTCAGAGCTCACACTCTTGAGCGAGCTCTTAACCAACTGAGCCACTTGGCCGGCCCTAAGATTCATTTTTTTGAAGTCACCTTTCAATGATTTTTCTTAGACCCACAAATTACCACAGGATGTATATACGCTAACAAGATTGTCAAAACCAAAGCAATAAAACAAAAAAAGAGAAGAAACCAAGGATCAGAATTTCTTACCAAACAATCTCAGCAAGTGTTGTGCCCCGTAAATGTAAGAGGGGGGAGGCGGCTGGTCACCTGGGGGGTAACTGTCGGGTACAAGTTTCCAGGAGAGGACCTGCGAATAGCATGAACAGAATGTTTTGTTATATCTTAACACTCCATTACCAACATGTCTTAACATTTGGAAGCCCGGAAGAAATACATGTGCTTTGACATTTTCAGGCCAGCAGGCAGACACACCAATCAAGTGTCACATTCCCACCTCCAAGCTCCCCGTCCCTCCGGCACTGCAGTAGCTACTCCACAGCTGGACCAGAAAATGGGGGAAAACAGTGACAACAAACCAATGTGTAAGTTCTAAAGCCACTTTCTGACTCCCAGGAAGCTCTCTGTGGGCATGATCCCAGGATATAGGAATACAATGTATCATGCTGAAGAGGATCAAGTTCCAAAACGATTAAGTTCAATAAGATACTTGCAAAAAAGTTAATACACAAAATCAATGTGTAATTATTATGCAAATAATAGGAAAAATACCAAGAAGTGTACACCAAAATGTTAATGTTCATTTCTTAGTGGTGGAATTATAATTTAAGGGGCATGGGAAAATATAAATATTATTTTCCAAATAGATCATACATTAGTGTATATATTAGTTTTCTACTATAGTTTTTTTTTTTAATTGGGTAATTGGGGGATGGGAACAGCGCTGGGGAATTGGGGGAAGGGGAACAGACAAGTTGCTGTCCTTTCGTTCTTCAGTCTAGTTGTGGAGGACATTGCTTCACTGGCCCAAGTTGGCA